>NC_137139.1:35662602-35760102 GCF_949319135.1 Squalius cephalus
CGCAATTTAAAGGGTAATGGAAATGCGGCTAGTGAGAGTGTGTTCGGCTGCAGTACCAAACGCTTCCACTAGAGGAAATTAGTCTCATTCATTTCCAATGTGCGAACAACACAAGTGTGACTGTTTCTTTCAGGACCATTTAACCTGTTCAAATAATGTCCATGATTTTTTTTGTGTGTGTGTGTGTGTTCACATAGCAAGTGCCAAAACTTGTACCAAGTTTCGTACCATTCTGATGAAGTAAAAAAAAATCTAAAAATCAAAACATAAACTTTTTCATTAAAAAATGACCAAAGAGCACCGTCTAATTTTTGGTTTGTTGAGGGATGAGCTCAAGTGTTGTCAGTGGAAACCAACATCAGCACAGACATGAACCGTGAAACCAAGTTTGACAATGACAAAGTCCAGATGTTCTGTGGATTGAGCAACTGTGGCCATTCCACTGTTTAGTGAATCAGACCTGACTATCATGCAGAGGTGGACAGTAACAAAGGACATTTACTTAACTACTGTACTTAAGTACACTTTTTGAGTATCTGTACTTTACTTGAGTATTATTTTTTCTGGAAACTTTTTACTTTAACTTCACTACTTTTGAAAGACAAATATCATACTTTTTACTCCACTACATTTCTAAGTCCTTGAGTAGAAAGTAGTAACGTCAGTCAGGGGAGGATTTTGGTTGCAGGGGTTTGATTTCGGTTTGACCCGATTTTAATTTTTTTTCAAACTTTAAATAGGGCAGTATTTGAGGGAACAGCCAGTTGAGTGTCCGACACCATTGTGGACATTATTGAGTGACTTATTCAATCTCACATTCAATCCCACAACTGGAACTGTGTTCTAGAAATACATGTGATAGTGATATGAGGGCAGGCACAGATTCAGAGGCATAAGGTACTGTAAGTATTACATACAACAATGCAACATTAATAAAACAATGCATTAACATTTACTTCTGATACTGTGGTAGATTTTTCCCTAAACCTAACTACGTACAATCGTCGCCCCCTAACGTCTACAGTCAACGTTTAGTATATTTACACTCTAGCGCAGGGGTGGGCAAACTTTTTGGCTCAAGGGCCACACTGGGTTTTAAAATTTGACAGAGGGCCAGCCCAGTAGCAGATTATGAAACACGATCTCATGAAAGTGCGTATATATATACCACAAATTACATTTCTCGTACCATTTATACGCCAAAAATATATATTTTTTGCGTGCATATGCTGCGCACTGTAAACCCATTAGTTAGGATTAGGGGTGCGGAGTGCAACTTTTAAAAAAATATTTGAAATAATTTGAAAGATATTTTGAAAAATGTCAGTAACCAAACAGTTGATGGACCCCATTTACTTCCATAGTAGGAAAAAAATAAAAATACTATGGAAGTCAATGGGGTCCATCAACTGTTTGGTTACCGACATTTTTCAAAATATATTCTTTTGTGTTCAGCAGAAAAAAGAAATTCATACAGGTTTGAAACAACTTGAGGGTGAGTAAATGATGACCGAATTTTAATTTTTAGGTGAACTATCCCTTTAAGTGCGTATCATATGCACGCGAAAACTGCGTTTCATAAGAACTACAAATACAATTCGTCGTATTCGCACTTTCATGAGATCGGGCTGAGCAAACACATTTACGTTGTGGCAACGTCTGCGCGAAATTCAACAACTGAGAGACGACATTCTGACAATACATTTTTTTTTATGCTAGATATCCCCCATTTAGCATGTTATGTTTTGAGGTTAATTTTTAATTAGATGTTTGATAATTATAGCCTATACTTTTTAAATATTGTTTATCCTTATTATTATTTAATGGGCCTAACCGTAAATTAGAAACAAAACACCTAAGTGTACACTTAGAAGAGTAAAAATGACAGAAGGTTACGTTAATTCAACTTTATTAAAACTGCATGGCAATCAATTTGCACTTCCAAAAGTCATACATTTGTGGGGGAAAAAAACGAAATAAACGATTATACAAATTTATTTTAAGTATAATAAAATAAAACATAAAAAGCAAAGGCAGATCAGAACATTTCATGAACAAAACCGGGTTCTGTACATGGCAGACAGGGGAGCGTAACGTTAGTCGAAAGCCGGGCGATAAAGGAGGATACATCCACAAATCCAGAGTAGCAAAACTAAATAGCAGACAAATCAAAGGAAAAACTAAACGTGTGCAAGCGGTTACCGAACATTTTTTTTCTCTGTGAGTTTTCAAAAAAAGAAAAAAACATTAACGTGCACCAAGTCTATGCGCTTAAGTTGCTGTCTGTTTGGTTTCCATGGTGACGCGTCATTGCTTGTCACGTGACACACCGCAGCCACAACAGCGCTGAATGAATGATGATCTGCTTTTATGTCATTTTTCCTTTTTTACATTTGCTAGCTATGGCATGAAATATCTGATATTCCGATTGTCAAATATATGCAACGCAATATATATATATAACGCAAAGTATTGCAAGAAAAAGGCAAAATGAATGCGATCTTTAGACAATTTTTTAAATACTCGACGGGCCGGATTAAACAGCCTAACGGGCCGGATGTGGCCCGCGGGCCGTAGTTTGCCCACCCCTGCTCTAGCGCGTCTACAGTCGACGTTTAGTATATTTACGCTCTAGCGCGTCAACAGTCGACGTTTTGCATATTTACGCTCTAGCGCGTCAACAGTCGACGTTTAGTATATTTACGCTGTAGCGCGTCTACAGTCGACGTTTAGTATATTTACGCTCTAGCGCGTCTACAGTCGACGTTTAGTATATTTACGCTCTAGCGAGTCTACAGTCGACGTTTAGTATATTTACGCTCTAGCGCGTCTACAGTCGACGTTTAGTATATTTACGCTCTAGCGCGTCTACAGTCGACGTTTAGTATATTTACGCTCTAGCGCGTCTACAGTCGACGTTTAGTATATTTACGCTCTAGCGAGTCTACAGTCGACGTTTAGTATATTTACGCTCTAGCGAGTCTACAGTCGACGTTTAGTATATTTACGCTCTAGCGCGTCTACAGTCGGCGTTTAGTATATTTACGCTCTAGCGCGTCTACAGTCGACGTTTAGTATATTTACGCTCTAGCGAGTCTACAGTCGACGTTTAGCATATTTACACTCTAGCGCGTCTACAGTCGACGTTTAGTATATTTACGCTCTAGCGCGTCTACAGTCGACGTTTAGTATATTTACGCTCTAGCGAGTCTACAGTCGACGTTTAGCATATTTACACTCTAGCGCGTCTACAGTCGACGTTTAGCATATTTACGCTCTAGCGAGTCTACAGTCGACGTTTAGCATATTTACGCTCTAGCGCGTCAACAGTCGACGTTTAGTATATTTACACTCTAGCACTATATTTACACTCACACTTTTATAGAATAAGGGGTGTGGCAAAATGACATGAAACATTACATAATTTCCCCACAATTTGATTGGTTCTTCATAGACAAGCCCTCTTGTTACTAGGTAACCACAAGGTTTCAAGTTTAGACATATGTGTAGTTTCATTTCCCCTATTTGTTATTTTTACTTACACAACCAAATTCACGAGTTTTCGTCAAAGAGGAACTTACATTTAAAAGCATATGAATGTTGTTCCTGCAAGAAAAACAAATGTTAGTAATGATTCATTAAAAAAATCCATCACAATACTTTTAAAAACAATTACTTCTGTAATCTGTCTTTACAACTTTTACTTGTAACGGAGTAATATTTGACCAGTATCTGTACTTTCACTCAAGTAAGGAAGTTGTGGACTATTATGCATCATACACTGGATCAAATCCTCCTTACACTGTTATTTTAGTAGCAATAACATTCCATTACAGCTTTAATGATATTTGAAATGAGTTTTTATTTTTATATCTCTGTTTTGGTAAAGTTTTAGTCTGCTTTTGTTATTGTTTTGATGGAAGCCGTTCGCTGTAACCCTGAATAAAAGCTTCAGTGAGCCTCATCTTCTGTTTAATCATCAGTAGCGAACCGCGACCCTTGAACCTTGAGCCTAAAATCAGCCTAGCTTACCGTGTCCAGCAAGAAATGCACAGTGAGTTATCACCAAAACAAACTGCAAATCCTCATTACAAATAATTGCACCATCACACAATCAGTGTGATTTCAGCGGGATATGGGGACGACTGGTCGGGTTGCAAAACGTATGACACACAAAACCAACTAAATTTACTGTAAGTCGACTCATTACCAATGTTGATAATAAATATTATCATTAGACTGGATTAAATGAATGTAATTAAACTTATGATTTGGGAATAAATTGCATTAATTCTGCAAAATGACTGTTTTCTCAAATAAAGCTTAACAATTATGGTGGCCAGAATAAAATCCGTTGACCTTTTAGATTTTAAATGACTGACAATTCCTCGAAGGGTTTCTTTTATTTCTCTCAAAAATTATCAAAACATTTGATTTATCGGCCAATATATCGGTTATCGGCTTTCAAATATAAAGAATTATCGGTTATCGGCCAAAATTTTCACATCGGTGCGTCTCTAGTTGAAATGCTTTAAAAAGCGTTGGCTTTCTGCACAAAATTAAGCTCTGCTCTGGTGTAGATCTTCCCTTGTCGATTAACATTAACTACACTGATTAACTACATTGATTAACTCTCAATGATTTGCTATGGCTTGGCCCTCTGAAGTCTCACAGCTGCACCACCAATCATAGGACAATAACAGAAGAACTGACAACTTTTAATTTAAAACGTATTTACTTTTTAAACTATCATTTAAAAGTTTGTAAATACTATTTTTCCAATAGTTCAGGCCCAGGAAATCTCTGGTAAGACATTACAACACGTTTCATTTTATTAAAACACGACACTGCAAATGACAATGTATACATTTTTCACTCTGAATAACCTATAAGAACAACAGTGTGACAAATTATGGTATATTCATTCATAATTCCATTTACATGAAATATAAGTTATCTCTAGAGCTGTACCTGAACTTTATTTGCCACAACCAAGACTTATAAAGCATATGTAATACGCATAAATGTTTCATATTGTTGGCAAATGTTTCAACTATGCAACGAGATATTTTTCCACATCTGAAGTTTTCAAAACAAATCCACACGTGTAATTGTAGGGGCGTTGAAAATGATTTTAATACGCAAAACCGCTAGCCAATCATAGCAGTGGGTGTTTACCTCCAAGTCTTGAATGAGACGCCAGTGTTTCAAAGAGAGGCTCAAAAACAGGGACAAAAATAGCTTATTACTTCTGAATCAGTTTGTTTTTTGAAGTAAAAAATCTTGCTAACATTGAATATTATAATTTTTTGGTTACACTTTATTTTAAGGTGTCATTGTTACACTGTAGTTATATATTTAAGTACTGAGTAATATCAAGCAACTACATGTATTTACCAGAGGGTTAGGGTTGGGTAGGGTTTGGTTGAGGGCTAGTTCATGTAATTATCCATCATTTACTGTTATTACTATGGTAAGTACATGTGACATATGTAACAAGGACAATGTAAAATAAAAGTGTTACCAATTTTTTTTTAAATGCAGCTCATGGCGCCTTTAATAGTTTTACTTAATGATAATAACACTGCCTCCTGCCAAACACACTTTAAAAACATACAGCATTCTGCATGAAGATCAGAAAGAAAATGCTCACAATCCACTCCAGCTTATCAATCATCACTTTATACACTCAATGCGCCGTCAGAAATACATTTGACCCATTTTATCTGACAGAAATCCCCTCATGTGCTTTTACACATCAAAACTTCATTAAACTTTCATGAAGAAACTGACAGATCAGAAACCTAACGCCAACTCATAATGAAATCGATTCTGCCAATCACGCAGTCACGACAGCATCACTGCACTATTAGCACCAGAACATTCATGGCTTTCATTAGACGAAACGTCAAAAGGCTGAACAACAACTTCTTTCTCCATTTGATTGGTCATAATCCAGTGTTGATCTGAATGCATGACCTTAAACTTCATCCAGATGCACATTCTGTTCTAAAGGGAGTTTAGATCTGAACGCTTATCTAACAGAACAGCAAGGTCGAGTAGATTAGATTGTTTATATAATCTCAAGACATCAAAACAGATGAATATTAATAATATTCATGGACCAGTCTGTTGTGATTGGTCTACTCTGCTCTGATTGGTCAGATGGCCAGTCTGTTTTTATTGGTCTACTCTGCTCTGATTGGTCAGATGGCCCAGTCTGTTTTTATTTGTCTACTCTGCTCTGATTGGTCAGATGGCCCAGTCTGTTGTGATTGGTCTTCTCTGCTCTGATTGGTCAGATGGCCCAGTCTGTTTTTATTGGTCTACTCTGCTCTGATTGGTCAGATGGCCCAGTCTGTTGTGATTGGTCTGCTCTGCTCTG
The DNA here is from genome assembly GCF_949319135.1 of Squalius cephalus. Taxonomy (NCBI): domain Eukaryota; kingdom Metazoa; phylum Chordata; class Actinopteri; order Cypriniformes; family Leuciscidae; genus Squalius; species Squalius cephalus. Next base: position 35,668,988 of record NC_137139.1, read on the forward strand.
ATTGGTCAGATGGCCCAGTCTGTTTTTATTTGTCTACTCTGCTCTGATTGGTCAGACGGCCAGTCTGTTTTTATTGGTCTACTCTGCTCTGATTGGTCAGATGGCCCAGTCTGTTGTGATTGGTCAGAAAGCAAACGCTCATTATCATATCTGAGTCTCAGTGATACGAACAGTAACGATGGCGTGGGTTTTACCGTATCAATCTCATCAAAGTGGATTTGCTTCGGCAATAAAAAACAGCGTCTTCTCGACATGAACAACACGAACCAAACTCTTCCAGTCTCAGATAAACTACAGTGTGTGAGGGCGGGGCTAAGAGCTGTTCGGCCAATCAAGACCACAGACTGGCATTATGCAAATTAGTTACAAACCTATGTAAATTAAGCAGAAAGCAAGTCTGGAATTACTGATGACCCTTTGATCTTTGAAACTTCATTCACAAACAGCTATATTATACATACATGAAAGGGAATATGCCAAAACGCATATTATAGGCACTTTAAATGTAATTCTAAAGAAATATTAAAACAGACGATTGCATTGCAACTTAATTTCAACGTCGCCATTTAAGGCTTGGACGAAAGTACTTCCTCATACAAAAGCAAATCTTCTAATGTGTGGCTGAGTGAATGAACGCAACAAATTAATTCTATTGTATATAGCCTATGCATTTCCTTTACAGGCAAATAAGGTTAAAATAAATATATTAATATTTAGAAGATATATTCATTAATAGTTCAGTAGCGTGGGGTCAAAGTTAAGTGCTATTTATCGATGCATCTGTCGCTAAACATCAGTCACGCAACAGTGAACAACAAGAGTGTGTGTGTGTGTGTATTTAGACCAATCAATACACATGAAAGCTCACACACACACACACACTCTGTAGCAGATGGTGAAATACATTTAGTGTCCGAGTTAAACAGCTGTGACTGCAATATGAGCGACAAGCTCAAGAGAAACTTGACTTCGGTAACATTTTGCATATTTACTGACCAGAATAAGAGCTATGATATACGATGCAATATTGAAAAGTACATTATTCACATCTGCAGTTCAGGCAAACACAGTTATAATTGGAGAAATTGGAGTTTACCATGGTGAAAGTGGTTTTAGGGACTCATTTACTGTGGTAAAACACACAGCTTATGTTATGACCCATTTTTGGAAATGCATTTTTACACAAGATGGTGATTAAAGCAAGGTTAATATCTAACCACAACCTCCACAGAGGCCAAAGGCCAACAGTGTGTTACGAGCAGCTTTTGTGCTCCAACTGGCAGCAGTTTTATATCTGAAACCCTTTCTTTTATCAGCAGAGCCTTTCAGAATCAGGGCAACGGCGACAGTTTTATAAACGCCAGACTGTGCATTTAGCTTAGCTACGGCGTGTGGACGCTAAAAAATGTTCCTAACGCAGCGGCTCCAAGATTTAAGATAACGCTAAATTGTGCTCCTGAAAGAACAACCCTCGTTGTACTCGTCAAAAGTGCTCTTAATTTCAGCCAAACTGCACTCGAACGACAGGGCCTAAACACCTTGATCCAAGTTTCTTTCACAAAGACACAATGCGTGCTTTAGGAGTTGTCGAGTGTCACAGCAAACAGATTCACATTTCAGCGAACGCCACAGGCCACGATCTCTCACCAGAGCTGACAGTAAATACAGGTCTGAGCGCTTGACTTCCGTACGCCTATTATGTCATTTGCAGTTTCCCTGAACTGAGCATTTAAAACGGCATCAGTTTGAGTTTGACCTAAATTCCTCAGTGATGCAACAATCCATGAATTTTTCCAATAGTCACTGCTAAACAAATCCCGGTTCACCTGGGGTAAACAACCAATAACCAGACATATAGAAGTCTAAATGCAATGATTTGCCCATGCAAAAGCTTTTTAAAGGGGTCCTGACATGAGAATTAAAGTTTTCCTTGATCTTTTGGCATATAAAAAAAAAATCCTAAATGAAACAAAATGACTGTTAACTATAAAATGCATGACATTATTAGATAAAACTTGAAAGGTTGGATACACGTGCATGCAAAAGATGAAAATCACTGTAGTGATGCTGAGGAACTGAATCTTTCAATGGCATGATGATGACTTGGCAATGCAAATGACCTATTGATTGAAATTACTGAACTTAAATATACAAGCTTTATAAAAATGATCATTCTAGAGGAAAATTTCAGATGGCACTACGAGGCTTTTGCATCTGAACTCTTCATATATTGATTCAGTATATTTGGTAATAAGCCAGTCTCAGCATAAGTTGTTCAATGCCAGGAAGTTGCACAACATGCATGAACAGTTTTCACAAAACTTTACAGCTAGTTCATGCATTTAACTGGTTACTAAAGGAGAAAGCTCAGGAATGACCCTTGACCTCAAGCCTAAGGAAAAGTAAAACTTGACACACTGTAGTTGAAAATGCACAACAACAAAAAACATGAAAACAAACCATGAGCATTAGTCTAATATAGACTGACGACACGAATCAAATCACTCGGGTGCGCGCGCGCCTGAATCAAGTGCCCGAAAGCCCCTGTTGCAGGTTTTGTGTTCTCTGCTCCGTACCTCGTTCCTCCTGCTCTCGGCCCCGAGTCTCGTGATGAGCGCCGTGTCTCCGCACACCACCGCCGCGTCCTCCACGAACACGCAGTCCGGCAACGCCTCGTCCGCGGGCAGCTCCAGCACCTCCAGCCCGAGCCGCTGCTTCAGGACCGACACGTACAGCTCGTACTCCTGCTGGACTCTCGACAGGTCCAGCTCCTCCGGGCTCCCGGTCCGGAGCGCTTCAGTGGCCAGAGACCGAGGGATCGCGCGGACCACGGCGTGCGTAAAGCGCCCGAACTCGGACATCATCACAGCCTCAGCGGGGCTACACTCTCCGGATGCGTGATGTGTGTGTTGGACCGTTTGTTTGTTTTTTGTTGTTGTTGTTGTTGTTGCCGCCTGTTGTGGTTCTACACACACACACACACACACACAGCTCGAGCTCTGAGAGGGCGAGAACAAACAGCGCGCTGATGACGTCACTGACGCTCCCGAAGGGCCGCGAACCAAAAAAACTACAGACTGAAAGACTCTGGAGGATTGTTGTATTATGTTATGACAATGATGATTGTTGTTAATGTTTTGTTGTTGTTGTTGTTGTTGTTTCTTTTCTTCAAGCATGTAATTAAATAATATATATATATATATATATATATATATATATATATATAAAATTAGAATTCATAATATAGGCGGAGGGTGAACCACTGCGATTCCGCCTTAAAAGGAGTTCACGTCTGAATTACCACGTCATCCAAGATGTTCATGTCAAAAAAAGAAATTAAGTTTTTTAGGGAAAACACTCCAGGATGTTCCTCCATATAGTGTCTTCAATGGGGTCCAACGGGTCGAAGGTCCAAATGTGAGTTTCAGTGCAGCTTCAAAGTCTCGACATGATCCAGCCGAGGAATAAGAGTCTTATCTCTAGACAAACCAGCGGACATTTTATAACTAAATAAACATTTATAAACTTTTTAACCACAAATGCTGGTTCTGCACGTCCACGACTTCACGCATTACGTAATGACGTTGGAAAGGTCAGGTGATCACCTGACGTAGGCTGAAAACTCCCCATTTCTCCTCCAACTTCAAAATCGTTGTTTTACCTTTTATTTTATTTTTTATTTTAGTATAGTAGTAGAGAAGTCATTTCATGTGTATCTGTATGTGTGAGAGAGAGAGTGTGTGTGTGTGTGTCTGTCTGTCTGTCAACTCAACTCAACTCAACACATCTCAACACAACACACACCTCACTGAGCACAGATGCATCAGGTTTATGCTCTTTATGAACAGATACTGTGGTGATATAACCTCCTGAAGACAAGTGTGTGTGAGTGAGTGTGTGTGTGTGTCTGTGTCTTTGTGAGTGTTTGTGTGTCTCTTTGTGAGCGTGCGTGTGTTTGTGTGTGTGTGTGTGTCTCTTTGTGAGCGTGAGTGTGTGTGTGTGTGTGTGTGTGTGTGTGTGTGTGTGTCTCTTTGTGAGCGTGCGTGTGTGAGTGAGTGTGTGTGAGTGTGTGTGTGTGTGTGTGTGTGTGTGTCTGTGTGTGGTTTTGTGTCTCTTTATGAGTGTGTGTATCTGTGTGTGTGTGTGTGTGTCTCTCTTTGTGAGTGTGTGTGAGTGTGTCTCTTTGTGAGTGTGTGTGTGCGCGTGTGTGTGCGTGTGTCAGGGTGTGTGTGTGTCTGTGTGTCAGGGTGCATGTCTGTGTGTGTGTGTGTGTGTGTGTGTGTGAGTGTCTGTGTGTGTGCGCGTGTGTGTGTGAGTGTGTGTGTGCGCGTGTGTGTGCGTGTGTCAGGGTGTGTGTGTGTCTGTGTGTCAGGGTGCATGTCTGTGTGTGTGTGTCAGGGTGTGTGCGTGTGTGTGCGTGTGCGTGTGTGTGTGTGTGTGTGCTGTGTGTGTGTGCACGGCTGGAATTCCTCTTTTCTATGGACATTCCTCAGTCTCTCCATCTTTCCGTCGAGCTCGGCTGGATCGTTCTCCAGACTTCCTTCACTGCATTCCTCAGACCCCGGGAACAAAGTTTGTCTTTTCTTGTTCCAAATCCACTCAATTATCCAGACCGGTCTAAACATTCCCGGAGCCCCACATTCCATCCTCTCATTCCCTTCCCTCTTTCCCTGCGTTTTTCCATTCCTCCGGCTTTCCCTTCGGAGAGGAAATATGTGTGTTGTGGAGTTCGCAGCTTGGAGGGCCATAAAAGATGAATGTACTTTGAGCTTCAAAGACCTTTTGGAACTGGTTTTCGGGGCCTAAACACACTCTATAACGGCGCTCTCTGCATGAACATCGCATAACATCCGCTTACACACATCTAGTGATTCCTTAGTGTTCCAGAACCTGCTGAGTGTGTGTGTGTGTGTGCATCTCAAACGTCTCCATACTGCAGAAAATGAGCTTCTTCCTCAGTGTTTCTGTCTTGTTTTCCAGCACAAATATCTAAAAGATTTTGACCGAAAATATTACGTTTTCATATTTAGAATTTTTTTACTTCATCGGAATGGTACGAAACTTGGTACAAGTTTTGGCACTTGCTAAGTGAACACACACACACACACACACACACACACACACACACACACACACACACACACAAAATCATGGACATGATTTGAACAGGTTGAATGGTCCTGAAAGAAAGAGTCACACTTGTGTTTTCGCACATTGGAAATGAATGAGACGAGTTTCCTCTAGTGGAAGCGTTTGGTACTGCAGCCGAACACACTCTCACTGAAAGATCATTGTTTGAGATATCAACCTCAAATTTTGAACATGACTTGTTTAGATTTATGGTCATATAAAAATTTAAAATAGTATTTTTGCAACACAAAATTTACTGGACATTACAACAACATTTACTGGAGAAGCAGAATGTCTCTTTATTGAAGCTCACTAGGTTTCATTACTGTGCTAAAGATTGACCATCGTATCTATGGTTTACATTAGAACAACACTGTTATCTACATTTATTGTTGTTACTATTGTAAAACCAGGGTGAGAAGCTGGTCTTCCTGTTATAATAAACTTCATAAACTCCTGGCTTTATTGGGATTGAGACGTTCAAGTGGAGCGTGTGATTTCATGATCTCATTCTGTTTTCTCAGGAACTATTCTGAACAAAACTCATTCAGAATTCCAGACTGTAAACAGCTCCGATTCCGCCGGATTGTCTATGGAATGTCATCAGGATAAACTCTTTCTCCTTACAGTCGGAGGAAGCACATGTCATGGCTAAAGTATGTATCTGATCCAGTGTAAACGGTGAAACCTCATCATGAGGGGAAAATTCCACTCGGTAAAACAGATTATGAGTGGCAAGCATCAGTAATACTATTGTTTGTTCTTAAGCATTATCATTAAGTAGGCTGTTTCTGCTAGGAGAGTTTTTCCTGAACACCCTTTCACCCCACCATATGGCAACACCCTGACAACCATTCAGAGCCCCTTAGCAACCACATAGATATGGCTTAGTAACCGCCCAGAACACTCTAGTATCACAGCAATTGGTTTTGTGGGGTTTCAGAACCCGTTAGCAACACTTAGTAATGGCCTAGTAACCAGCCAGACCACCCTAGCAACGACCTAGTAACCACCCAGAACACCCTAGTAGCAAAGCAGTTAGTTTTGTGGGCTGTTAGGACCCCTTAGCAACCACCTAGCAATGGTCCAGTAGCCAGCCAGACTACTCCACTCTAGCAACAGCCTAGTGACCACCCAGACCACCCTAGCAACGACCTATAACCACCCAGTACACCCTAGTATCATAGCAGTTAGTTTTCTGGGCTTTTAGGAACCTTTAGCAACCACCTAGCAACGGCCTAGTAGCTACCCAGACTACTCTACTCAAGCAGCAGCCTAGTGGCCACCCAGACCACCCTAACAATGACCCAGTAACCACCCAGTACACCCTAGTATCATAGCAGTTAGTTTTCTGGGCTTTTAGGACCCCTTAGCAACCACCTAGCAACGGCCTAGTAGCCACCCAGACTACTCTACTCAAGCAACAGCCTAGTGACCACCCAGACCACCCTAGCAATGACCCAGTAACCACCCAGTACACCCTAGTATCATATCAGTTAGTTTTCTGGGCTTTTAGGACCCCTTAGCAACCACCTAGCAACGGCCTAGTAGCCACCCAGACTACTCTACTCAAGCAACAGCCTAGTGACCACCCAGACCACCCTAGCAATGACCCAGTAACCACCCAGTACACCCTAGTATCATAGCAGTTAGTTTTCTGGGCTTTTAGGACCCCTTAGCAACCACATAGCAACGGCCTAGTAGCCACCCAGACTACTCTACTCAAGCAACAGCCTAGTGACCACCCAGACCACCGTAGCAATGACCCAGTAACCGCCCAGAACACCCTAGTATCATAGCAGTTAGTTTTCTGGGCTTTTAGGACCCCTTAGCAACCACCTAGCAACGGCCTAGTATCCACCCAGACTACTCTACTCAAGCAACAGCCTAGTGACCACCCAGACCACCCTAGCAATGACCCAGTAACCACCCAGAACACCCTAGTATCATAGCACTTATTTTCTGTCTTTCCAGAACCCCTTAGCAACCAACTAGCAATGGCATAGTAACCACCCAGACAACACTAGCAATTAGTAATTAACCACCTAGACCACACTAGTAACGACCTATAACCACCCAGAGCACCCTGGTATCATAGCAGTTAGTTTTATGGGCTTTTAGAACCCCTTAGCAACCACCTAGCAATGGCATAGTAGCCACCCAGACTACCCTTGAAACAATCTAGTAACCACCCAGAACACCCTAGTATCATTGTAGTTATTGTGTTGCCTCTCAGAATCCCTTAGCAACCATCTAACAACAGCCTAGTAACCACCCAGACAACTTTAGCAACGACCTAGTAACCACCCAGACCACTCTAGCAACGACCTAGTAACCACCCAGACCACCCTAGCAACGACCTAATAACAACCCAAAACACCCTCGTATCATAGCTGTTAGTTTTCTGGGCTTTTAGAAGCACTAAGCAACCACCTAGCAACAGCCTAGTAACCACCCGGTACAAAAAAAACACCATAATGACATGACCATGTTTTCAACCACTCTTCGATTTATGAATTAAAGTCAGTCTTACAGTTGTTAGAGGGACAGGTGACCCAAAAAAGAACATCTGTCTTCATTTACTCATCCTCATGTCTTTGTTTTTGTCATTCTTGGATGAACTGTCCTTTTAAATTAGTGGCTTAAAACGTCTAAAATAGCCGTAATAAAAGAAGCCCACATCAGCTTATCGCCTATAAATCAAAGTAGTGAAGGACATTTGGATTGTTTTGCCACTGAAACGACAGCGCTGGTCCTGGGAGAGTCGAGTGTGATTTTAGTAGCAGTTCACACACAGGAAATGACATCGCATAGTCTCAGTGAACTATGAGAGGAAAAGCCACAGAGCAAACAAGGGCCGAAAACCTGGATAACATCTCTCTGATCCGAGAGAACTTCCACACCGGAGGTAAAATAAACATAACGCGTTACGTAATGCAGAAATATGGAGGGGCTTGAGCCACTGAGTCATGTGTTCGTAATCAATCGCACTTCCAAGAGCCCTGGAAGAAAGTGGAAAATATTATGTTTGCCATTACAACATGGCGGCGGACACAAATGAAAAACGCTCTTGTAATGGTTCCTGGATGTGTAATTCCAGAATAGAAAAATGAGAACACAATGACAGCACTGTTTCCTAAAAGCCCCGCGCCCGAACAGATGTCAGCCCTTCATGAGCTCACGTTCTCACTGGACACTTCATCTCACCTCAAACACTGGGGGAAACGTAGGCCGCTAGAAAATAACAACTGGTATCACTTGACGTACAGTAGCACCAAAAAGTCCTTAGCAACCACCTAGCAACAGCCTAGTAATTTCCCAGGACTTTCTAGCATCATAGCAGTTATTTTCCTAGTCTTTCAGAATGCCTTAGCAACAGCCTAGTAACCACCAGAACATCCTAGAAACGCCTAGTAACCACTCAGAACATCCTAGCAACACCTAGTAACCACTCAGAACTTCCTAGCAACTCCTTGTAGACATCCAAAACTTCCTAGAAACGCCTAGTAACCAACCAGAACATCCTAACAACACCTAGTAACCAACCAGAACATCCTAACAACACCTAGTAACCAACCAGAACATCCTAACAACACCTAGTAACCCACTCAGAATGCCCTAGCAACACCTAGTAACCACACAGAACATCCTAGCAATGCCTAGTAACCCACTCAGAACACCCTAGCAACACCTAGTAACCACCCAGAACATTCTAGCAATGCCTAGTAACCACTCAGAACACCCTAGCAACACCTAGTAACCACCCAGAACACTCTAGCAATGCCTAGTAACCACTCAGAACACCCTAGCAACCACAACAACAAGTAACCACCCAGAACATCCTAGCAATGCCTAGTAACCACTCAGAACACCCTAGCAACACCTAGTAACCAACCAGAACATCCTAGCAATTCCTAGTAACCCACTCAGAACACCCTAGCAACACCTAGTTACCACACAGAGCATCCTAGAAACGCCTAGTAACCACTCAGAACACCCTAGCAACACCTAGTTACCACACAGAACATCCTAGCAACACCTAGTAACCCACTCAGAACAATCTAGCAACACCTAGTAACCACCCAGAACACCCTAGCAACGCCTAATAACCACCCAGAACATACTAGCAACACCTAGTAACCAGCCAGAACATCCTAACAACACCTAGTAACCAACCAGAACATCCTAACAACACCTAGTAACCCACTCAGAATGCCCTAGCAACACCTAGTAACCACACCGAGCATCCTAGCAATGCCTAGTAACCCACTCAGAATACCCTAGCAACACCGAGTAACCACCCAGAACATTCTAGCAATGCCTAGTAACCACTCAGAACACCCTAGCAACCACAACAACAAGTAACCACCCAGAACATCCTAGCAATGCCTAGTAACCACTCAGAACGCCCTAGCAACACCTAGTAACCAACCAGAACATCCTAACAATGCCTAGTAACCACTCAGAACACCCTAGCAACACCTAGTTACCACACAGAACATCCTAGCAACGCCTAGTAACCCACTCAGAACAATCTAGCAACACCTAGTAACCACCCAGAACACCCTAGCAACGCCTAGTAACCACCCAGAACATACTAGCAACACCTAGTAACCAGCCAGAACATCCTAGCAACACCTAGTTACCACCCAGAACACCCTAGCAATGCCTAGTAACCACCCAGAACATACTAGCAACACCTAGTAACCAGCCAGAAACCCTAGCAACACCTAGTTACCACCCAGAACACCCTAGCAACGCCTAGTAACCACCCAGAACACCCTAGCAACGCCTAGTAACCACCCAGAACATACTAGCAACGCCTAGTAACCAGCCAGAACATAGTAGCAATACCTAGTAACCACCTAGATCCATATTGAGAAAATTATGACTTATATCACTTGACATACAGTGGCCTTAAAAATATTTGAACACCTGAAGAATATCACACATAAAATGTCATGGCTACTGAAACAGACACTACAAATCAAAAACAAATCAGAGAAGCAGCTCACCTTTTATTAGCCAATCAGGAACACTCTCTGCCCGTCAGTCATTTTGCTCATGCATAAAAACCAAGTGGCGTATCAAACAAAGAAGTTTGGTTTCAAATGATAAACAATAGTGATAAAAAAGATAGTTTAAACTCATTTCTGATGCTGGTAAACCAAGCGGTTTGGGTTTTTAAAGCCATTCGACTATATAAAGAGCATCTTTCACCACTGAGAGCCATTTAAAAAGCATTCATGTATTCTGGCAAATTAATATTTGCTAATAGTCAATAGTAAAAGCCAATCAACATTACCATGATGTCATTTTCCAGCATTTACAGCTCAGGTGATTGGCTCAGAAATTGACATGCTCCTCAACAAATACGCTCTGCACACTTCCCAAGCCACATGCGTCAGCTGTTGGTCAGCTAACAGTGTCTGGAACATGGGAACTAGTTTCTGGCTGGTCATTAAAAAATAAAACATCACACCATGTTTCATCCAAAACAGCTTGACCAGCTTCAGATGGTGTGGTTCTGGTCCAAGATGGTCTACAAGCCAATTCAAGTTCTAATAAAAGTGCTATCATGTTCTAAAACTGGATTTTCTAGCAGAGGTATCGACTATTTTGCTTGATTCAAATGTTATAAATGTGATTTTACCCAGTCATGGTAACCAGCAGTGCTGGGGGAAACGCATTACAAGTTATGTAATCAGATTACTTTTTCAAGTTACTAGTAAAGTAACGCATTACCTTTAAAATTTACAACAAAAAAATCTCAGTTACTTTTTCAAATAAGTAAAGCAAGTTACTTTGTTTTTCCATTTATTGACTGACAGCTCTCCTGTCCTCATGTTGAGAAAAAATGTGTGTGTGTGTGTGTGTGTGTGTGTGTGTGTGTGTGTGTGTGTGTGTGTGTGTGTGTGTGTGTGTGTGTGTGTGAACATGATGGTTATTGTAGTTCTAGACTAAATGTGAGCGTGCATTTACACATCTCACTTGCACAATTTTTTGTTCAATATTCCTAAAAATGAATAAAATCAGTTAAATGCAAAATCACACTATGCAAAACTCCAATAATTAAATATGTTAAATAAAACAAAACAAAAATATGTGCATGAATTTAATCTCACTTTATTGACCAATGTACTTTATATTGACTACTAAAACTGACTTTATTTGATTTATATTATATTATATTTATATTTATACTCTGTTTTTATTGGTGAAGTAAGTGTTAATTGGATTCGTGAATTTGCACTTCATTCAGCCTGAGGCTTAATCATTTCAATTTTGGTGTGAAAGGGTCTTTACATTTGCCCAAAAATAGCACTTTTTGTTATAAAATGCCCAGCCCAGGTGAGAAAAAGTGATGCAAAAGTAATGTAACGGCGTAATGCAACTAGTTACTTTTTAAGGGAGTAACGCAATATTGTAATGCATTACTTTTCAAAGAAACTTTCCCCAACACTGGTAACATAAGATTGTGTCAAACACTCTCACAGATCATCTTTACTGCAATGACACAGCACATCACCATCTAGTGTCGCAATCTGGGAAAAATCAGCTAAAACCAGTGAAACCACAGGGATTTCGATCTCAATGAACAGATCAGATGCATTTTCATACACAAGCCTGACTGATCAGAAGAAAACAACACACATGCAACCCAGTGCAAAGAATACTGTGGCCACAAGCACTCAGTCCATAAAGTCGTTGAAGTAAACCATACCTGAGATATGAGAAGAATCTGACTCCAGGTGCCAAGCGTTCTCCATCAGGACGTCTCAGTGTCCACACACTTCTGCTCTCCGAGAGCCTGTGGAAAGAGCTATTCAATGCACAATTGTGCATTCCTTTGCTCTCACACTCGGTTTGGTTTGTGCATCCAAGAACTTCTAATCTCTGATTTTCGGTGGAATGCCACTTATTTGGAATCTCAGAGAAAAACAGTGCACTTTTTTTTTTTTTTTTTTTTTTTTACATCTTATGTGGAAAACTGGATGCCTGTTGCACTTTTTCTTTCACTTTGTGATGGACAGACTGCATGCATATTAAATTAGCTGGAGGAATTTCCTCCACGGAGAGCATATGTAGGGACGCTTTAAGCTGTCAGGAATGCTTTGTGGTTGGATAACTCCAGCAGAAATGTTAATAATGCAAGCTACTGCCCAGACCAAATATGGTAATATTGTTACGTCTGGAATCAGGCTCCACATCTGGAACCACTTAGAGCTGTTGAGTCAAGAGAGAGGAGCGAGTGGAGCCAAAAATAGAAGCCGTAAAGTTTGAGTTTAGATCGTCTCTAAACGCGCACAGAATAGGGTGCATCGATGAGTTTTTAAGCATTTGTATTTCTAAAATGGATGTTTGAATATTGATACAATTCCCCAAAGCGCGTAGCTGATCTGAACCAGGGAACGCGCGCGCGTGCCGTGGATTAATTTATGGTTGACGCGCGCGCGTAACGCCATTAATAGACCCCTGGGGGCGACCAAATATTTCTAAGCCGAGTAATAAGGCTAATAACTTTTACATGACGTTAGCCAAAATAAAGCAGGTTAGTAAGATGATGTTGGTGACATAATACTTAAAATTAACCCCCCAAACACACACACCAAAAGAGTCGTTTTAAAAACTTTAAGTTACCGCACAGGTTGCTTTTATAGGAGAATGCGTTACATTATTTATAATGGTTAGCTAGGGGTAGCAAACAGAAATGTTAAACCTCAACATAAATACAATTATTTTAAAAAGTAATGGAATAAATCAAACACTTAATAAACCCACAGAACTACAGCTAATACAAAACAAAATAGCTTATTTACACATTTGAATATGCTACCAGAACGCTTTATTTAGATAAATAATATATCTTTAGGCATTATCTTCACGCAAATCCAAAAAGGAAGCGTGAATAGCAGAGAGAGAGAGAGAGAGAGAGAGAGGGTGAAGAGAAATATAGAGGGGGGAAACAGTAAAAAATGTGTTCAGTGAGAGGGGAAAATTCATTTAAGTAAGAGAGAGAGAGAGAAAAAAAGAAGAAAGTTAGACAGGGTGGTGCTTAGCTCTTATGGAAAACGCGCCAAGAAACATTCCTCGCATTCCTTCGGAACAGTTCAGCGATGGTGACGTCAGGCTCCACTGGTGTATAAAAGAGGCGTCGCGCGCGTCTTCACTCTCAGAGCGCGAACGCCTTCAGACGCACGAGCACTAACCGAGAACGCGACGCGACGCGACGAGTCAGCGCACCGCGACCTTACACGAGCGAGGACTTTAACTGTTCGTTTGATACAACAATCTACAGTACACAGAGAAGCGAAGATGTTTGCTTGGGCTGTTATCGTCATCCTTATTGGGCATTTTAATGTGGTGAGTTACTTTCATTCGACTCGTTTGTTTGCTTATTATATAAGTTATATGATATCCAAATGAGTGTTAACCCATTCATTGGAGAATCAGTTTTGAGTTTCATATACTCACTGTAAAAAGTGTTCAGTTCACTTACTTAATTCTTTTAGTAAACCCGTTGCCTTAAAATTAGTCAGTAAATAAACGTAATGCTCACTTTGAAGAAATTAAGTTATGTGAACTTGACAGTTCCCAATTACTTACTTTTTTTGATTAAAGCATGAAGTTTATTAACTTAATAATTTTAAGGCAATGGGTTTCCTCAATTTTTTAAGTAAATAAACTTCATGCTTACTTGAAAAAATTAAGTTATGTGAACTTGACAATTCCTCATTAGTTATTTTTTCAAATAAGCATGAAGTTATTTACTTAAAAAAGTAAGTAAGTAAGTATGTTGCCTTAAAATGATTAAGTTAAGTCAACTGATCACTTTTTACAGTGTAGACATTACACCATAGACATTGAAAGGGCACATCCACATGTTTTTTTCCTCAGTGGGTTTTCACACATGGTTACTGACTTGAAAGTCACTAAAGTGTCCTGTTTTTTCCGCTCAGGTTTTCTCCAGCTGCCCGGCATGTTCATGCCCACAGGAGCTTCCCAAATGCGCTCCTGGAGTCAGTCTGGTCTCGGATGGCTGCGGTTGTTGTAAAGTTTGTGCCAGACAACTGAATGAAGACTGTAGCAAGACCGAGCCGTGCGACCACACCAAGGGTCTGGAGTGCAACTTCGGGGCCAGCCACGGGGCCACCAGAGGCATCTGCCGAGGTATGTTTCTCATTACTCTTGGTAAAAGACACTGAATGGAAAGCATGTGTGGATAGGAGGGGGGAGTTTTGCATGTGGAATGTGAGCATTAGATTTTTAAAATATACCTTTCGTTTTCTCTCACAGCCAAATCTGAGGGAAGACCGTGCGAGTACAACAGCAGGATCTACCAGAACGGGGAGAGTTTCCAGCCTAACTGCAAACACCAGTGCACTTGCATTGACGGGGCGGTGGGATGCATCCCGCTTTGCCCTCAAGAGCTTTCCCTTCCCACTTTGGGATGCGCCAATCCCAGGCTGGTCAAAGTGCCGGGGCAATGCTGCGAGGAGTGGGTCTGCGACGACGGGAAGCAACGGGAATCCACCGACAAGTTTGGCAACGATCCAATGGTTGACGACTCCGAGAGCGACCTCACCAACAAGAACGAGCTCATCTCCATCGTGAAGGCTGGACTCAAATCTTTACCTGGTAAGATTTATAACACTCATCCGTCCCTCGGGTCATTTTGACCCGGTTTTTCTTTTTTTCATTGTGTTCATCGGAGGGGTCTTTTGTCCCACTTGAACATTGGATTGGCATTCGCGATTTGCATGCGAATCAAGTTTTAAACGGCACTTTGTTTATTTCGCAGCATTCCGATCTCAGCCGGAATCCCGTCAGTTTGAGAAGTGCATAGTTCAGACCACACCCTGGTCCCAATGCTCCAAGACCTGCGGCACGGGAATCTCCACCAGGATAACCAACAACAACAACGACTGCAAACTGGTGAAGGAAACCCGGATCTGCGAAGTCCGTCCGTGCAGCCAATCGCCATACACCAGCCTTAAGGTGAGCAACGCCACTTCAGTAACACAAATGCATCAATTCATCGAATCATGGATCGATTCCAATATCTTCCGAATGCATCGCCATTCTCTCTTGAACCGATTCTGAGCATAGTTTTTTAACAGCAGATGGCGCTCTAGGCTATTTTTTTAACCGCATGCTCAAATGCGAATGTACTCGTGCCTCAGAAGGCTTTTATGACGCAAGATAACTGCAAACACCCTTGTAATTCGCTTCAACCTTTTCAAACTTTATGAGTGATTATTTTATAGAAGGTTCAAGTGGTGTGTGCAAGTAAGGCATTGGAAGCAAGTAGAGTATGGATGTTTCCAAAGCATCTGCTCTTAAAAACTAAGAGAGAATCGCGAAAAGATTTCGGAAAATCTCAGAATCTATCAGAACTTTAGCTGGACAATAACTTTATTCTAGAGCTGCTGTAAAGCCAAAACAGTCTCTGTTACTGTAATCACCGTAAAGCTGCTTTGAAACAGTCTATATTGGTAAAAGCGCTGTATAAAATGAAGGTGACTAATCCTTGCGTCCTCCAACAGAAAGGAAAGAAATGCAACCGGACCAAGAAGTCGATGCAGCCGGTGAAGTTCTCTTACGCCGGATGCTCCAGTCTGAAGAAGTATCGGCCCAGATTCTGCGGCTCGTGTGTGGACGGCCGGTGCTGCAGCCCACAGCAAACCCGAACCATCCGAGTCAAGTTTCGCTGCGACGACGGCGAGACCTTCAACAAGAACGTCATGATGATCGAGTCCTGCAAGTGCACCTATAACTGCGCCCAAGGCAACGACGCCACCTACCCCTTCTACAGACTCTTCAATGACATCCACAAGTTCAGAGACTGAGCGGAAGGGAATCCCCATCCCAACACCCGATGGGGGGGGGCATGTCTGTCGGCCAATCGACTCCTCTTGTAACTAGATTCCCACGGAATTGACCCTTCGCAGGGAGTTTGATTGACAGGCGATCTGACCAATCATAATCCGCCATTTTTGTCCGACAAAGCAGTCAGTAGATTAACGTCGGAGGATTTGAACTTGAAAAGCGGAGTGTACTGACGTCTTTCCACGGTTAAAACAACATTCCTTCTGATGTTCATTCATGTTTATTTGATGCTATAAATGAACTAGAAGGAAGAGATGATCGGTTCAGACACATTAAAGAGCCACAAAACCGTATTTATTGTTGAAATTTCGTTAAAAAATGACCAAATTTGAAAGTAAGCACCCTGGGTCTGTCCTGTCTGTCTCAGTGTGTTGTCAGTGTCCTCTCTGCTCCGCGATGTATTTTTCACTGCGTGAGAACATGGTGTGTGTGTGAGAGCGGCGTGGCTTGTCGGACATAGCAACAGTAACTAAAGGGGGCGGGTCTTTGCGAACGGTCAATTACGGACTTACATTACGGGGACTTTGAAGTGCACTGTTTGCTGAGGCCGCGTCAGCATTTTGGAAAAGACTCGCTCCACACTGGAGCGCTACGTTTTATAGCTTCGTTACGGAGCAACCTGTAAAAGATGTAAATATTGCAATTCCTGATGTATATGTTGATGTCTAAATACAAAACATGAACCAAACTGTAGACTTGTGTGTGTGTGTGTGTGTGTGTGTGTGTGTGTATGTGTATATTCCCAATTGTAGATATGCACATACAAAAAACGTACAACTGGTAGACTATGAACCTGGTCAAGGTTGAGTTTGTCCACGGTCACACACTCCCTCCTGGTGTGGGCGAACGCATCCTCAGTGTTTGGCAGCTAATGGAAACCAACTCCACGACATGATCAGAAAAGGTTGAATGAATGTTTTATTGTTGTTATTAATATTATTTATCACAAATGTAGCTCTTTTATTTGAACATTGTCATACTGGAATAAAGTGTAAAATGATCTAATTTTATATGTTACAAATAAAAGATTTATTTATGAACTGAACAACTCGAGTTGAGTCCTTGAATGCTCATGGAAAAGATGTTGAAACGTGAATTGAGAGACAATCCTTGATTGAATGAAGGGATGGTTATATAACAAAACATTCCCTCTCTCTCTCTCTCTCTCTCTCTCTCTCTCTCTCTCTCTCTCTCTCTCTGGTGAATGGAATGCTATTGGGGAACTGTGAGACTCTACTTGCTTCCTACAATAAAACCTGAGACTCTCGCTCATTTAGTTCCTTCAAGAAAACAATTAAGAGACCCAGCAATAGCAGAAAACATGGAGCTACGCCCAGAATCTAGAGTGCTTTTCCAAACGGAGCTCCAGTCTTGTGTTTACCGGAGCTTTCAGAGCTAAAACATCACATGGAAGAGGCGGTCTTAATGGTTTAACGTTTTATATAACTCTTCAACAAGCCACTCATGCACTTGTTGTTTAGACATCGCACATGGGTTTAATGAATATCGATCTTATCTTCGATCTGAGACTTTTATAACGCCGTAATCAACATGCATTATGTAGGCCAGATCCGCAGGGCATCTGTCCATCTTCCCTGCACTGCAAAATATGCTTTTGGAAACAAGACAAAAGCATTTTTTTTTGTAGTGTGTCTCTAAACCCATATCATCTGGAGAGATATATTTCCAGTGAGGTTTGATCCAGGTGAAGGAAATCCAGCTGAGGAATGCAGACACGCTGATGGTCGGCAGATGTTGGAAAGTATTTGGGAGCAGCGTGTTCGGTTTGGGCCTTTCTGCTAAAAATATGCCACATCTGAAAGAACAGAGATCCTGTCCTAGAGCAAGCTGGGTATTATGACATCCCGACGGACATCGGGAACACAAACGGATGGTTATATCACACACCATGGAGACCTTTAAGCGGTTTTTATCTGAGTAGGACAGAGCTCCAGACGTTTCCTCGAGATATGACGATGCAGACAACTATAAAAAGGACTGAAATTATAAAAACAAATAAGACTGATAACACAGCTGACGGTGATGAATGGAATGAAACCAGTCATTTCAATGGTTTTCCACTTGGCATCATGAATGCAGTCATTTGTTATGCAATCTTTTATTTATGAAACAGCTTCGATAAACTTGCATGCACTTTATGACAAATACAGGTTTTATGGTCCATTAAGAAGAGAAGGTTAACATGCATAATCTCTCCTGTCCTCTTCAAATGTGTCTCTCATTGGGGTTTTACCTGTCCTTCATTTCACTGATGACCCCTAGTGGCCAAATACAGAGCTGCCGAAGGTTTTAAAGGGACAGTCCAGCCAAAAATGAAAATTCTGTCATTATTTACCAATCATGTGGTTCTATGCATTTCTGTATGCAAGAGATTTTGAGAGCCCAACAACTTTGGAGCTCAATGAAATGACTTTCATTGCACGGTTTTCAAAATATTCCTTTAAGGTTTTGATCAACATAC
Organism: Squalius cephalus; assembly: GCF_949319135.1. Taxonomy (NCBI): domain Eukaryota; kingdom Metazoa; phylum Chordata; class Actinopteri; order Cypriniformes; family Leuciscidae; genus Squalius; species Squalius cephalus. The sequence goes on from NC_137139.1 coordinate 35,687,490, forward strand.
ACTTAAAAATAAAGGTTCCAAAAGTGGGTTTTCGCAGCAAAGCCATAGAACCACCAGTTTGAGTTTCCCAGATAACCTTTTGGTGAAAAGTTCCTAAAAGAACCATTAGTGCAAAGAATATTTCAATCTTTAGAACCATTTTCCTTTTGTGCAATGGAAAAGTCCCATGGATGTTAAAAGGTTCTTCGTGGAACCATCAATGCCAATAAAGAACCTTTATTTTTATTTCACCAGTCCAGCCAAAAAATGAAAATTCTGTCATTATTTACTAATCAAGTGGTTCCTGTACCTGTGTGTGTTTCTTCTGCAAACACAAAATACATTTGAGGTCCAACAACATTGCACGGTTTCAAAGGCTTTGATCAACAAACGCTTGAAAATTAAGTTTCCAAAAGTGGGTTTTCACAGTAAAGCCATAGAACCACCAGTTTGAGTTTCCCAGATAACCATTCAAAGAATCTTTCAATCTTAAGAACCATTTTTCACTACAAAGAACATTTTGTGCAATGGAAAAGTTCCATGGATGTTAAAGGTTCTTCGTGGAACCATCGATTCCCATAAAAGCTTTATTTTTAAGAGTAAAAAATAACAAAATGTTCATTTTTTGGGTCAAAAATGGTGCATCTGAACACTAAAAGTAACAGAACATCTCACACATTTGGAAATATCATATCCATGTGTCTTGAGAACATGCTGGAGAGAGTTTGTGTACGATGATGAACAGCTCAAGTGAGACTAAACGGGTGTGTGAGACACGCTGCCAGAGAGAGAGTTTGGGGAATAGTCACTATTAGAGCGCTTAACTAGCCCTGACACACACCTCATCTCACACAGGCGCTGGATGTAAGCAATGACGACATGCCGCAGACAGCGTTACATAAGCGCTAATGATGAACTTAACGAAAATCAGCCAGCGCTCCAGAGAAGGCGTCAGCGGAGAGGCAGAAACGTCTGTTTATCTGCTCAAACAAAGCGCTCTTTGATGGGGAAATGAAGCGTTAGTGTTGCTGTCTGTGGAAAAGGGTTCGAGAGCCAGGTTGAGCACTGCAAAAAATGCTTTTCTTACTCAGTGTTTTTGTCTTGTTTCCAGTCCAAATATGCAAAAACTCTTAAATCAAGATGCATTTACTAGATGGGTAAAAAGACATTAGATATTATGTCCTGTTTTCTGGGGGAATTAATCAAAATGAAGTGAGTTGATGCTTAAAAAAAGCAAAATGATCTTCAAACAGAGAATTCAAACAGAAACAACATTATTTTTCTCCCCATTGGCAGATTGTTTTAAGCAAAAACTCACTTCATTTTTATTTATTTCCCCAGAAAACAAGACTTAATATCTTATGTAATTTTACTAATTTAGCAAATGCATCTTGATTTAAGAAATATTTGATGTTTGGACTGGAAACAAGACAAAAATGCTAAGTAAGAAAAGCAAAAACGTGTGTTTATCTGCTGAAACAAAGCGCTCTTTGACGGGGAAATGAAGCGTTAGTGCTGCTGTGTGTGGAGAAGGGTTCGAGAGCCAGGTTGAGATGCTTTCTTGTGCAGAAACATGAACAGAAACACATGGATTTAACTCCACAGTGACGTGAGATTACTGAGAAATGCTCGTAACAACCACAGGCCTGACAAGCTTGATGCACACACGAGCCGACTGAAGTGACCAGCTCTGGCTTCATGTGATGCACCAAAATGGTTTAGTATAGTGATAAAATGAGGATATACACTGCTGTTCAAGGGTTTGGGAACAGCAGGGTTTCTTTAAAGACATTTAAATGTTAGAGAGTATTCTTTTTCAAATAAATGCTGTTCTTTGAAAACTCTGTTCATCAAAAATGGTTTCCACAATGTTTTCAACATTGATAATAATCATAAGTGTTTCTTGAGCATCAAATCCTCATATTAGAGTGATTTCTGAAGGATCATGTGACACTGAAGACTGGAGTAATGATGCTGAAAGTTCAGCTTTGATCACAGGAATAAATTACACTTTACTATATATTCACATAGAAAACAACTATTTTAAATTATAATATGTCACTGTTTTTACTGTATTTTTGATCACAAAAATGCAGTCTTGGTGAGTATAAGACTTTCAAAAACATTATTAAATATTACCGACCCCAACATATTGAATGCTAGTGTAGTTTGCAACAACAATATCCATGAAGGATATTCAGAGTTCAAATCACGTAGAAGCAAGTAAACGAGATAAACGGATGGTTGCGTAACTCGGTCAAAATAAACTGTAATGTGTCAGTTAGTTTTGGATTGATGATCATACATTGCAAAAAATACTTTCCTTACTTAGTATTTCTGTCTTGTTTCCAGTCCAAATATCTAAAAATTCCTAAACAGAAAAATAATCTTAATTCAAACAGAAACAACATTATTTTTCTCCCCATTGGCAGATCATTTTGCTTGTTTTAAGCAAAAACTCACTTCATTTTTATTTATTTCTCCAGAAAACAAGACTTTATATCTTATGTCATTTTACTACTTTAGTAAATGCATCTTGATTTAAGAAATGTTTGATATTTGGACTGGAAACAAGACAAAAATACTAAGTAAGAAAAGCAGTTTTCGTCGTGTGCTATTATAGGTCAAAACAAACAGACAATATGTGCTTTATATGAAGAGCAGCTGCACAGATCATACTCATATTGGGCAAGAACATGCGCTTATTATTATTAAACAACAGACGAGTCCAAGAACGATGATCTCCAGCAAAAACAATGATAATTAGAGCAACTTACGCAAGAAATGCAACCGAAACATCTGGCCAGGTAAACGATACTAGATCATTATTGGATGTTAGAATCACAGCTACACAAGTATAATACTTGAACTCAAGTACAGTAATACTGACGGTTGAACAAAGACCACTAATAAGACAAACAAACCTGTCTAAAGACATTCCCAGCATGCATCTGATTTTCGAAAGCAATGGGAGTCAGCAAATGCAACTACTAGGGATGAACGATATATCGGCCACTGTATCGGTATCGGCCGATATATGCTCATTTTTAATGTTATCGTTATCGGCCCGATAAGAAAATTTGTCAGATATATTAAAGCCGATAAATAATGTATTATTTCCTTCAGCTGAGACTCTTCAGATGCGACTGTTCAACATGATGGCTTTAAATTGCTTAAATGATGATTGGAATCATTTCAAATAGGGAAAATGCAGTAATGTGCCATGATATCGGCTTCATAAAATTATAATGAGAACATCATAATTGTGTTTTGGGACATGGCTTTTAATGATGAAACTTTGAATTTTGTAATCAGGCTCTCAGAAAGTATATACAAATTTGGATTTCGATTTATCGGCCAATATATCGGTTATCGGCTTTCAAATATAAAGAATTATCGGTTATCGGCCAAAATTTGCACTTCGGTGCGTCTCTAGTTGAAATGCTTTAAAAAGCGTTGGCTTTCTGCACACTATTAAGCTCTGGTCTGGTGTAGATCTTCCCTTGCCGATTAACTACAGCTTTTCTTTAAAAGTTAATCTTGAAAACGGTGTGGATAATAACGAATTATTGGTATCAGCCAAAATTTTTCAGTGCATCTCTAGCAATTACACACGACGTGAAGCCCAAACCACATATCTGAGAAACTGAATTACAAGTTGAAATATTTAAACAAAAAACACATAAACTTCTCATGTTTCCACAAGACCTTCAAACAATCTGTTCATGTTTGTTTGGGATTCTTTGCAGGATTGTATAATTCTTCTGGCAAACAAACGGTCACAGAGATACGAGTTTACACTGAGACGACAGAATATCTCTGGTCCGAATTAATGCTTTCAGGACCCGATGTACTAGAAAACAAAAGTTGGCCTGTCTGAGACTGATGGTGTGGTTCATCGCCCGTGTCACTGTGGTTTCCTCTGTTCTCGATAACACTCGTTCAGGAAAACCACTCGACAGCGGTATGTATCCATCACAGTCTGTGGTGATCGCTTCAGCGTAAAACAGCTTAATCTCACCCGTGATGGGCAGAACACACTCTCATCGTTTTGAAAACACATATCCGGTGCAAACACACATCGTTCTGGAGTCCACAGATAATAAACATCACCGGCTCATGCCCTCAAATACACTAATAAACACATTACGTCAACCGGAAGTCTAAAAGAACACGATTTACTTTCTTAACTCATGTTCTGGTCTTATTTTAAAGGATTTATGAGTGCACGTTATTCATTCGGGGAGAAAAATCGTAATGAAATGACTTTCCTTTTTTAGCTGACATTATATTTCTGTGATCAATTCCTCTTGGAGAAAATCAAGTCCTGTTATTCTGAAATAAAACCAAAACTAGAGATGCACACTGATACTAAAGTTCTCCGTCCGATAGTGTGATTTTCTCAAGGCGAGACACTACAGGCAAATTTTTGTTTTTGAGATTTTGGCCTATTTGGCGTTTCATAGAGTTGTTTTAAACTAGTGGAAAGAAAACATGCAAAATACACTGAAGTGTTGCTTTTATTGAACTTTTCTATTTGCGTCTGTAGATTTCGATTATGATACATATCTTTAAAGAGTTTGTCCTCCACTTCAGCAGCAGTTACAAACACCAAAATTTACAGATTTATTCCTGTCTATATTCTGAAGGTTTTTACTGAGGGGTTTGTTCATATATCATTCACCTGGTTTTATACAACAATTTATTCCTAAAAATTGTGAAAATTAATTTTTTTGACAGTATTTTCTGATTTATGCAGTGAGCAAAAGAGAAATCCAAAATCCCATCTGTAAAAACCTTTAACTGTAATATGTCAACAAAATAAAACAAGAATTTTGTATAAAGCTTTATCCAATGTTCAGATTTATGTTCTGGAAATATATGTATATTAGTGCATATTTAAATAGATAATGCCTCAATTGCATATTTAAACATCTCAGAAAACAAAAAATTGTTTGCAATTCTTAAACTAATCAATCAACCGGGGAAGTATGATGATATCTATTATTTAGACGCATTGATGCAATGTGCAAAAAAACCCCAAAAAACTATTATGTATATTCAGAACAGCAGTTTTGAAACTAGGGTCCGTGGAAATGTTGAGAAAAATTACTCTTATTCTAATAAAAAAATGAAAAGAAAAAAGAAAGAAGAAGAAGAAAAAAGATTTAACTAACTTCGATTACAAAAAAAAATATATATATGCACACACACATACATAAACACACACACACATATATATATATATATGTGTATATGTATATATGTATACATGTATATATATATATATATATATATATATATATATATATACACACACACACATACACATTTATACACATACACATGATTAGAAGAAATAGATTTTGATTTAAATAATAAACAAATAAAACAAATTTCTTTTTTATAAAATACCATAATAAAATATATTAGTCAATAGAAAAAAATGCAATGACGTAATGCAAAAGAAACAAATTACAAATACTATTTTAGCACAAAAGTTAATCTGTGTCCTCAAATTTCATAAAGAAATCGCATGAAATTGTGCACGGAAATCCTGGATAACCTACTACATTTGACAAAATGTGCAGTAAAACTATCCCACAATGCAGTTGACCTTCCTTTTGCATTAAATAACTGAACAAGAAAAATAGTGAAGGTTAGTTTCCAGCTGACAAAATAACTGGTTTACACCGAGACGATAACGGTATCGCTTTAAAACTTAAAGGAGAACTCCGGTCAATTTTAACATTGAGCTCATTTTATTGTACATTTGGAGTGCTGTCAATACAGAGAACAACTACAAAAATAGGTGTTGCCTACACCGAGTTATTCTATTTTTAAAATTTGCACCCTGTTGACTTCAATGGGGCAAGTACTAAACCTGCTTTTAGGCTCTTAACATCCTTGATGTGTCATTACAAGTGCACAGAAAATGTGAGTGATTCCTTCTGAGTGAACACGAGTGGATCTGACTGCAGTAGATGTGAAAGATATGTATAAAAATGATGTTATTTAAGCCAGCGCAAATACCTGTTTACATCCTGTTTTTCGGTTGGAGTCCAAAGTAGTCGATTGCCGAGTTCACGCGCGTGATCAAAGGTAACTAAACCTATGCGCGTGAACTCGGCAATCGACTACTTTGGACTCCAACCGGAAAAAAGGATGTAAACAGGTATTTGCGCTGGCTTAAATAACATCATTTTTATACATATCTTTCACATCTACTGCAGTCAGATCCACTCGTGTTCACTCAGAAGGAATCACTCACATGACCTGTAATGACACATCAAGGATGTTAAGAGCCTAAAAGCAGGTTTAGTACTTGCCCCATTGAAGTCAACAGGGTGCAAATTTTAAAAAGAGGATAACACGGTGTAGGCAACACCGATTTTTGTCGTTGTTCTCTGTATTGACAGCACTCCAAATGTACAATAAAATGAGCTCAATGTTAAAATTGACCGGAGTTCTCCTTTAAGAGTTTTCAAAAATGCATTAAAGTTTTCTTTTTTCAGTTAAAAACGGCGTCGTGTAAACGACCCCTAAATGTGCATCATTAACAAAAACAGACTTAAAAACAGGCAACATTCACAAACAGATGCAGAAGTTTATTAAAGAAGCACGTGGCTTAAAAATACTTCTACAGAAATACACAAATGTTTGCCAAAAAAAGCATGTCGGAATAAAAAAATGAAATAAAAAATGCTGTGAATGTGCTCTTGCTGTGAATGCAGGCAAAGAAATTTTGTTATATATAAAATTGATATTCACATAAATCAAGACAAAAACAAATAATTTGAACAACTACTTCAACATTATTTCCTGAGGTTGATAACAGAACGTTCAGCATTTCATGAGTTCTGCAAAAGCGTGAGCTTTGTCCGTCTCTATGAACACAATGACGTGTGAAGCCTGATATCACTTATCAGCGTTATATAGATTTATAACTTAGAAACATCAGTCGTCAAAACAGTCCGTTTCCTCGGCAACCGTTACCGCTGTTGTCTTAATCTGGTGTCATTTCTGAAGTCTTATCAACTACGGTCTGATTATCAGGATCGTTCTGTGACCCTCACTAGAACAAACACTGCAAACAATGCTTTTCTTAGTGTTTTTGTCTTGTCTTGAGGGCTTTGGTATGGAAGCTTGTTTCCGCCACAGAATAAAACATTTTAAAAGTTAATTGCGACTTTTTATCTCACAATTGCGAGTTTACATCTTTACACAATTGCGAGATATAAAGTAAGAACTGCGTGAAATTAAGTCACAATTGCATCTTATAAAGTCAGAATTCTGACTTTTTTTTCTCGCAATTGCGACTTTATAACACATAATTGTGAGTTTATATCTCGCAATTCTGACATCTTTTCTCAGATTTGTGATATAAAGTCCAATTCTAAGGAAAAAGCATTTTTTATACCTCAGAATAGTTTATATCTCACAATTCTGACTTTATAACACGCAATTGCGACTTTATATCATGCAATTCTGACTTTATATCTCCCAATTGCGTATTATAAAGTCAGAATTGCGAGATATAAACATGCAATTCTGAGAAAAAAAGTCAGAATTTCAAGTATATTTCTCGCAATTGCGAGTTTATATCTCATAATTCTGACTTTATAACACGCAATTGCGACTTTATATCACGTAATTCTGAACCGTGAAGATGTAAACTCGCAATTGTGAGAAAAAAAGTCAGAATTGTCAGATTAAAAAGTCGCAATTACCTTTTTTATTTTTCACTCTGTGGCGGAAACAAGCTTCCATACTTCGGCGCTACACTAGTGTAACATCTGCACTAATGTGACTTTCACTGGAGATAATGTTACTTGCATCATGCGTGTTTTTCTGGCCTTCGGTTTTGCTTGCATCAGAACGATCACATGATGAACTCTGACTTCCGTCGACGCACGTTTGACTGGAGTCATGCTGAGCCTCGATCTCTTGCTGTGCAACACTATCACCATTTTTGTTTTCATCAGGAAGTCCAGGGACGTTTTGTGAAACGGAAGACTTATTGTCTTCATCAGTGTCCTGACCATCAACATCACCAGAAACCATCATCATTTCTTGCTTTTGGTTGGTTTTAGCCTCCAGAACACTGTTGTGAAGCTCTTCCTCGCCATCGTCATCATCCTCATCATCATGATGTGTTACTGGCACTTTACTCTCAGTTTCAGCGAGATTCCCATCGTCATCTTCAGTGTCTTCCTCCTCCTGGTCACTCCGAAGCTCTCCGTCCTCCAGCTCTTCGTCTTCTGGCACGACTTTCGGCCTCTCGGACACTCCTGAACGCGGTTTATCCGGGGAACTGGAGACACTCGCTCCGGAACGCTCTGAAACCAGACGAAGAAAGTGCATGTTGGACGTTTGCTTGCTGCATAATAGCACACGACAAAACATGCTTTTCTTAAGCAGTGTTTCTGTCTTGTTTTCAGTCCAAATATCAAACATTTCTTAAATCAAGATGCATTTACTAAAGTAGTAAAATGACATGAGATATTATGTCCTGTTTTCTGGGGAAATAAATAAAAATGAAGTGTGTTTTTGCTTAAAACAAGTAAAATGATCTGCCAATGGGGAGAAAAATAATGTTGTATTATCATGATTTGTTTTATTTACAAATGTAAAAATGTTATTGCATACATACTTACGATAATTAATAATATTAATAATATGATTAATTTAAAATCTAATATGAATTAAATACTGAAAATGTGTAGTTGCTGTAATAAACTAAACTAAGTAATAAACTTAAGTAAAATAAGGGGTAAATAATGCTGTATAAATATGCAAAAAAGAATGAATGAAAAATTTCTCAATTATTTAGAACCTAAAAAATGTTCCTCATGCAAAATATAATTTTTTATATAATTTATCATTAATAATATTATTATTTTAACACGTCTAATATTCATTAAAGAGTGAAAATGTATCGTAAGTGCTAAAATTATTTAAAGTATTATCTTTAAAAAAGGTTTAAAAAAAAAAGAAAAATCAAAATTATTTAGAAACCTAAAAATGTTCCTCATGCAAAATATAATTAATAATATAATTTATCATGAATAATATATTATTATTTTAACACATCTAATATTAATTCAATACTGAACATTTTTATTAATTGCTAAAATTATGTCAAGTTTTATCTTTAAAAAAGCAAAATAAGGGGTAAATAATGCTCTATAAAAATGCAAAAATGTTTATAATTGATAAAGAAACAATTAATAATATAATTTATCATTATTATTAATTAAACATCTTCTATTAATTAAATACTGATTTTTTTTTAGTAATTGCTAGAATTAAGTATTAAACTTAACAAAAAAAGTTAAATGAGGGGTAAATAATGCTCTATAAGTATGCAAAAGTTATAATAAATGCATTTAATATTGAATGAATGAATAAAGCATGTTTTCTGCTTGTGATGTACGATATCCTCCATGTGCACATGTGCATGTGTGTGTTTAGTGTTTTGTGTGTTTCGTACCCGGTGTGTGAGCGAGGAACTCCTGACTGTGCTGTTTCAGAACCACAAAGACTTCTGGGTATTCCACGATAGTCTTGTGCATCAGGTTTTCCTGCAGACTTTTCTTCAGGTCAAGCTCGAGAAACCTGCCAAAAACAACACCGACAAATGAAGTCACATTTTACAACACAGACAAGAATATCTGGAGATTTCAATCAGCCTTTTGAATGATATTTGAATCTTTTCAACATTGATAATTGAAAAATGTCTCAAAATTATTTAGGAACCTAAAAATGTTCCTCATGCAAAATATAATAAACAATATAATTTATCATTAATAATATTTGATTATTTTAACACATCTAATGTTAATTAAATATAGAAAGTTTGAGCATCAAATCATCATATTAGACATTTTTTTTTCCTTTCTTAAATGTGTATATTATATTATATTTGTGTGTATTATCTTAAGTGTGTATATTTAGGATTTGTATTTAGATGTTTAGTACAGCACTTTGGTCAGTCGTGTGGCTGTTTTTAAATGTGCTTTATAAAACTTGTAACTTTATTTATTAAACTTCGATCATGTGACACAGAAGACTGGAGTAATGATGCTGAAAATTCTGCTTTGATCACAGGAATAAATTACACTTTACTGTATATTCACATAGAAAACAGCTGTTTTACATCAGAATAATATTTCATAATTTTTGATCAAATAAATGCAGCTTTGGTGAGCAGAAGAGATGTTACCACACTGATTAATCATGAATGTAATTATATTAGTTGTAATATTAGTGCATCTCGGTGTTGACGTTCTCCTCTTCCAGAACATTCCCATGACATCATGTTTGGAGGAACGACAGGAATCTCCATAAACATCAACCGGAGGCTAAAACTCACGGCTGGAAACTCGTTTAACATGAATCAGGAACAGCTTTAACACACACCGAGGCCTTTCACTCTCTCTCTCGTGACATCAGCGAATCCGTCAGGAATCGAGAGCCTCGTAAATCAGGGATTCGGAATCCGTGAAGAACACAGACGCTTTCATACGCTGTTGATGAACATGCAGGCAACAGATCCTCACACACTCCTTCTGTTTCACAGATCCTCACACACTCCTTCTGTTTTACAGATCCTCACACACTCCTTCTGTTTCACAGGCCAAAACAAAGAGGCAAAAACTCACCGCGAAGGAAAACAGGCTGGGCCGAGCCAAACCTTCCCTGAGGAACTCAACTCTTAAAACTCAACTCTCTCAACTCTTAAAACTCAACTCTCTCAAAACTCAACTCTCTCAACTCTTAAAACTCAACTCTCTCAAAACTCAACTCTCTCAAAACTCAACTCTCTCAACTCAACTCTCAAAATTCAACTCTCAAAACTCAACTCTCTCAACTCAACTCTCTCAAAACTCAACTCTCAAAATTCAACTCTCTCAAAATTCAACTCTCTCAACTCAACTCTCAAAATTCAACTCTCTCAACTCAACTCTCTCAAAACTCAACTCTCTCAAAACTCAACTCTCTCAAAACTCAACTCTCAAAATTCAACTCTCTCAAAACTCTCAACTCTCTCAAAATTCAACTCTCAAAACTCAACTCTCAAAACTCAACTCTCAAAACTCAACTCTCAAAACTCAACTCTCAAAACTCAACTCTCAAAACTCAACTCTCAAAACTCAACTCTCAAAACTCAACTCACTCTCTCAAAACTCAACTCTCTCAAAACTCTCAACTCTCAAAATTCAACTCTCTCAACTCAACTCTCTCAACTCAACTCTCTCAACTCAACTCTCTCAACTCAACTCTCTCAACACACAACTCTCTCAAAATTCAACTCTCAAAACTCAACTCTCTCAAACCTCTCAACTCTCAAACCTCATCTCTCTCAACTCATCTCTCTCAACTCATCTCTCTCAACTCATCTCTCAAAACTCATCTCTCTCAAAACTCATCTCTCTCAAAACTCATCTCTCTCAACTCATCTCTCTCAACTCAACTCTCTCAAAACACAACTCTTAACTCTCTCAAAACTCAACTCTTAACTCTCTCAAAACTCAACTCTCTCAAAACTCAACTCTCTCAAAAACTCAACTCTCTCAAAACTCAACTCTCTCAAAACTCAACTCTCTCAACTCAACTCTCTCAACTCAACTCTCTCAACTCAACTCTCTCAACTCAACTCTCTCAACTCAACTCTCTCAACTCAACTCTCTCAACTCAACTCTCTCAACTCAACTCTCTCAACTCAACTCTCTCAACTCAACTCTCTCAACACACAACTCTCTTAACTCTCTCAAAACTCAACTCTCTCAAAACTCAACTCCCTCAAAACTCAACTCTCTCAACTCAACTCTCTTAACACACAACTCTCTTAACTCTCTCAAAACAACTCTCTCAAAACTTAACTCTCTCAAAACTACTCAACTCTCTCAACTCAACTCTCTCAACACACAACTCTCTTAACTCTCTCAAAACTCAACTCTCTCAAAACTCAACTCTCTCAAAACTACTCAACTCTCTCAACTCAACTCTCTCAACACACAACTCTCTTAACTCTCTCAAAACTCAACTCTCTAAACTCGACACAACACAAACCTCACTAAGTGTTCAGTTGCATCAGGTTTATGCTCTTTATGAACAGATACTGTGGTGATATAACCTCCTGAAGTCTGTGCAGGAAAGTGTGTGTGTGTGTGTGTGTGTGTGTGTGTGTGTGTGTGTGTGTGTGTGTGTGTGTGTGTGTGTGTGTGTGTGTGTGTGTGTGTGTGTGTATTTATTTATTTATTTATTTATTTATTTATTTTTATATATATATATATATATATATATATATATATATATATATATATATTAGTGGTGGGCCGTTATCGGCGTTAACGCGCTGCGTTAATCTATTCCCCAAGTTGGGTTGGGAGATGGCTATGATGACGCAATCTACCCGCGGCCGCGAGGTAAACCCGGCTGCAACGCATATTCGTCGTCATCTTAAAGGAGAACTCGGCAACTCTAGCGAACTCTAGTCACTTCTTCGCTGATTTTTCCTTTGTTGTCGCATGTTTTCCCCACGATCTCCCCCTACAGCTGTGGGGGGGGCGTATATTTCACAACACGGTCGTAAAAAACTCACTTGCGGCGGCCTCCTCCCCCTCTCTACAGCTGCTCATGTGCGTTTGTTTTGATCGGAGCAAGCCAACTGTATCGTGTGGAGCTATGTCTACCGAGGTGGGTAATCTGGTAATACATGCGTGTGTGTTTATGTCGAATTGCCGTAAAGCAATTCGTGTTTCGCGCTCGTTCTCGCTTCTCACGAGACTTCCAATTTCTATCTTGCCGGGACAGTAGTCCCCAAGTTGCAAGGTTGGTTTTCCACCTGGGAATGCTGGGGGGAGCGGGGAAAGTCACCAATATCACCAGAACAGGTTGTTTAACCATCCAAATGAATTCTAGACAGTTTTATTAAGTTAAAAAAGTTACCAAGTTCTCCTTTAAGTAAACACGGCTGAAAGTGAAAGCTGCAACATCCATTATTTGGACTTGGTTCGGATTTAAGCCGTCCGACAAACAGCAGCAAACTATCCGAGTGTGTGGGGTAAGTTAACGGTTCGGTAAGTTAACACAAGACTAATCCGTTCTACCACCTCAAATTCAAAACGAAACATGATATCACTGAATACCAGCGCGCGCGTATTATTCTCATTCCAATATATCAATATATCTTAGCGTAACGTTAACACATAATCTCTGTCTACGCCCGATTTTAAGAATCGTTGTTGTGTTTCTTTTTAACTGAAAAGAAATCAGTTAGACAATATTATAACTTTAAATTTGGGGTTTCATAAGCTCAAAGCTATAATAAACATTAGACCTACTTAAGATCTCTGCAGCTAGTGTACTTAAATTTTATTTATCTGCAAAATTATGTTGTATACTTGCAGTTTTGCACAATATATGTTCTCAAAACTACATATACCCTTTAAAAAAAAATACATTTAGCAGTTGTTTAGCAGGGTCTGTGTAACCTGTTCTGAAATGGTTTTATTATAATATACTGTAGGCCTATATCGTTATTGCAAGAGGCTGCAATGTATATCACAATATAGATTTTAGGCCATATCGCCCATCCCTAATTGATAGCCTATAGTAGTTGATAATAACATAGGCCTATGTTGCCTACGGACGGTAACAGTACAGTAGTAATCTTTTACAGTCTATGAGTAGAACAGCTTTCTCAAGCAGTTTGTGATGCATTTTGGAAACAGGAGATGAGCCCCTGGTCTAATGCGCCACCTGGCTTGAGAAACCCGTTCTTTTATAGTCATTATTTGGGTAGCACACATATTCTGAATGCGTTCGGAAGAATTCAAATGAGCCATTTTAATCTAGATTAATCTAGATTAATTTCAAAATTAATCTAGATTAATCTAGATTAAAAAAATTAATCTATGCCCACCTCTAATATATATATATATATATATATATACATATATATGTCTGTGTGTGTGTGTTGGAGCCACAGGTATGTCTCAACCACAACCACAGGTATGTTCCCAGATTTTAAGTGGAAAACAGTCATTTTAGCCGAGCAACTCCATAATCTAATCTATTTTAATCTTGTGTTCTTTTGTGCACAAACATTCAATTTTAAAAACTAGTGAGCTGTCAGAAAATTCCATTACAGATGTGTGTGCGTGTGTGTGTGTGTGTGTGTGTGTGTGTGTGTGTGTGTGTGTGTGTGTGTGTGTGAGAGAGAGAGTGAGGGAGGTTTAGGGCAGTTTTACTAGCGGTCAAGAGTTTGGAGAATCAAGAGAATTCAAATGTATTCATTCATTACATTTTATATATATTTTACAAATTTACAAATATACAAATTTTATTAAATAACAAAATTAAATATAAATAAGTCCTTAATAAAGCTAAAATAAAAATCATCCGAGGAGGATTAGTCAATATGACGATAATAAATATATTTTACATTATATATAAATATATCATTTTTCATTCATATTCATGCAATCTCTGAGCTGCATAATTTTTTTTTTTTGTAATGTCTATCCAATGCTTTTCGCATCAAACAATTAACTGGGTAATTTCTAAGCCAAAATTTATGTGCAATTAATTTGTGATTAATTCGATTAAAAATGAATGGCTTGACAGAAAACACTGAAGCCACTGATCCAGGATCAGTTCAGGCTCAAATGCGTCTCTGACAGGAAAACAAAATCGTCTCTCTGATGAGTCCCGAAGCGATAAAACTGCGTAACTCCAGGGGAATTTATGAGCAGTGATGTCATTCCCATAAAGCATTTTGTGTCGATTTCATACAAGGAGGAATAAATCAAGGAGAGGGTTTCAGCCAATCGAAAGCCTCCGTTCTCTCTGGGTACGTTTAAGTTCTTACCAAAGACACTATAAAACACACACATCACTCAAGTGGCATTTACAAGGACAGGAAGCCGAAAACACACGTCACATGCTAAGATTAGGGCCTAAAGCGATGAGAACATCAACAAAATCTTGATCCACAACAGGTTTACACACATCCAAGGTCAAAAACACTTTATTTATGACGCACATCAACTCTTCTCTTACAGTGTCTGAAACGCTTCGATCAAAGATTCAGTCTCTCTAAGCCCCGCCTCTCTGAGAGCTGCTCTGCTCTGATTGGTCAGAAAGCAAACGCTCATTATCATATCTGAATCTCAGTGATACGAACAGTAACGATGGCGTGGGTTTTACCGTATCAATCTCATCAAAGTGGATTTGCTTTGGCAGCAGAAAACAGCTTTTGATTTGACTGCTAAAATATTGAATTTTTACACCAAATTTGATTTATTTGGTATTTATTTTAGAGCTTCTTGCTTAATTAAACATGCAACATAATCTGGTCACTTTCTGGAACCCAATAAACACTCCACACACTCTAAAAATTGCTGATTGTTTCAACATATTTTTGGGTCAAATATGGACAGACCCAACCGTTGGTTTAAAATGTGAAATTAAATGTTTAACCTAACAATTGGGTTTGTCTATATTTAATCCAAACATGGGTTGAAACAACCCAGCATTTTTTTAGAGTGCCGAGATGCGGTAGAAGAACCATTTTCGGTTCCACAAAGAACCTTTCAGTGATCAGCTTCTAAAAGAGCCATGTTTTATTAGTGTGAAGAACGTTTAATAATCCTTTTCCACTATAAAGAACTGTTTGTGCGATGGAAAGCTTTCCTGGAGCTCAAACAGTAGAGCGTTGGTGCTTGCAACGCCAAGGTCATGGGTTCGATTCCCAGGGAGAGCAAGAACTGATAAGATGGTAAATGTGTACCTTCATGTCTTCTCGACATGAACAACATGAACCACACTCTTCCAGTCTAGAGATAGAGAGAGAGATAGAGAGATAGATAGATAGATAGATAGATAGAGAGAGAGATAGAGATAGAGAGACAGATAGAGAGATAGATAGATAGAGAGAGATAGATAGAGAGATAGAGAGATAGACAGAGAGATAGATAGATAGATAGAGAGAGAGAGAGAGAGAAAGAGAGAGAGATAGAGATAGAGAGATAGACAGAGAGATAGAGATAGAGAGAGATAGATAGACAAATAGAGAGACAGATAGAGAGAGAGAGAGAGACGGAGATATACACAGAGAGAGAGATAGACAGAGAGAGATAGAGACAGATAGAGTGACAAATAGAGAGATAGAGAGATAGACAGAGAGACAAATAGAGATAGAGAGAGAGATAGAGAGACAGATAGAGTGACAAATAGAGAGATAGACAGATAGAGAGAGAGATAGACAGATAAAGAGATAGACAGATAGAGAGACAGATAGAGAGACAGATAGAGAGACAGATAGAGAGATAGAGAGAGATAGAGAGAGATAGAGAGATAGATAGAGAGATAGATAGATAGAGAGAGAGAGAGATAGATAGATAGAGAGAGATAGATAGAGAGATAGATAGACAGATAGATAGATAGAGAGATAGACAGATAGATAGATAGATAGATAGAGAGAGAGAAATAGATAGATAGAGAGATAGACAGATAGATAGAGAGATAGACAGATAGAGAGAGAGAGAGATAGACAGATAGAGAGAGAGAGATAGATTCTCGTACCTGAGAGAGTTGTGTTGTTGCTCTGCCTTCAGGAACACTCTGATCTCCTCACGAGGGCTGTGGACGTAGAGCTTTAACCTGGAAACACATGCGTGAGATCAGACAAACTCTGCAAACACACAGTGTTAAACATCACACTATATATCACGATACACATATCGCACCGGCCTGCAATAACTGCGGTCATGAAGAGAAAATCACTCGCTGCTCTCGGCTGAATAACTTTTGCAGCTTTAATAAAGAATCAGTATATATTTAATTCATACAGTGAAAACTAAGTGTTTTATTTTTACATTTGATTATTCAGTTTGTGTTAATAACCCGAAATAATCAGGTTATCCTACTAATAACAGTAGGATAACCTGAACCCCTGAACCCCGAGGTTTACAAATAACACTTCTTATATACAGTGAAACACTGATGTTCACTGTCAGAACTTTAGGGATGTTTTCTAGTCACAAAAAGAGAAAGAAAGAAAAACTTATAAAGTAGGTTATATAATTTTAAATATATTTGAAAGATAATTTAAGTTTATTTTACACACTTTAAGCATTATCGTATCGCACACCGAATATCGCATTAATGAGTTATCGCATATTGTATTTTTCTTCAATATCAAGCAGCCCTACATCATACTGTTGTGTGTGTGTGTGTGTGTGTGTGTGTGTGTGAGTGAGACGTAATTAGGCACTTTCTGAAGGTGGTGATGTGTGTGTTTGGAAGGAAAGACGTGTAAAGAGGAAAACAGGCACGACACATTTTACTGACATAACGTGAGTAAATCTGGATACTGGAATATACATTAAAACAGGAAACAGTGTCAGGCTGGATTTCATGTCGACTCTATTAGAGAATATACACGTCATGCCTGATCAAACTAGATGCTTTGGTAAGTTTGGACTCATTTGACTGAATTTATGCTTCTCGCGATCTTAAAAGGCCTCTGCTGAAATGTTTAAAATGAGATAAATATCAATTATGCCTAAATATGAATTAAATATTAAAATGTAGAAGTTGTAAGGCCTGATGAATCATTTTATTTTTTCCCCAAATTATTATTTTTTTTTTTACCATTTTTTTGGATTACGATTTAATGGTTAAATTACATTTTACTAATAAAAATATATATAATTAATTGAAATCATGTAATAAATACAATTTAACAAAAATGTATTAAACGTTTAACAAAAATTTACATTTTTAGGGCCCTATTTTTTCCCCCGAAAATTCTGTTTTAATGGTTACATTAAAGTTTTACAATCATGACACGCATATAATAACAATTATATTTTGCAATTATATACAACAATTGATTTCAATTAGATTTATTTCAATGATTTATTTAAATTAAGAATCAAAAAGCATGTTTAATAAATTTAATTGAAAAAACTTTAACAATTTAATAATATATATTACTATTTTAGGGCCCAATGAAATGTTATAATTTCTCAGAAAATGCTTTCATGCAAACATAAATTTAAATATAATCGCACATTTTCTGGATTTATGATTTGAGTAATTAGCATTATTTAAGAGTTTTCTTCACTGCACTGTTACTCTAACGTGGAAAATAGTCCGAATAGAGAATAAGAATATGCATCCAAACTCTTGACCGCGAGTGAAACTGCCCTAAACCTCTCTCACACACTCACTCACACACACACACACACACACACACACACACACACACACACACACACACACACACACACACACACACACACACACACACACACACACACACACCAGTGTCCGCCAGCTCAACCCGCAGTGACGCCTCTCCATTGTGTTCCTGAAGCTGATGGTTATCTTGATAAAACCCATCATTCATTTCAACCCATTACTGGAGCCGAACCCGACAGTGTTCATCAGCGGAGGATCCAAAGCACACAAACACACTCGTGTGGAAGCGTGGAACATGTCCTGACAGCCGATTCCTGACACCCAAACAATGCATTCGCTGCTCTCGAGGTTGCGTAACAAGCGGAGACGACGGGAAAAAAGGGTTTGGACGTGAAGCTGAATCATTCATACACACTCTGTTCTGGAAAAGGTTAATTCGATGTTTTCCAGACACAATTAACTCTCATCTATATTCTCAGAAAGAGATATGGAGTTAAAATGGTCTCATTTACAAAATACATTATTCACACTTTATATTCACTGTACAGAATTCATATTCACAAAACACTAAAATGCACAACCAAAATGTACATCCATGGAAAACACAGTTCATCAATACACTAGTATGTTTGCACATTTCTTAATGTTTCTGCAAATACAAATGGATTGTTTGATCTGCATCTAAAAAAAAAAAGAAAAAGAAAGAAATCGTCGTGTGTGTGTGTGTGTGTGTGTGGATCACATTCTTTTCAGCCAATCAGATGCGAGTTTTCAATCTAATCATAATACGCTCAATGCTGTGACTCAAGAAGCATAAATGTGCATTAGTGTTTATAACAACATCAAGCCTTTCCTAATGTTAGACTTCATTATAAAAAAAAAAAAAAAAAAATTCTGTGATTATGAATTATGAGCAGCGTTATTTTGATATTATAATTTTTTGAATTGTTGTTTGTTTTTATTTTAGTTTTTTTTTTAGGTTTATTGTTTAAAATTTTAGGCCAAGTTTTATGAAGTTTTACATCACTTTAAATGAAATTAAAAACGTTACCTCAAATGAAAAATAATATATATATATAATATATATGTATATTTTATTTTATTTCAAGTAACGGAAATCTTTTTTTATGGTTTTAGTTTGCTATAATAACCCTGATTATGAGTTTGTAAATTGCAAATATTTAAAGCAAGATATTGAAAAAAACTTCACGATTCGATTTTATTTCGATTCACAAGCTTATGATTCGATTCAGTTCCAAGTTTTCGAGCTAACTAGCAGTTAGCTCAGCCTCAGTCGCCCACAGACGCATACGCCACTCAACATGTGAAACACTTCAAGTCGTAATCTGTAACTACTCATCCATTTTCTTGCGAGTGCCGTCAAGATTACTCTCTGGTGCCACGAGACTCCGCCCACACGCTGTTCTGATTGGCTGACTCCGCCCACACGCTGTTCTGATTGGCTGACTCCGCCCACACGCTGGTCTGATTGGCTGACTCCGCCCACACGCTGTTCTGATTGGCTGACTCCGCCCACACACTGTTCTGATTGGCTGACTCCGCCCACACGTTGTTCTGATTGTCTGACTCCACCCACACCCTGTTCTGATTGTCTGACTCCGCTAACACGCTGTTCTGATTGGCTGACTCCGCCCACACACTGTTCTGATTGGCTGACTCCACCCACACACTGTTCTGATTGGCTGACTCCACCCACACACTGTTCTGAGTGGCTGACTCCGCCAACACGCTGTTCTGAGTGGCTGACTCCGCCAACACGCTGTTCTGATTGGCTGACTCCGCCCACACGCTGTTCTGATTGGCTGACTCAGCCCACACGCTGTTCTGATTGGCTGACTCCACCCACACGCTGTTCTGATTGGCTGACTCCGCCCACACGCTGTTCTGATTGGCTGACTCTGCCCACACGCTGTTCTGATTGGCTGACTCAGCCCACACGCTGTTCTGATTGGCTGACTCAGCCCACACGCTGTTCTGATTGGCTGACTCTGCCCACACACTGTTCTGATTGGCTGACTCCGCCCACACGCTGTTTAAAAAAAAAAAATTCTGTGATTATGAATTATGAGCAGCGTTATTTTGATATTATAATTTTTTGAATTGTTGTTTGTTTTTATTTTAGTTTTTTTTTTAGGTTTATTGTTTAAAATTTTAGGCCAAGTTTTATGAAGTTTTACATCACTTTAAATGAAATTAAAAACGTTACCTCAAATGAAAAATAATATATATATAATATATATGTATATTTTATTTTATTTCAAGTAACGGAAATCTTTTTTTATGGTTTTAGTTTGCTATAATAACCCTGATTATGAGTTTGTAAATTGCAAATATTTAAAGCAAGATATTGAAAAAAACTTCACGATTCGATTTTATTTCGATTCACAAGCTTATGATTCGATTCAGTTCCAAGTTTTCGAGCTAACTAGCAGTTAGCTCAGCTTCAGTCGCCCACAGACTCATACGCCACTCAACATGTGAAACACTTCAAGTCGTAATCTGTAACTACTCATCCATTTTCTTGCGAGTGCCGTCAAGATTACTCTCTGGTGCCACGAGACTCCGCCCACACGCTGTTCTGATTGGCTGACTCCGCCCACACGCTGTTCTGATTGGCTGACTCCGCCCACACGCTGTTCTGATTGGCTGACTCCGCCCACACGCTGTTCTGATTGGCTGACTCCGCCCACACGCTGTTCTGATTGGCTGACTCCGCCCACACGTTGTTCTGATTGTCTGACTCCACCCACACCCTGTTCTGATTGTCTGACTCCGCTAACACGCTGTTCTGATTGGCTGACTCCGCCCACACACTGTTCTGATTGGCTGACTCCACCCACACACTGTTCTGATTGGCTGACTCCACCCACACACTGTTCTGAGTGGCTGACTCCGCCAACACGCTGTTCTGAGTGGCTGACTCCGCCAACACGCTGTTCTGATTGGCTGACTCCGCCCACACGCTGTTCTGATTGGCTGACTCAGCCCACACGCTGTTCTGATTGGCTGACTCCACCCACACGCTGTTCTGATTGGCTGACTCCGCCCACACGCTGTTCTGATTGGCTGACTCTGCCCACACGCTGTTCTGATTGGCTGACTCAGCCCACACGCTGTTCTGATTGGCTGACTCAGCCCACACGCTGTTCTGATTGGCTGACTCTGCCCACACACTGTTCTGATTGGCTGACTCCGCCCACACGCTGTTCTGATTTGCTGTTGGTTTTGATTGATTTTTTACGCATCTCGCAGTCGCGTCTAGTGTGGACAGACAAATTATTTGTCGCTGGAATCTTATCGCATCGCGTCTGGTTAGGACACGGTGTTAGGGTTACTTTAAACACACATTAAAGAGTGTCAAAGCAGTATTTATCATTATAAAGTAGACAATTTGAAAACTGAGACTGTTTCGAAGTAACAATTACGATTTATTGGATGAGAGGCGCTACAAAGTTTTGTTCATTCATAGACTGAAAACAGCATAGACTAAAAGATCGATTCTTGGGATTTAAGAATAGATCTCGGTTCATCGAAAGAGAAATCTATATTTTTAACCCAGCCCTAGCAAATAAATAATCTTAGCTTACACATTTGCGAATCATATATTTTAAATAAATTAATTTTGAGACTATTTTAACTCCATACAGAGAAGACCATCAAGTGTAGATGAGAAATCAGCACTAGACCAGCAAGTCTCTAGAGCGGAGTAACACCAGGGACGTGTATTAATACGTTAACTTTCCTTCTTAAAGATGATACTCCACCACTCTAAGCGACTCGTCTGCACATGTTTAATGAGCTACTGTTATATAATCACATGAATCGGCACTGATCTCTGGGGTAAAACTGTTGAACGTCAGCGTTGGATTTCACAATTTACAAAACTATCAAAACTCTCCCTGAAAGATGCCTTGAATCATGAGCAAGTCATCCAAGAGACGCCCAACTCTATTCTAGTGTTGATTCTGTGGCCTATTATCACAGTGTAAAGAGTTTATTTCTAACTCCAGACCACAGCTTCATTTCTGCATTTCGTGGTCTGAGTAAAAGGGCGGACGTTTTTATCTGCAAGTCATAATAATAATAATAATAATAATGTGCTGACCCAAATGGCTCTGAAACCGTTCCATGAAGAAACAATCGCCACTTTCATCATTATGTGGAGAAGTTACTTTTTTCCCCTGGCAGTCGGTCATAAATAAACTCAGAGAACTGACAAAAAGAGCCAGACACAATCTCACTGACTGACAATGCTGCGCTCATGCCACATTTCAGCTGTAAAAAGTCATCGAGATTACATCAGAAATGAGACGCAGGCGACAAGAAATGTGCAAACGCCAGATGTCTGTTGAGATCTATGAGACCTGCGTGTTTTAAAACGGCATCTTCTCACCGGTGCTTCGCCGAGAGAGTCCACGTCCAGCCAGATCAGTGTTAAATCACTGTCAGTATTCATGACTCACTGTCTACACAGGTGCGTTTTCCTGCAGTCTGAGCTCGTCTTAATGGTTTAAAAGGCGAATATAAAGTAATCAGGGTTCGTACAGACACCGTACAATTAAATTCCAGGACTTTCAAGGACTTTTCAAGCACTACTTTTTTGGTTTTCAAGGACTATAATCAGAGATCTCACTTATCAAACAATATCTTTATTATCTCTTAAATTCTAAAAACGGGTAAATAGATAAACTAATAAAACAAAATGGTACAAATAAAGTGCAGCACAAGCAATGACTGCGGAAACTTTAACCATTGAAAGGATCCTATGACAAAGATATCGCTTTCCTTATTCAAACTGATTTTTTCTCCCATGAATATATGATTGAGCTGAAGAATGAAAGCTGTATCATATACTTGGATATTAATGAGCAATATCACACTCATAGCCATAGAAACGCCTCTATATCTACATCAGACGGACTGCAGCGTTAATATTGTGTGAAAAGATTGTTTTATCAATAAAATTAAACACTAATTTCACATATTTTCTTCAATAATTCAAGTAGCTTTTCATAAATATCATAAAGTTTAAGGGTTTTCCAGGACTTAAATTTAAAAAAGTCAAATTCAAGAACTTTAAGCATTTTAAGCAACTTGTACGAACCGGTAATATTATTAATTACAGCTCTCCTATCCGCATGTTGAGTGAGAGCAGAGACGAAATGCAGAGTGCAGATAAAAACAGTAAAAAGCAAACTCAGATTACACAAACCTGCAATAACACACAGGGCCCTATCTCGCACCCAGCGCAACTGACTTTGTACAAGACGCATGAACCCATTCCTATTTTGCACCCGATGCACAGCGGACTTTTCCCTCCACAGACGCACGTCGGTAAATTAGGGAATGAACTTGCGCTCCCGGGGGCGGTTCAGGGAAAAGAGGAGGCGTGTTCCGGCGCAATCGTTCCCTGGTGCTATTTTGCAGTTTCAGAAAACAATTCCTCCACTGACCAGGAGAAACCTCGTCT
Source organism: Squalius cephalus (assembly GCF_949319135.1). NCBI lineage: Eukaryota > Metazoa > Chordata > Actinopteri > Cypriniformes > Leuciscidae > Squalius > Squalius cephalus. The sequence continues at coordinate 35,711,176 of NC_137139.1, forward strand.
AAAGTCAGTGTCGTTGCGCATGTTATTCAGATGCTATTTTAAGGGCGCATGCTTGGCCATAATAGCCTGGGTTTCCCCATACTGCCTTGAGCAGCGCGATTTTATTCACGCTGCAAGGTAGTCTGGATACCATGGACTAATTTTTCCCCTGAAATAGGGAACCAATCACAGAACGGGGAGGGAGCAGGAAGACGATGACGAAGTATATGCGACACACCGAAGCAGTTTGTTTATCTATGGATCCAACATGACAGACGTAAAAATATATGCATATTTTTAGGAACACATCTACAAAAATATACCTGTATTTCAAGTTGATAAAATAATTTAAAATCCACATCAGTTTATTTGTGCCGACGCGCCACGCCCTCCCAGGATCTATAACGTTACCAAGGCTACTTCCACTTTTAAAAATGCATCACAACCGCGCGCGCGCGTTCTGCTTGCAGTCGTCAAGATAGATGCTGAGGAGTTGAAGAAAAGAATAGCTAGTGGAGATTGTAAAGTTGTCGACAATACGTCATCAAAAATCAAGTCTAGTGTGTGGGAGAAATTTGGAGTTATCTGAAGAGAATATTGTGAAAGGCTTTGCTGCAAACATTTTCATGTTGGATAGCCGCAAATGTGGAACTTCATCGCCGAGGAAGCACGCAGATAACTGGTAACAAAGCAGCTCTATCAAACGGTATTTTTCATATTTAACACTGTTAGTATGTGTGGTGTGCAGGGTGTGTTTGAACCCAAAATTGTCAGATGTAGGCTAGACGAAATTGCGTGGCATAGTGTTGTAGCCGCGTCTGTTCGATTTGTGTGGTAACGTTATCCATGTTCTTCATGTATCGGCCTTTTGACAGCTTCGGCTGAAGTTGTCCTTAATGGTCGTGTAATAACTTCTGTATGACCTGGCAATAAAAATGTTTGTAAGTGTGTCTATAATGTGATAGTCTAAACTGATTTTATTTCGGGTGCGGGTCGGGTGTCGGTTCTATTTTAAGCGGGTCGGTGCAGATTTTTATTAGTGCTGCTGTTGGAAAACGGGTCTGGTGCGGATTTACAAAATCGGACCCGTGCAGGACTCTCTGGTGTACACATAAATCTCTGACCCATCGTCGTCTTCTTCGTTGAATATCTGTCGCTCTACATACGTCATCTGGTATAATTTGAAACGATTGGCTATGAGCTGCGTACAGGCGCATTTGATAGACATTCGTAGCGCCCAATAAACGGCTCTGGGCATTCGTAAACCACGCCTCAAATACGAGAAAATGTACATGTGGTATCCAGACCACGTCTCAAAGAGAAAGTGGTCTGACGTTAGCCAGGCTATGGCCATAATGTAGCGTGTGCACAACACACACACTTTGCTTCTCTCATCTACACAGATGCAGCAGTTCACATTTTTGCAAATCATACATTATTACAAGGAAAAATATTCCACATGAGGGAAATCATTGTGGTGTCCATGAAGATGTGAAAAATAGGCATACATCTAGCTTACACATTTACCCAAATTATCATACGCCTGTTTAAGCGAAGCTAATCTGGGTGTGTTTCTCCATCCCCAATGTCACTTCTCTGTGTTTTACGGCCCTGACGAGAACGTCGGTCTCCTCGGCTGTGAACCGCTCCTGGCAAATCCGCCGTTATAATAGCAATCCGCCATGGAACAAGCGCGCCTGCTCTTAAAGGGAATGTGACATGACGCTCTGATTGGTTTATTTCACGTTACGCCCAAACCACACCTATGAATAATGAAGCGACTTCAGACCAACACATTTTAGATTTGCCCGAGACCCGCCCACAAAGTTACTTGTGTTTCGCGTTTGATACTTGCGTTTCAGATCGTTAAAATAGGGCCCAATATGTTAAATAATACAAATATACTTTATGTTTTTGCTGTTGACCTTCGATGATCCAATTCAAACATGATAATAAGCAAATGATTATTCTTAATTAACCCAGACGAGCACAAATCGTGTTGATTAAAACACCATTAATCCTGCAGTTCTATGAACCTGTGCATTTAAAGTCAGATAAATGTGGCACTGATGGGGTGTTTGACATACTTTTGTCGTTTGACCGGATCTGATTCTGAAGGATGAATGTAGTCGTTGAGAATCTGATCAAGCCGTTTGTCATCAGGAAACCTTAGGAAAGGGAAAAATCAATTCATGAAAAACAAAAAAAAGAAATAGCTTGCCTTAAAATGAAATTGTCAATATTTACACACCCTGATCCTCATGATTTTGACGCAACATCATGCAGCTCTCGTCCATATAACAGTTCATAGTGACCAAAACACTGTTTTCTGAATCATGACATGAATTGAAACTCTCGTTTCATGGATTTGGAATGTTAAATTGTCATTCTGATGGTCAAGAAAGTGAATACTTACAGAAGGTTTTATTTTTGGCTGAACGATCCCTTTAATAATGCTATTCATAACTATTGGCTTGTCCTTTTTCCCTGTTTTAACGTCTCTGGATTCCATTAATGGTTAAATTACATTTTAGTAATCAAAATGCATGTCTAATCAATTACGAAACCAATACAATTTAATAACTCAATTACAAAACCAATACAATAACAAAACGCATACATTTTTTTTTGAAAATCAAATTCTGTTTTATTTTTCCCAAATTCTGTGTTTTCTGTTTTAATTTTTCTGGATTTCGTTCTAATGGTTTAATTATGTTAATAATCAAAAAGCACGTCCAATCAATTGAATTCATAGAACAATTTAATAGTTTCATTATTGCAGTAATAGGCCCTGTGAAATGTTGTTTTTTGTTGTTGTCTGTTTAAATGTTTCTGGATTTATGATATAATTCAAATTTATATTAAAAAAAAACTGGGTAATTAAATGAAGGTATAAAACATTAACAATTTAATGAATCATTTAAAATGTAATCAAATAAAAAATGAACAATCCATATCACAGTTTGATTATATGTACAGCCCTACTCTTTCCAAATTCGGAGACATTATATTGTACATTACATTTGTATGGCTGGATTCTCTCATCAACCGAAGCACCGCCGAAATACTTTACAAAATACCAAAACAGAAGAGAAGGGCGTTTCATACCTCTCTGAATAAACCACATTGCTCTGAGGAAAATGGATCTTCAGATGCCAGTGGAATCGTCCTTCCCTAAAGGATTAAAACCAGAAAGATATTTCACAACGGAGTTATGGTTCCCAAAACACCATCTAGACCACATACTGCAATATACAAATCAAACCCAACTGTAGTCAGACACCTTCAGCATTTCTCAGTTTATTCGCTATAGTTTAGAAAACGGTAATAAAATATGAGCAGAACTCAGTTGATATTTGACTGGTTTTGTCCGTCCTTCTGTTAGACTGTCTCACACATGAATTATGTTGAATATCTGTCAGCTGTTAAATTTAACTACACAATTAGATAATTCCAGTTTAGCTCAACCAATCACCAAGCAATGCTTCATTGTGTTCAGTCTGTGTGTAAAAAGAGCATTAGCAATTAAAGAAAACACACTTCAGCAACACATGATCAGCTCAAAGTGTCCAAATCATTTTTGGTCCCAAATGTCACTGGTAGACACTGTATGAAGAATTTGAAAATCAGATCGATGTGAAGAACTGAAATCATGGTCTCAATGTTCTAACAGAAAGAATTGTTATGTTACGTTCCAAAAAAGTCAGTGTGACGGCAAACAGCAAAGTTTTTCCAGTAATCAAACTCTTTGACGAAGCTGGACAGTCCAGACAGCATCACTATGGTCAACAATAAACCGGTTCACATGATTCAGATGTGTTGATCAAGCCCTGCCTGGCATCATGGTTAGTATTTACTGGAACAACATGCTGGAGTGTCGCCAGTGTCTGACAGGCCAATGTTGCCAATGCGTTCGAGAAGGTGTGCGTTTGGAGGGAACGAATCAATGCTGGGCATCATGGTTATGATGACGATAATCCAGCTGGCAGAAACCCCATGTTGAGTGGCAGAACTGGAGTACAGACAATAAAACGAAAGATTTCTTTACAAGATTCAAAGAACATGAAATCCCGCTGACCACTTCCACAGCTGCTGCTAAGAGTTTTACACTCAAGAACTCTTAATGCGACATGCACAAACCAGAAAACTTGGCTCTGTCAGCACGATCCTGGCAATATGAGGACGAACAGAAACCAAATCCAGCCCCTGAGAGTCCTGTTATGGGCCGGGCAGATCCCACACTCACTGGAGCTGCTGTAGGGCACATGGCTGCCAAGAACAAACTGCTGAAGATGTCACACTGAGATTTATTAGCCTCAAGTTAAGGTTGCCAAACGACTTAACCTCAATCGATCAATCAAATTTTGGTGCGACTTGGCAGACTATAAAATGGGTGGGTGGGTGGGTGGATGGATGGATGGGTGGGTGGATGGATGAGTGGGTGGAGGGATGGGTGGGTGGATGGATGAGTGGGTGGAGGGATGGGTGGGTGGATGGATGGGTGGATGAGTGGGTGATGGATGGATGGATGGATGAGTGGATGGATGGATGAGTGGGTGGGTGGATGAATGGGTGGATGGATGGATGGGTGGATGGATGGATGAGTGGGTGGGTGGGCGGATGGATGGGTGGGTAGATGGATGGATGGATGGATGAGTGGATGGGTGGGCGGATGGATGGATGGATGGGTGGGTAGATGGATGGATGGGTGGATGGATGGATGAGTGGGTGGGTGGATGGATGGGTGGGTGGATGGGTGGATGGATGGGTGGGTGGATGGATGGATGGGTGGGTGGATGAGTGGGTGGATGGATGGATGAGTGGATGGATAGATGGATGAGTGGATGGATGGGTGGGTAGATGGATGGATGGATGAGTGGGTGGGTGGATGGATGGGTGGATGAGTGGGTGGATGGATGGATGGATGGGTGGATGGATGGATGCATGGGTGGGTGGATGGATGGGTGGATGAGTGGGTGGATGGATGGATGAGTGGATGGATGGATGAGTGGATGGATGGATGGATGGGTGGTTGGGTGGATGGATGAATGGGTGGATGGATGGGTGGATGGATGTCTAGATGGATGCTTTAATGTAGGATTTTTTTAATTCCAAAAATGTAAATTGAGAAAACTTTGGAAATCTAAAATCAGGATCATTTGATCAATATTTTTAAGTGTACAAGCCTAAGTGGAAAAAAGACTTGGTTTAAAACGCTCAATTTATATGGATTTATTTTATGCTGCCTTTATGAACCTCACTAAGTTTTGAGTGAATAGACTTTCGATGGACAGAAACCTCTCAGTTTGCATTACAACTATCTCAATCTGTGTGTTTCGATGATGAACAAAGGTCTTAAGTGTTTGGAACGCCAAAATGGACGACAAGTTATGGCTAAACAAACCCTTTAATGGGACAAACTTTCACCAGTTTAACTATGAGTGAGTGGGTGGGTGGATGGATGGATGAGTGGATGGGTGGGTGGATGGATGGATGAGTGGGTGGAGGGATGGGTGGGTGGATGGATGGGTGGATGAGTGGGTGATGGATGGATGGATGAGTGGATGGATGGATGAGTGGGTGGGTGGGTGGGCGGATGGATGGGTGGGTAGATGGATGGATGGATGAGTGGGTGGGTGGGCGGATGGATGGATGGATGGGTGGGTGGGTAGATGGATGGATGAGTGGGTGGATGGATGGATGGATGGATGGATGGATGGGTGGGTGGATGGATGGGTGGATGGATGGATGAGTGGGTGGGTGGATGGATGGGTGGATGAGTGGATGATGGATGGGTGGATGGATGGATGGATGGGTGGGTGGGTGGGTGGATGGATGGGTGGATGGATGGATGAGTGGGTGGGTGGATGGATGGGTGGATGAGTGGATGATGGATGGGTGGATGGATGGATGGATGGGTGGGTGGGTAGATGGATGGATGGGTGGATGGATGGGTGGGTGGATGGATGGGTGGATGGATGGATGAGTGGGTGGATGGATGGGTGGATGAGTGGATGATGGATGGGTGGATGGATGGATGGATGGGTGGGTGGGTAGATGGATGGATGGATGGATGGATGGGTGGGTGGATGGATGGGTGGATGGATGGATGAGTGGGTGGGTGGATGGATGGGTGGATGAGTGGATGATGGATGGGTGGATGGATGGGTGGATGGATGGGTGGGTAGATGGATGGATGGGTGGATGGATGGATGAGTGGGTGGGTGGATGGATGGGTGGATGAGTGGATGATGGATGGGTGGATGGATGGATGGATGGGTGGATGAGTGGGTGGATGGATGGATGGATGAGTGGTTCGGTGGATGGATGGGTGGATGGATGTCTAGATGGATGCTTTAATGTAGGATTTTTTTAATTCCAAAAATGTAAATTGAGAAAACTTTGGAAATCTAAAATCAGGATCATTTGATCAATATTTTTAAGTGTACAAGCCTAAGTGGAAAAAAAGACTTGGTTTAAAACGCTCAATTAATATGGATTTATTTTATGCTGCCTTTATGAACCTCACTAAGTTTTGAGTGAATAGACTTTCGATGGACAGAAACCTCTCAGTTTGCATTACAACTATCTCAATCTGTGTGTTTCGATGATGAACAAAATTCTTAAGTGTTTGGAACGACAAAATGGACGACAAGTAATGGCTAAACAAACCCTTTAATGGGACAAACTTTCACCAGTTTAACTCTGCATGAGTCAAAATGGGCCAAAAGTGAACGAAACACTCAGCACTGACTTATTTGCTATAAACATCACAAATCACATGACTAGAACAAGAGGAATCTTTGATATGCCCATCATCCGCTGACTCATCCGCTGCGTGCCAATCCCAAAAGAGTCTCCGCCAAGACTTGAGCGCACACACACCAGATCCAGATGGCACTGTTACACAACCAGCCCCTCCAAAACACACACTTGAGACGCGAGATCGGATATCAAGGTTCTGGCAGAGGAGTGTGGACAGGAATGGTGGTGGTTTTCCAGCCTGGGGTGGGCAGCAGGTCAGGGCGAAGGACTGGGGTTTGGAGGAGAGCAGGGTTTACTTTCACAGGTGTAAAGACGTTCTGCCGCCCTCCAGGCAAAGGTATTTATGAGTTTGCACAGGCTTGGCGTCCCGCTGGAGATCAGGGTGGAAGGCGTGGTGGAAAAGTCCTGGAATACCAGGTGCGAAGGCATTGTTACGCCTACAACATCCAATGGAAACTTTTTTAGTTTTTTTTTCCCCTAATGGAAAAAGAGATATGATGCACTGCAAAAGGGATTTTCCTTGTCAACATTTTTGGCTTCTTTTCCAGTAGAAATATCTTGAATAAAGATACTAGGATTAGGTATGCACCGATACAAACATTTTGGCCGATAACCGATAATTCTTTATATTTGAAATAACCGATATATTGGCCAATAAATCTAAATCCAATTTTTTTTAAATGTCTGAGACCCTGATCACAAAAATAAGAGTCTCACCATTAAAATCCATGTCCCAAACACACAATTATTATGTTCTCATTATGATTTTATGTAGCTGATATTATGCTGATGAACCGTATTTTCCTTTTTTGAAGTGGTTACAATCATATTTCAAGCAATTAAAGCCATCATTATGAACAGTCGCATCTGAAGAGTCTCAGCTGAAGGAAATAATACATTATTAATTGGCTTTAATATATCGGACAAATTTTATTATCGGGCCGATAACGATAACATTAAAAATGAACATATATCGGCATACACCGATATGGCGTTCTGCCACCCTCCGGGCAAAGGTATTTATGAGTTTGCACAGGCTTGGCGTCCCGCTGGAGATCAGGGTGGAAGGCGTGGTGGAGAAGTCCTGGAATACCAGGAGCGAAGGCATTGTTACGCCTACAACATCCAATGGAAACTTTTCCCCTAATGGAAAAAACTCAACATCTTCCTCAACATTTTTTGGCTTCTTTTCCAGGAGAAATACACTGTAAAAAAAATTATATGATCAATAAGTTATGACAACATATGTTTTTACATTGCTTTAACTCATCAAAATAAGTTAAGCAATAAAAAAAACACAATAATAATAATAACAATAATAATAATAAATATATATTAAATAAATTAAATATATTAAATATAATATAATATAATATAATATAATATAATATAATATAATATATATATATATTATTTAATAAATGATGTATTACATATTCTAATAATTTTATTATTTATTTATAAACAAATATTAAGACATTTTATTAAATAATACAATTAAAATACAATATATAAATACATTTTATATTATATATAAATATAATTTTTCACTCATATTCATGCAATCTCTGAGCTGCATAATTTTTTTTTGTAATGTCTATCCAATGCTTTTCACATCAAACAATTGACAGTTTAATGTAATTTAAGTTGCAATGACTTAAAAATCCAAGTTTATTGTACTTAAAAAATTTAAGGCAGCAACTTTTATTTACAGTGTATCGAAGCATTCTTGAATAAAGATACTAGGATTAGTGATGCACCAATTTTGGTCGATACCGATAACCGATAATTCTCTATATTTGAAATCTGATAACAACCGATGTATTGGCCGATAAATCTAAATCCAAATTTTTATATAGTTTTTGAGAGTCTAGCGCTAAAGTTAAAAAAGATCATATATCGTCCGATACCGATATGGTTGCTGATATCTCACGCATCCCTAACTAGGATCCAAAACATCATAAGAAAGGAGGTCTTGTTTTCTGAGAAATGGTTTAAATGGATTTAGTTCGTGATTCAAATAATAAAAAAATAATAAAAATTATTATTTTGATCCCTTAATTTGGATCCATTTATCAGAAAACGAGATTTTTATGGATATCAAGTAAATGTTTTGGATATTTCTGTTCGGAGAGATGCCAGCGGACAGGAAAAATGGAGACACCCAAGTGTAAAACGAAAAGACGTGTAAGATTTCTAAATCACCATAGACACGGGTTTTGTTTTCATAATAATATTGGGATACAGAAGGATTCTTCAACGGTGAGGTCAAGTCGATCATACACCTGTTGTAGGCCCTGGGCAAGGAAAAACCATTAAAAGGTGTGTTATCTTTCACACACCTGGTTAGCCCTCAGCTACAGCTCCCAACTGGGCGCTCAAGTCCAGATCTTTTCTCACAGGGAGTACTGTAAAGATTCGAGAGCTCAAACTGACCTTTGTTGGCTTCGTGGCACCTTTAAAGGGGACCTAATATGCAAAATTCACCTTTACATGGTCTTTGAACATACAGTAATGCATACAGAGCATAGGATAATAAAGTAAGCTGTGACATATTATACCCAAAAATTCTTCATACAGTGACTACCAGCAAAAAATGATTAATAACTTTGACCTGATCATGTTCTGCTGAAGTGTGTTTTCTTTAATTGCTAATGCTCTTTTTACACACAGACTGAACAAAATGAAGCATTGCTTGGTGATTGGTTGAGCTAAACTGGTATTGGTTTAAACTGGTACTGGTATCTAATTGTGTAGTTAAATTTAACAGCTGACAGATATTCAACATCATTCATGTGTGAGACAGTCTAACAGAAGGACGGACAAAACCAGTCAAATATCAACTGAGTTCTGCTCAATAAACTGAGATAATGTGAGAAATGTTGAGGGTGTCTGAACACATTTTGGTTTAACTGTACATGTGTGTCGGCAGTGTGACAACCACCCTATAATGGTAAAAATCCACCCACTCTTTATTTAATATTCACCATAAATCATAAACAGCGTCTCAAAATGAGTCGTTCACATTTTCTATACATTTTCTATATATTCCTGATGTCAAGTATCTGATTCCAGATTTGGAATCGATTTTCTATTTCCAACCCTTATATACTCTAAAAAAAAAAATATATATATATATATATTTTTTTTTTTATATATATATATATATATATTTTTTTTTTTTTATATATATATATATATATATATATATATATATATATATATATATATATTTATTTTTATTTTTTTATTTATTTTTTTTTTATTTTTTTTCCCAAATCCTGGTTTGAGCCTTTTGGGTAATTTATTTATTTATTTGTTATTTTTTAAGTGTTTGGGTAGTGTTTGTGTCACCAGATCCTGGGTCAGATGTAACAACCCAGTGTTTGGGTAGTTTTTGTGTTACCCAGATCCTGGGTCAGACGTAACAACCCAGTGTTTGGGTAGTTTTTGTGTTACCAAGATCCTGGGTCAGATGTAACAACCCAGGGTTTGGGTAGTTTTTGTGTAACCCAGATCCTGGGTCAGACGTAACAACCCAGTGTTTGGGTAGTTTTTGTGTTACCCAGATCCTGGATCAGACATAACAACCCAGTGTTTGGGTAGTTTTTGTGTTACCCAGATCCTGGATCAGACATAACAACCCAGTGTTTGGGTAGTTTTTGTGTTACCCAGATCCTGGGTCAGACGTAACAACCCAGTGTTTGGGTAGTTTTTGTGTTACCCAGATCCTGGGTCAGACGTAACAACCCAGTGTTTGGGTAGTTTTTATGTTACCCAGATCCTGGGTCAGACTTAACAACCCAGTGTTTGGGTAGTTTTTGTGTTACCCAGATCCTGGATCAGACATAACAACCCAGTATTTGGGTAGTTTTTGTGTTACCCAGATCCTGGGTCAGACGTTACAACCACGTGTTTGTGTTACCCAGATCCTGGATCAGACGTAACAACCCAGTGTTTGGGTAGTTTTTGTGTTACCCAGATCCTGGGTCAGACGTAACAACCCAGTGTTTGGGTAGTTTTTGTGTTACCCAGATCCTGGATCAGACGTAACAACCCAGTGTTTGGGTAGTTTTTGTGTTACCCAGATCCTGGGTCAGACGTAACAACCCAGTGTTTGTGTAGTTTTTGTGTTACCCAGATCCTGGGTCAGACGTAACAACCCAGTGTTTGGGTAGTTTTTGTGTTGCCCAGATCCTGGGTCAGACGTAACAATCCAGTGTTTGGGTAGTTTTTGTGTTACCCAGATCCTGGGTCAGACGTAACAACCCAGTGTTTGTGTAGTTTTTGTGTTACCCAGATCCTGGGTCAGACGTAACAACCCAGTGTTTGGGTAGTTTTTGTGTTGCCCAGATCCTGGGTCAGACGTAACAATCCAGTGTTTGGGTAGTTTTTGTGTTACCCAGATCCTGGATCAGACATAACAACCCAGTGTTTGGGTAGTTTTTGTGTTACCCAGATCCTGGGTCAGACGTAACAACCCAGTGTTTGGGTAGTTTTTGTGTTACCCAGATCCTGGGTCAGGCGTAACAACCCAGTGTTTGGGTAGTTTTTGTGTTACCCAGATCCTGGGTCAGACGTAACAACCCAGTGTTTGGGTAGTTTTTGTGTTACCCAGATCCTGGGTCAGACGTAACAACCCAGTGTTTGGGTAGTTTTTGTGTTACCCAGATCCTGGGTCAGACTTAACAACCCAGTGTTTGGGTAGTTTTTGTGTTACCCAGCTCCTGGGTCAGACGTAACAATCCAGTGTTTGGGTAGTTTTTGTGTTACCCAGATCCTGGGTCAGACTAACAACCCAGTGTTTGGGTAGTTTTTGTGTTACCCAGATCCTGGGTCAGACGTAACAACCCAGTGTTTGGGTAGTTTTTGTGTTACCCAGATCCTGGGTCAGACTTAACAACCCAGTGTTTGGGTAGTTTTTGTGTTACCCAGCTCCTGGGTCAGACGTAACAATCCAGTGTTTGGGTAGTTTTTGTGTTACCCAGATCCTGGGTCAGACTAACAACCCAGTGTTTGGGTAGTTTTTGTGTTACCCAGATCCTGGGTCAGACGTAACAACCCAGTGTTTGGGTAGTTTTTGTGTTGCCCAGATCCTGGGTCAGACGTAACAATCCAGTGTTTGGGTAGTTTTTGTGTTACCCAGATCCTGGGTCAGACTAACAACCCAGTGTTTGGGTAGTTTTTGTGTTACCCAGATCCTGGGTCAGACGTAACAACCCAGTGTTTGGGTATAGAGTGTAACTAGATTTAAAAAAAAAATTATTGAATTCATATTTGACATTTTTCCCAGACATTGTTGATAATCGTCTGGTAACTGACTGTTATAATCATCTTCGATATATGATAATATCGTCCATCCCCATTGCACTTCTAGGGACACCTAAGACTCCTTTTAAATCTTGTAACACTGTGCATAATTTGCCCTCTTTAAGTCTTAAACACACAGTTTTAGTCACTTTGAACTGGTACTGAAACACATGCCCACATGGCCATCACTGAAATCACTGCATCGGGTGTGCTCAATGCAAAACACAAAAGGTTTATCGATGCAAACCATGAATAAACTCTGAAAACCAACAAACAGCAGAGATCAGGTTCAATCAGATGATCTCATGAGTGAGAAATTTCAAAAAGACGCTGGAACAGCAAAGCCTGTTGGGTAAGAGTTGTGGTTGGTTTAACAATGCTTTTATTATGTCACTCTCAGGAAATCATTATCAACAGAATCAGGAACGTCGGAAAGTGCCAGAAGTCTTAGACTAAATAAGCTTTTCAAATTACTAATGGCGTTTATTTGCAGTAAGCAGCCAGAAGCAATCAATGTCTGAGGAATGAGTTAAAACCCCTGTGGTCTAAAGAGAAAAGAAACAGTCAAGCTTCATTAGAACTAAAACCTGCTTTATATACAGAACTGTTAATTAACTTTTCCTGTTAACTTTGCGTATTCCTGATAATTTACTTACCCCCACGTCACCCAAGATGTTCATGTCTTTCTCTCTTCAGTCGAAAAGAAATTAAGGTTTTTGAGGGAAACACTCCAGGATGTTTCTCCATATAGTGTCTTCAATGGGGTCCAACGGGTCGAAGGTCCAGATGTGAGTTTCAGTGCAGCTTCAAAGTCTCAACACGAACCAGCCGAGGAATAAGAGTCTTATCTAGACAAACCAGCGGACATTTTATAACAAAAATAAACATTTTAACCACTAATGCTCGTCTTCCACTAGCTGTGATGCGACACACATTACGTAATCGTGTTGAAAGGTCAAGCGTGACGTTGGCGGAAGAACCGACCTAGTGTTTACAAAGCGAACGTGCAAAGACTAAGTCAAACACCATTTACAAAATAAAATAAAAGGTAAAATAACGTTTTCGGACGATTTGAAGTTGGAGAAAATGAAAATTTTCACCCTACTCTACATTTTCCGTCTACGTCAGGTTACGGCCTGACCGTTCAACGTCATTACGTAACGAGTGAAGTCGCCGTGGACGTGCCAGACGAGCATTTGTGGTTAAAAAGCATATAAATGTTTATTTTTGTTATAAAAATGGCCGATGGTTTGTCTAGATAAGACTCTTATTGCTCGGCTGGATCGTGTTGAGACTTTGAAGCTGCACTGAAACTCACATTTGGACCTTCGACCCGTTGGACCCCATTGAAGTCACTATATGGAGGAAAATCCTGGAATGTTTTCCCTAAAAAACCTTAATTTCTTTTCGACTGAAGAAAGAAAAGCATGAATATCTTGGATGACGTGGGGGAGAGTTAATTATCAGGAAATTTTAATTCTGAAGTGAACTACTCCTTTAAACAACATACACATAGGATGAAAATGCAGAAATCCATGGTTGATTGTGCATCACTTTAGGATGGAGCTGGTGAGTTCTGCACACAGCGCTCAGAAACATATTAAAAGCCTGTAAAGACCGCAGAATTCATTCAGAGGCCCCAAAAAACCTGCAAGGACTCGTTCCAACAGCAGCTTAATGACACCTGCAGAAGTCAACATCACTCCAAACGAGCCCTGGCGCTCACGGACAACACGTCCCGCTCGATAATTAATTGGTTATTCTACATGACATCTCGAAGGTAACGGCACATACACTCCCAAACACAAGCTGGCCCTTCACCTAAGGCAGATGTTGCGCAGTGAAGTCTGCATAACGTCTAAAGCAAACGCACACGAATGCAGTACAGAGTGACCAGGAGCCTCATTTATAACCGCTGCGTCGCACAAAACACCACTTCCGCCAGTTTCAAGCATAGACTGTAAAAAAAATATGGGCGTGACGTCACCCGTAGAGTTTCTGAAGAGCGTTTTTGAAGCCCAAAGTGGGCGGAGCCGGTCGTCGCCATCTTGGCCGCGCGTCACTCCCGGATAAACGGAAATATGCAGCGAGGCGGATTAGCTGAGGTGACGTGACGCTAACAGACAGCAGACAAACGGCTGGTAGTGACATCATCGGAAATCCACCTGTCACTCAAGTGGCCACGCCCTTAATTATGCAGAACTTTAAGGCTTAATATAATTTAAACGGATAAGTTATAAAAACATTCACCCTCCTCACAGTCGTCATGAAGGGCAAGATTAGCTATATAAACCAAAACCACTTTTTGTACCAGGCTGTAAACATGTTTATTTCTGCTGTAAAGTTGGGCATTTTAACATGGGGGATTATGGGATTGAGTCTCTTTTGGAGCCGGCCTCTAGTGGCCAGTCGATGAACTGCAGTTTAAGTCACTTCAGTGTTGGATTCAAGAGAGAGACCGTAAGATTGCCGCTTGCTTCCAACGCACAAGTTGTGATTTATAAAAAACAAGCTTGACGGGAAAATGTGCGCACCTGTAAGTAAACTCTGACCCTTGCGTACGAACATTTTAGAGAGTTTGGCGAAACTAGGGCTGTCAAAATGGCTGAAAAGCTCAATTCAAATTTCCCTCTTAAATATTAGCAAAATTATCTGCAAATTCTAAAGGCAATCCTTAATAATAAAGAGAAAAAAGTACTGTTTAGTCTCCTGTGTCCACAAGAGGGCGCAAGCGAGCGCAATGAGCAAATATAAACCAAATCAAGCATTGCATCTTTTATTGAAATGAAATGACATTCACTTTTTCAAGTGCATTAACGTTTGAAACAATTGTTTTTAAATAAAATATAATTTCCTTGATGTGCATGCAAGGAAAATTAGGTTACAATAGTGCATAAAAACAGTACAAAAGATTCTATTTCAAATAAATGCTGTTCTTTCGAACTTTCTATTCATCAAAGAATCCTGAAGTAAAATTGTACACAACTGTTTTCAACATTGAATATAATGAATGTTTGAGCATCAAATCATCATATTAGAGTGATTAAATTCTGAAGGATCATGTGACACTGAAGACTCACAGGAATAAATTACATTTTAAAAAGCCTTGGTGAGCAGAAGAAACTTCTTTTAAAAACACTAAAAATCCTATCGATCCAAAACTTCTGACTGGTAGAGTGAGTCCGAATATTTTTTGGCAACATTAGCGCAACATTAGCAAAACACAGCGGCTACGACGGACAGGAAAAATCCTTGTGTCCTCGATATAAACCCAACAGATGGCCGTCTTTCTCGTGTTCTCCATGTTCCACGATGAGATGCCAAAAGTATCGCCGTTTATCATTTCCGAAAGAATTAGCGAGTTCTGCTAAGTGTCTTGTTAAGGAGCTGACAGCGGCCCTCCTGAGGAAGCACACCGATCAGCATTACGGTGATTTAGACTCATTCAGCGGCTGTAAAACTTCATCCAGAACACATGTGCAACAACACACCAACAAGCAGCATCCTAAAGCGTGAACTTTGACCTAAAGCACTGCATTGGGATCTGATAGGTGTGTTGTGAACTTGAACGTTCATTTTTGGCTTCATGGTTTGGCTTTACGCGGCCTTCCCTCGGCACATCTGGCTACAGCGCAGCGTGTCGCTAACCGTGTGCAGTTGCTGAACATCTGCTTCTGATATTGTGTACTTGGTACATTCTGAAACCCATTCCTGTCCCTCGTTTGTCCTGCTTCTGTCGCTCATACCGGCAGAACGCCACATACAGTCTAACCAAAGATGATTCAGACACCAGATATCATTTGTGTTATTTTTCACTAGTGTGATCAGGACACTATAGTTCATTTATGTAAGTGAGGAGAGCAAAATAAAGTAAACTGTGACATATTATACCCAAATATTCCTCATACAGAGACTACCTGTGACATTTAGGATGATTCGGACACTTTGAGCTGATCATGTTTTGCTGAAGTGTGTTTTCTTTAATTGCTAATACTCTTTTTACACACAGACTGAACACTATGAAGCATTGCTTGGTGATTGGTTGAGCTAAACTGGTATTATCTAATAGTGTAGTTAAATTTAACAGCTGACAGATATTCAACATAATTCATGTGTGAGACAGTCTAACAGAAGGACGGACAAAACCAGTCAAATATCAACTGAGTTCTGCTCATATTTCATTACCATTTTCTAAACTATAGCGAATAAACTGAGATAATGTGAGAAATGCTGAAGGTGTCTGAATATATTTGAGTTTGATTGTATATTATTGTACATAACAGGGCTGCCAGCTTTTGAGTTTAGCTTGGAGTGATAATTATGGATGGGGGGGGGGGTGATTTGCTTGTGATTTGATTCTGATTTTGATTCAATATTTCAGGTACAAAATCAGGGAAACAACAAACACCCCTTTCCTACAATCGACTAAAAGCTCTCATTCATAACCAATGGATAAGAAGCTTTTTCTTTTTTTGATAAAATGTACGCCAAGATACGGAAGAAATGATCTGTCGTAACACTGGACACAATACACTAGTTAAAAAGCCGCAAACAAAACACTTGATGCCGCTTAAATGCCAAACTGTGTTCGTGCTTTATTAAACCGGTTCGACAAGTTCATTGCCAGACAGACCAATTAAAAAAATTAAATAAATCCTGTTACTTTACTCCAAGAAGCTGACAGCCAATCAGATTGCCTGATCAAAAAAAGTCCGAAAGCTTGCCTCTTGTCCCAAAAGAGCTACATTACAATTACTAGCATACTTGGTAAATGCTTTTTTATTTTTATCAACACAGAGTACTAGAAACCTTTGACATTCCAAATTAGTGTATATGCTAATTGTACACTCGGCCAATCACAGTATCCCTGGATCTCACTCAGCCAATCACAAGACCCTCTGCAACAGACTCAGCCAATCACAAGACTCTCTGCAACAGACTCGGCCAATCACAAGACTCTCTGCAACAGACTCAGCCAATCACAAGACTCTCTGCAACAGACTCGGCCAATCACAAGACTCTCTGCAACAGACTCAGCCAATCACAAGACTCTCTGCAACAGACTCGGCCAATCACTAATGCCCTTGCTGAGCACAGCCAATCACCAGTGTCCACTCCACTGCCATATATGGGATGAGGTGATGTCATGAAGAGAGGTGTGTTCAGTAGATGATCTCTCCTCTTCAATGACATTAATTACGCTTATTAAAAACAACAGGACAGAGAGTAATGATTTACGGTCCGGCTTGACAGACTGTTCTGCCAGCTTTCTGCTGAAAACACATCATTGAATAACAGAATCCCATTGAGCAGCACCAGAGACATACATTCATCAAGAGCCACGTCCGTCAGATGAGACAAAACCCCTCAGCATCACTGCACTTACCAAGAGCGCCACCATGTGGTTCAACGCAAAACTACAGACAGCTGTGTGAAAGCATGTTTGTGACATGATTGCACCAGGAGCGGATTCACAAAACATTCTTAACAATAAAACTGCTATTCTCTTCTTATTTTCTAACATATCTTAAGAATTTTCTAATATATATATTTTTTCTTTGGATTTTTCTAAAGACAAAACTTGAGAATTTTAATTCCTGAAAAGAATGTTTTTTTTTTTTCAAAATCATCATAAATAACTTCTTAAACTTAACTTGGATAACCTCCAACTTCCCAAAGGTAAGATGTTTAATTCATTCATTGGGTTGTTTTAAACACTAAGCATGACGCCCCATCTTGACACAGGCTTGTTCAAACATACATTTAAAATACACGTCACATTAGCAAACACGTCGCTGAGCGCTGATGAAAATAGCGCATGCTTATTAATAGGGACGCACCGTTATGAAAATTTTGGCCGATACCGATAACCGATAATTCTTTATATTTGAAAGCCGATAACCGATACATTGGCCGATAAATCTAAATTCGAATTTTTATATCATTTTTGAGAGCCTGATTACAAAAACAAAATGTTCATGATTAAAGTAGGGGTGTGACGGTTAGTATATAACCGTGAGACCGACGGTTATAGTTGAACACCGTCATTACAACTCTATAACCGCCAAAACCGTGTTATTAAAATATTTTTTACAAACATTTTTTATCATAGAGAATGTTTAAATACTAATTAAAAACAATTGTTAACAGTCTGTGTTATTAATGGTATACGTCGTTTCCAACTGTATTTGATTCTTTGCCAAGCGACCGCCAATCATTTGAGATAGAAATAAAAGCTATGATATAGTGATGTGCCATCATTATGAGATTTATTAAACAAATGAAAAACATTTGCAATAATAAACATTAGTAATGAACATTTGCAATCGGGAGACATAATTTTTACCACTTCATTAAGTTTTGCTTTGTAGAAAGCATTTCTTTAAAACGAATTTCGTTTTGTACAAATTGTATCTTAATTTTAATAAATGTTTCATCAACCAATTGCATGTATTTAATAAATAAAAAGCAAAGGAGACAATATAATAACCGTGACATTGAGGCTCCGATGCGCCGCGTTCACTTGCATTGCATTGTGAACTAGAGCGCATCTCGTCGTAAATGAATGAAACTCAGCGTAGGCCTATGCCTCATACATTAGCATTAAATATCTTTGCTGCATCCTTTCTAGAACAGACAAGGGCTTTCTTGCGGCTCGCATCAGCAGAGCATTGCATCGTCCATAGACCGCAAAACAATCAGCGGATGGCGGGCGGGTGCAGCTTTGAAATCTGGTCAAAAAACGTTGGTGCGGATGATGATGAGTTTTGTGATGCGGTTGCGGATGAACTAATACCCCCATCCGCGTATCTCTATTGATAACAACATTGAACACTACACAAATATTAATTTTATTCAAACTAAGTTGTCCTATAACAGACGTCGCACCCCCCCCCCCCCCCCCCCCGTGTGAAACCGGCACACCCCTAATTGAAAGCCACGTCTAAAACACACAATTATAATATTCTCATTATGATTTTATGTAGCCGATATTAACTTAACTGTATTTTCCTTATTTGAAGTGATTCCAATCATATTTCAAGCGATTCAAATCCATCATGTTGAACAGTGTGTATCTGAAGAGTCTCAGCTGAAGGAAGTAATACATTATTTATCGGGCTGATAACATTAAAAAATTAACATAAATCGGCCGATACCGATATGGTGGCCGATATAGGGCCCTATAATTTCCGCGATCACGGAATCGCGGACGGAATCGTGGAATTGTCAAATTAACGCGGAATCTAGTGTCACCGCGGAATTTTGCGCAATTTTACATATTTGGAATAAAATTCAGTTTTTGTGTGGGAGAAAAACGTATGTCTGAGGAAAATCGCATATTACTGAAAGAATGAGCAGAGAGAGAGGCCCGGTCGCGCGCGCGTCTTCAAACTGTCTTGCTCTCTCTCACTCCCTCGCGCTTATTAATCTAAATCAATTGAGAATTGACACAATGGTAAAAGATCGGAAGAACGAAGTTTCACGTGGAGTATTCGGATATTTTTTTCCTGAATTAGGCTACCGCTGGGTGTGAATTGTGCAAAAAAAAAACTTTTTTACCTTGCCTTCTTCTCTGAAAAGCGTTCCGCCCATTCAGCTGACATAAAAAACACTTTCAATAAACTAAACAAAACCTATCCAATGATGAAATGTTTTCTGTGTTGACAAATCTTGTGCGATGTCCTAACTGCCGGGATAATCACACAACGCGTACAAGTCTGCTAATGTCGATTCGCGAACTAATGACTCCTTTGAACCGATTCACTTTAATGAATGGTTAAAACAACTGATCTGTCCAACACTGAATCGGTTCGGTGTATAACAAAATCGGTAACACTTTACAATAAGGTTCCATTTATTAAACTCTAGTTAACTAGATCAGTTAACATTAACTATTAATAAAGTGCACTTCTACAGCATTTATTCATCTTTATTAATGTTAATTTCACCATTTAGTAGCCTACATTATTTAAATGAAAAGTTGTATTTGTTAACATTAGTTAGCTTAATGCACTGTGTGAAGTAACATAATAAAAATACAGGGTTAGGGTTAACTAAGATTAACAAAGATTAATAAATACAGTAACAAATGTATTGCTCGTGGTTCATGTTACATTCACTAATGTAAACAAACCAAACCACATTTAACACCTCTTAAAATGAGAATTTTGTTTGTTACCTCAATAAATGTAGGGTCATTCCTATTTTATTTGTGTACATTTTAATCATTAACATTAAAAACACTATTTTTATGACTAAAATAACAGTAAAGGGTAAAAAAAAAAACTGAATTCCCAAAAATTAAAACGGAAAAAACGGAATTTGCAAAAATTAAAACGGAAAAAACGGAATTTGGGAAAAAATAAAACGGAATTTGGGAAAAAATAAAACGGATTTTATAGGGCCCTACCGATATATCGTGCATCACTACTTATTATGATTCTTATGGCAATCTACAGGCGGAATTACAATTAATTACATCCATACAATGAATCCATACTATCATGTGTACCTTGAAATGCAATGTCGCTTTGGATAAAAGCGTCTGCCAAATGCATAAATGTAAATGTACAATCATTTAACGATAAAGCTTTTCAGCACAAATGAATCCAGAGACTCACGCTCTTCTGAAGACGGTTCTGTTCTCCCGATGTTTGCTGAACATTTTGGGCAGGAGCTTCAGGGTGACTTTGGCTGCTCTTGCTCTCCTGATCATCCACATGCCCTTGAAAGAGGAAAAAGAAGTGAGTTCCTTTTGAAGTGGAACTTCGACGTCGCATCTTGCAGTTGAAGCCGTTAAGAACGGCCTCAGCGTTTCCGACCATGACGTCACGCTCATATAAGAGTGTGTGAGTTATGTCCTCAGCTTTTTTGTCTTCAGGAGCCGCTTTGTCTGTGTGTGCCCGGCTCCCATGCTAGAGACACAGGTTCTCTGGAGCGGGTTTAGTAGGACCGGTTACATTTGGTGCCGTGACCCGGATCGCACTCACCTCCTTCGGGTGTCGACGGCTGCCGAGCAGGAGCGCGTCTCTGTTGGACTGTTGACTCAGTCGAGCGGTGTCCTCCAGAAACCTGTAATCTACATGAGCGGACCGTTATCTTCAACAATAACTCATCACATTCATTAAGCTGTGTAACTACCACACCGTGTCCTAACCAGACGCGATAAGACTCCAGTGACAAATAATGTGTCTGTCCACACTAGACGCGACTGCGAGATGTGTCAAAATAAATCAAAACCCAATCAGAACAGCGTGTGGGCGGAGTCAGCCGATTAGAACAGCGTGTGGGCGGGGTCAGCCAATCAGAACAACGTGTGGGCGGGGTCAGCCAATCAGAACAGTGTGTGGGTGGAGTCAGCCTATCAGAACAGCGTGTGGGCGGAGTTAGACAATCAGAACAGCGTGTGGGCGGAGTCAGACAATCAGAACAGCGTGTGGGCGGAGTCAGCCAATCAGAACAGTGTGTGGGCGGAGTCAGACAATCAGAACAGCGTGTGGGCGGAGTCAGCCAATCAGAACAGCGTTTGGGCGGAGTCAGCCAATCAGAACAGCGTGTGGGCGGAGTCAGCCAATCAGAACAGCGCGTGGGCGGAGTCAGCCAATCAGAACAGCGTGTGGGTGGAGTCAGCCAATCAGAACAGCGTGTGGGCGGAGTCATCCAATCAGAACAGCGTGTGGGCGGAGTCTCACGGCACCAGAGAGTAATCTTGACGGCACTCGCAAGAAAATGGAGAAGTATCTACATAATCAAATTCACAAATATTACACCATTTAAACATTATTCAAATACATAGGCTACTGAGTTACTAGAACAATCTCTGTCAAATAATACACTTGTTTGTTCACAGTTTGAACGTTCTTGTTTCCATGTGTTTAATTTCAGGATTTGAGGTGAATTATCCATTGTTGCTTTTACAGCCTCAAAGCTGGAGCACTAAATGATATTCAGAGTCACATGACACGCTTTTAACATTAAATAAAGCACATAAACAGCGCCTGAGATTATCATCGCCACACTTTGTGTTTGTTGTTCCAGCGCGACGTCGCAGAAAAATAGAAACCGTTTCTAAAATAGAATCGTCGCGTGTCGCCGTCGCGGCTGGATAGGACACACACTCTGATCAACATGGAGAAGAAGCTTTTATCGCGCGTCGTGTGTAGTTAGCACACGGTGTCAGGGTTTCTGTAAAGACGGCTACAGATACTCACCGTTGAGGAGGTTGATCTCATCAAATTCAGCGAGAGGGACAAACGTGGTCTTGTCCCGAACACCACAGCATCCCGACGCCATCTTGTGCTGCTTGACACAAGCCAAACTGCTCAGAGAACAGAAACAGAGCTCAGAACACACACACACACACACACACATTCATGAATAAACAAACAACACAACATACACACTTAAGGCCCGGCTATACTTTAGTTCTTCTCATGAACAGAAATGCGGGCGGCTGAAGAATACTTTGGGCTTTAAAGTGGACAGTTGACATATTGCTATATTTGTTTATATTTATGTTTTACTTGTTATATTTCTGCAATAAATATATATATATGTGCATTTATTTAATGTGTATTTTACGTTATCATATGTTAACATGACATTGTAGGTGTGAGTGAGTGAGTCTGTGTGTGTGAGTGAGTGTGTGTGAGTGTGTGAGAGAGAGAGAGTGTGAGTGAGCGTATGTGAAAGAGTGAGTGAGTGTGTGTGTGTGTGTGTATGTGAGAGAGAGAGAGAGTGTGTGTGTGTGTGTGTGTGTGTGTGTGTGTGAGTGAGTGAGTGAGTGTGTGAGTGGATTATTGACATGTTTTTCTTGTTAAATTTCTGTAATATATATACATTTATTGAATGTGTATTTTACGTTATCATGACATTGTGGGTGTGTTTGAGAGTGTGTGTGTGTATGTGAGAGAGAGAGAGAGAGAGAGTGTGAGTGAGTGTATGTGAAAGAGTGAGTGAGTGTGTGTGTGTGTGTGTGAGAGTGAGTGAGTGAGTGAGTGTGTGTATGTGAGAGAGAGAGAGAGAGTGTGTGTGTGTGTGCGTGTGAGTGAGTGAGTGAGTGAGTGAGTGAGTGAGTGAGAGTGTGTGTGTGTGTGTGTGTGTGTGTGTGTGTGTGTGTGTGTGTGAGTGAGAAAGTGAGTGTGTGTGTGTGTGTGTGTGTGTGTGTCTCACCTGCAGGTGTGTTTGTTGCAGCTGGGACATCTATATTTGGCCTCTTCAGTCTCACAAACATCACAACTGAAGTCGTCGAGACACAAACACAAGAGGATTTATCTAAACGTTTGCTCATTTTTAATTACTAGTGCAAAATGCCCGTGCAAAATTAGTTTTTGTGTGTGTTTTTAGTAATTGTTGGTTTGGTGCCCGTGAAAGAGACTGTGAACGCATTGAATTCAGGGAGCAGGCTAGGTTACTACAAATGATGGCTGTGAATAAACTATAATATTATATTATATATAATATTAATATAGTATACCACCATCTTCTAAGTGCTAGTGCAAAATGCCCGTGCAAAATCAGTTTTTGAGTGTGTTTTTAGTAATTGTTGGTTTGGTGTGTTTGAGTGCTCATAGTTACAATTACACAGCAAAAGTTCAGTGACATTTTTATTTGTGCATGGTAGAAAGCACACAGTGAACTCCGAGAAAACACTATGCTTGAGGAAACAGTTTGTGTATAGGCAACTACAAATGATGCCCGTGAAAGAGACTGTGAACGCATTGATTAGGATATGTTTAGTTGGTGAATAGCATAGGCTACTATTACACAGTAGCGATAGCGTTAAGCGCACCAGAATGAAATATAATATTCAGAAGTAAACAGCATAGCTGACTTAGGCTACAGATTCAGTTAACATCCACAAATGAATAAGCGCCTCGATTCAGGGAGCAGTGCAAAGTGCCCTCGCAAAATCAGTTTTTGTGTGTGTTTTTAGTAATTGTTGGTTTCTTGGTAAAGAAAACACATTTTTACTCCAATTAATCAAAATGGATTTATCACGTTTTGGAACCAAACTATAATATTCAGAAGTAAACAGTGTAGCTGACAGATTGTCAGAATGTTTATTTTTAAACCACAACCTTCTTGGGGCTTCTTTGACCGATACAACTCTCTAGTGTCAGAATGTTTATTTTTAAACCACAACCTTATAAAAATGATATATTTAACGATATCTTTAGCATTTCTCATCCAAACAACGTCAAACTTGGCACTGCACTTACTCGTGACCGTAGCGAGACACCTGTCAAGTTTGAAATCCATCGGACCAACGGTTCGAGAGATATGTGGTTAACACACACACACACACACACACACACAGACAGACAGACAGACAGACAGACAGACAGACGGACAGACGTTTCTGTAATTTATAGATAGATAAATTAACTTTGTTTATATTTAAAATAGCGATCAAACAATCTGGGTTTCAAATGTCAGACAATCGATATATGAATGCTGATATAAGCGGAATACACTAATGTGCATAAAGCAATCGAGTTAAAACACGCAGTTTGATGTTAAACGGTGAAACCATGGTTAAATTTACTATGGTAAGTTACTGATCTTATGTCTAACAGATGTTTAAGCCGAATTTAACTGTAGACAAGCAAACATATACGACAATACCAGCAGAAACACTAACGTACACAGATGTAAACAGAGAAACACAATCACTATGATTTACCCTACATTATATTACACATTTACACTGTTTACACTGAAGAAACTGACCTCGACAAAGCTATCTTGCGCTTAACTCCTCTCCGGTCATCATCTGCTTCACTGTTGTTGTCCATGACAGGCAACATATTCACCACATCAACACAGATTTAATATGGATTTATTCATGTGTTTCTATCTGACCAAAACACTGAACATGTGTTGCTCCGCACACGCGTCTGCCGTAATCCGTGTTCTTTTTACGACAGTTTACGACACACGACAGTCGGAGCGTCGAGCTGCCTGAAACTTTTTATTTATTTATTTATTTATTAAATCATTTCAAATAACATACAGGCATTAACATATTATCATTGTTAAACACATTGTCAATAAGACCAAGCAGCATATCTTAAACAACATAATAATACGTCGAGCTGAAACTGAGCTAGTACAACATACATCGATCTCGAATCGATATCAACATTTTAGACCCTCATAAACATTCATTTGAAAGTGTTACACAGGATATGGCCATGTAATGCTGAGTCTTTGTATGTAACCCATGGCACATGTGTTTTAAAAAAAATACATTGTCAACTAAACTATAACCAGTAAACTAAATATACTAGTATGTATTACTTATGCATGTATCTATATTATCCATATAGATGTATAATATATATATATGAAACTCTCTCTCTCTCTCTATATATATATATGTGTATATATGTATAGTGCTGGGCAACAATTAATCGCATCCAAAATAAAA
Source organism: Squalius cephalus (assembly GCF_949319135.1). Lineage (NCBI taxonomy): Eukaryota > Metazoa > Chordata > Actinopteri > Cypriniformes > Leuciscidae > Squalius > Squalius cephalus. The sequence goes on from NC_137139.1 coordinate 35,736,662, forward strand.
GTTTGTGTTTGTGTGTACTGTATATAATTATTTTGTATAAATACACACACATGCATGTATATATTTAAGAAATATTTGCATGTATATACTGTATATTTATATACAATTTATATATAATATAAATATGTTATATATAGCCTAAATAACACATATATGATTGGATGATATAAATATGATATAAATATTGTATATAATATAATATAAATATCATTGTAAGAGGGTACAAACATATTTCCCTTATTAAAGTAATTAAATATTCCATATATCCATATTCATATATATTATTAGTGTACATATTTAGACGGACACCATGAGAAAAGGGTGATTTTATTAATAGAAGTAAAAAAAAAATAAAAAAAAATCACGAGAACATTGTGATTAAATCATACATTTTATTTAATGTCAAAATATTAAATATTTACATTTTTCGTCTTTGTTTTGTTTCTGTAGGCACATTTAGTGACAGTTTCGATACTGTAATCATAAGTTAACAGGTGTTACACTTCCTGTGTGTGATCACGTGATCTGAATCTGGCCAATCGCAGCTGCCAGAACACAACATATACTCCCTATTTGTGTTTATATACAAATACAAATTTGACATAAATAAGATTTCGAACTAAATGGCAAGTGACCAGATAGATCTCTGAGAGATATCATAATTTATTGGAGTACAGTATTTTTTGGAGAAATAAAAAGATAACATAAATAAACAAACATATAATGTCCAAATATACATAATGGAAAAATAAAAAATGACTAACTCTTTGCTATCGCTGAATACTGCAGCACCACGGAGAAGTCGACCCTGACACCGTGTCCTAACCAGACGCGACACGTCTTGCAGAGAGACTCCGCCCACACTCTCTTCTGATTGGCTGAGATTTTGGACTGATTTGGTTGCGAGTGCAGTGCGCTTGCAGAGAGACTCCGCCCACACTCTCTTCTGATTGGCTGAGATTTTGGACTGATTTGGTTGTAAGTGTAGTGTGCTTGCAGAGAGACTCCGCCCACACGCTCTTCTGATTGGCTGAGATTTTGGACTGATTTGGTTGTAAGTGTAGTGTGCTTGCAGAGAGACTCCGCCCACACTCTCTTCTGATTGGCTGAGATTTTGGACTGATTTGGTTGTGAGTGCAGTGCACTTGCAGAGAGACTCCGCCCACACTCTCTTCTGATTGGCTGAGATTTTGGACTGATTTGGTTGTGAGTGCAGTGCACTTGCAGAGAGACTCCGCCCACACTCTCTTCTGATTGGCTGAGATTTTGGACTGATTTGGTTGTGAGTGCAGTGCACTTGCAGAGAGACTCCGCCCACTCTCTCTTCTGATTGGCTGTGATTTGATGTGATTGATTTTGTCATATCTCTTAGTTGCGTTGCTAGAATCTCATCGCATCGCGTCTGGTTAGGACCTTAGAGATGTCACGAATATAAGTTTTTGTAAAGAATGTAAATTCACATATTTGAAATATTTAAAATGATTTCAAAGAACCATTCGCTGACAAAAACTTCCATCAAGTATCCTCGTTATTGTTTTCATCAGTCTGATACTTGCGGCGTCTCTTTAAGGGTCATGAACGACGTTCTCCTTAACGTATAAAGTATATTAAGCCAAAGTATAACATAACTTATCAACACACTGTTCATATAAATTAGGTTTGTTCTGATCGAAATGACTAAAGTACACGCAAAAGTACAACAGAAGAAGCCAGCACAAACGAACACCTTACGGCCAGAAACACACTGTACACAAATACACAGACACCAATGATTGATTGATCGATGAACACACGTCACATTGTGTTTCTGTGGCGCTCAAAGTGATTCCTTCAAATGTCAGTCTGTAACAATTTTTCCATCTAAAGTTGCAAAAACAATAGCTATACTTCCATCCACCGATTTTTAATGCGCATTTTGTGATATCACATAAAAAAACACTGGATGGAATCGCAAAAATACGCATTAATTCTTGTTAAAAAATTCTAAATTGATTTTTTTTTTATCTGATAAACTGTGATGGAAACACATTTTCATAATAAACCCCTCGATGTTCCTCAGCAGAGGCTGTGATTGGATAACTGGAGTAACCAGTGGACCAATGGCGTCGCAGCATCTCTAATGTTGGTTTGGTGTTTCTGAAACGCCAGAGTCGAAGTGTGTGATCAGGATGATGTGGTTTAATTCCCTCCAGAAGCGTCTCACACACGAGTGTGTTCCCGAACACCAGCATCTGAACGGAAGTCAGAATTGTGAGATATAAAGTCAGAATTGCGAGATATTAAGTCAGAATTGCGTGATATAAAGTCAGAATTGTGAGATATTAAGTCAGAATTGCGAGATATAAAGTCAGAATTGCGTGATATAAAGTCAGAATTGTGAGATATAAAGTCAGAATTGCGAGATATTAAGTCAGAATTGCGAGATATAAAGTCAGAATTGCGAGATATTAAGTCAGAATTGCGAGATATAAAGTCAGAATTGCGAGATATATAGTCAGAATTGTGAGATATAAAGTCAGAATTGCGAGATATAAAGTCAGAATTGCGAGATATATAGTCAGAATTGTGAGATATAAAGTCAGAATTGCGAGATATTAAGTCAGAATTGCGAGATATAAAGTCAGAATTGCGAGATATTAAGTCAGAATTGTGAGATATAAAGTCAGAATTGTGAGATATAAAGTCAGAATTGTGAGATATAAAGTCAGAATTGCGAGATATTAAGTCAGAATTGCGAGATATAAAGTCAGAATTGCGAGATATATAGTCAGAATTGTGAGATATAAAGTCAGAATTGCGAGATATAAAGTCAGAATTGCGAGATATATAGTCAGAATTGTGAGATATAAAGTCAGAATTGCGAGATATTAAGTCAGAATTGCGAGATATAAAGTCAGAATTGTGAGATATAAAGTCAGAATTGTGAGATATATAGTCAGAATTGTGAGATATAAAGTCAGAATTGTGAGATATAAAGTCAGAATTGCGAGATATTAAGTCAGAATTGCGAGATATAAAGACAGAATTGCGAGATATAAAGTCAGAATTGCGAGATATTAAGTCAGAATTGCGAGATATAAAGTCAGAATTGTGAGATATAAAGTCAGAATTGCGAGATATAAAGTCAGAATTGTGAGATATATAGTCAGAATTGTGAGATATAAAGTCAGAATTGTGAGATATAAAGTCAGAATTGCGAGATATTAAGTCAGAATTGCGAGATATAAAGACAGAATTGCGAGATATAAAGTCAGAATTGCGAGATATTAAGTCAGAATTGCGAGATATAAAGTCAGAATTGTGAGATATAAAGTCAGAATTGCGAGATATAAAGTCAGAATTGTGAGATATATAGTCAGAATTGTGAGATATAAAGTCAGAATTGTGAGATATAAAGTCAGAATTGTGAGATATAAAGTCAGAATTGTGAGATATAAAGTCAGAATTGCGAGATATAGTCAGAATTGCGAGATATTAAGTCAGAATTGCGAGATATAAAGACAGAATTGCGAGATATAAAGTCAGAATTGCGAGATATTAAGTCAGAATTGCGAGATATAAAGTCAGAATTGTGAGATATAAAGTCAGAATTGCGAGATATTAAGTCAGAATTGTGAGATATAAAGTCAGAATTGCGAGATATAAAGTCAGAATTGTGAGATATAAAGTCAGAATTGCGAGATATTAAGTCAGAATTGTGAGATATAAAGTCAGAATTGTGAGATATAAAGTCAGAATTGTGAGATATTAAGTCGTAATTGCGAGATATAAAGTCAGAATTGCGAGATATAAAGTCAGAATTGCGAGATAAAGTCAGAATTGCGAGATATAAAGTCAGAATTGCGAGATATTAAGTCGTAATTGCGAGATATAAAGTCAGAATTGCGAGATATAAAGTCAGAATTGCTAGAGATTAAGTCAGAATTGAGAGATATTAAGTCGTAATTGCGAGATATAAAGTCAGAATTGCGAGATATAAAGTCAGAATTGAGAGATATAAAGACAGAATTGCGAGATATAAAGTCAGAATTGCGAGATATAAAGTCAGAATTGCGAGATATTAAGTCGTAATTGCGAGATATAAAGTCAGAATTGCGAGATATTAAGTCGTAATTTGAGATATAAAGTCAGAATTGCGAGATATAAAGTCAGAATTGCGAGATATTAAGTCAGAATTGAGAGATATAAAGTCAGAATTGTGAGATATTAAGTCAGAATTGCGTGTTATAAAGTCAGAATTGCGAGATATAAAGTCAGAATTGCGAGATATTAAGTCAGTATTGCGAGATATAAAGTCAGAATTGCGAGATATAAAGTCAGAATTGCGAGATATAAAGTCAGAATTGCGAGATATAAACTTGCAATTATGAGAAATAAACTAGAAATACTGAATTTTTTCCTCAGAATTGCATGTTTATTTCTTGCAATTCTGACTTTATATCTCACAATTGTGAGATAAAAAGTCGCAATTATCTTTTAAAATGTTTTATACAGCGGAAACAATTTCTATAAAACACAAGTATTGAAATCGCTAAATAAAGCAGCGCTTCCCTCGCATGTGTTCACGAGAGCAAAATCGTCACTTCTGGGGAAACTGGCGCAAAATATCAGTAGTAAAAGAATAAAAAGTCTCGGTAAATGTGTTTCCATCATAGTTTATGCGCATGTTTTCTTATCAAAGAAATTGAGCGTAACGTTTTCTTGTGCACTTTACAATAAGGTCTCATTTATTAACATTAGTTGATGCATTACCTAACCTGAACTCACACTGAATAAACTGCTTTTACAGTATTAATTATACTTGGTTAATGTTTGTTAATACAGATGTTCATGCTAGTTTACAGTGCATTAACTAATATTAACAGAAGCAACTCTCGATCTTACAAATGTGTCAGTATATGCTGAGATTTACATTGACTAAGATTAATAATACATACTGTAGAAGTATCGGTCATTGTTATTCATCTTAACAATGTTAAGTTAAATGGTAACACTTTACAATAAGTTTACATGAACTAAGAATGAATACTTCTACAGCATCTTAGTTAATATTAATTTCAACATTTACTAATACATTATTAAAATCAAAAGTTGTGAACATTAGTTAATGCACTGTGAACTAACATGAACTAACAATGAACAGCTGGATTTTTATTAACTAACTTTAACAAAGATTAATAAATACAGTAACAAATGTATTGCTCATGGTTAGTTCATGTTAGTCAATACATTAACTAATGTTACCAATGAAAATCTTGTAAAGTTTTTTTTCAATGCACATTTTAATGCCATTTCCCTCCAGCTTTTTTAATATCCCAAAATTTGCATTAGAACATGTGGATGGAAACATAACGAGTGCTCTTTAACTAACTTGCTCAGCAAGATTTGTCTTCAAACTTGTAGTCTTAACAGTGAGTCATCACATTTTCTTTCTTTAAAACTGTTTTAAAGTCAGTTACAGAAAAGCGTAGACTGGTCTAATTCGAATCCTCAAGTCTAAACTAGGCCGTGTTTCTGAAACACGGTGGTTGCATTGAAGCGGGAGTTTGCGCTGGCGTACTTGCGTAGAGTTTGTTTGTGGCTGGATGCGCCTGAACACGAGCACCTGTGCATGAAGGAGGTAGAGCGCCGTCTAACGAGTCTGAACCCGAGACTCAACAGAGGAAACACAACAGCAGTCTCGCTTGTTCTTCAGTCGCTCGGTTCACCGGCGGATCCGTGCGGAGACGAAGTCCTTCAGTGTTTCACAGAAAGCAGACCGGACCCACTTCCAAGTGCCGCTGGTCTCCTGGACTCGAGGGAACGAGACCTTGGACGTCCACGATGGGAAGATGATGAGTGTCCTGCGTTTGGAACAGGAATCGGGACTGATGCCAGCTGCCGTCGCGGATCTGTCAGGAGAAACGGGAAAACGTCACGATTTTCCAAGGGAAAATAAATCACTCAAAAAAAACAACAAGAAACGCACAGACAAGCTGCATCAGTGTGTATTAAAAGTTGGTAACACTTCACGATAGCGATGAAAAGGTTAGCAGTTTGACGATGAAAATTTGTATTATCAGCTCTGCCTTAAATTATTACATTGTTTAAATTTATACATTTTTTGCTAACTGTGATTTCGTATGTAAATTTCAAGCGGATAGGAGTGACTGCGTTTAGGGTATCGTTTTAATTTTAACGATTCCGATTCCTAATTTCGATTCCAATAAGGTAAACAAAAACAATCTTAGATATCATTCACATTTAGGGCCCTATTTTAACGATCTGAAACACAAGTATCAAGCGCGAAACGCAAGTAACTTTGTGGGTGGGTCTCGGGCGCTGTTGCTATTATACCGGCGGGATAAATGACTCTCCGACGCAAATCTAAAATGTGTTGGTCTGAAGTCGCTTCATTACTCATAGGTGTGGTTTGGGCGTAACGTGAAATAAACCAATCAGAGCGTCATCTCACATTCCCTTTAAGAGCAGGCGCGCTTGTTCCATGGCGGATTGCTATTATAACGGCGGATTTGCCAGGAGCGGTTCACAGCCGAGGAGACCGACGTTCTCGTCAGGGCCGTAAAACACAGAGAAGTGACATTGGGGATGGAGAAACACACCCAGATTAGCTTCGGTTAAACAGGCGTATGATAATTTGGGTAAATGTGTAAGCTAGATTTATGCCTATTTTTCACATCTTCATGGACACAACAATGATTTCCCTCGTGTGGAATATTTTCCTTGTAATTATGTATGATTTGCAAAAATGAAAACTGCTGCGTCTGTGTAGATGAGAGAATCAAAGTGTGTGTGTGTTGTGCACACGCTACATTATGGCCAAGCATGCGCCCTTAAAATAGCATCTGAATAACGCGTCACTGACTTTAGACGAGGTTTCTCCTGGTCAGTGGCGGAATTGTTTTCTGAAACTGCAAAATAGCACCAGGGAACGTTTGCGCCGGAACACGCCTCCTCTTTTCGCTGAACCGCCCCCGGGAGCGCAAGTTCATTCCCTAATTTACCGACGTGCGTCTGTGGAGGGAAAAGTCCGCTGTGCGCGGATGAGAAATAGGAATGAAACATGCGTCGGTGTACAGAGTCAATTGCGCTGGGTGCGAGATAGGGCCCTGTGTGTTATTGCAAAACATTTAATTGTATCTGAATATCATGAACAGAAATCAACAGGCTAAAGAACACTTACACAAGGTTTAAAAATAAAATATAAAACCCTAGCCTAACTAATATAGTTTTCAAGCATTATTAAAGACGAGTAAACACTTGTAAACAAGTAAATTAGCAATCGCAACAAATAGACACAACTGAACAAAGATATGATTGAAATAAACAGTGTTTTAAGATTTTCAGGTGTTCAGGTACAGAAACTAAAATATCTGCACTTTATAAATAAAATATACAAATATAGTTACAAAAGTTACTCAGTGAAGAACGAGTGAACTTTCTCTCTGTCTTCTGTAGTTTTATTACATGAACACAGAAAACAGAAGTTTCGTTTTGTGTGAAAGCGTGATGGAAGGCAGAGTGCTGAGAGAAATGATATTAAACAATATATGAATAGATTAATTCTATCACGTCACGTCTAGACTAAACCCGGTCCTGATTCACATTAGAGTGGATCTTTAATCCAGATTCACATCACCTCACAGTTGTCCAGAAGCACTTGAGGACTCAGAGGCGAGTTCTCCTCGAACTCCTGACCGTTCCAGCCTCGGAAACGCAAAGCCCTCGGCGCGTGGACGTCAGGATTCGCCGGGTCGTTGAAGCAGTGGAGAGAAACGCTCTGAGTGACCGTCACACTCAGCAAGTGTAAGAACTTCATCTGGACTTTCCCCACATCAAACACGGCCTGTGAAGACAAACAGCGTCACGTCGGAAACACACACCAGCGCCTCTGTGTTTATGTAATCAGCATTCTGCGTTCTGGCAACTGTGTGTTTACGGTTTACGCTGACAAATGATCCGGCTTACAGGAAAACCAGCTTTAAATTAAAATCAGATTGTCCTTTCCGAGGAAATACGAGATTGAGTTACATCAAACGCTTCTCAGTGTTTAGATAATGAGGAAACTTTGCTTGATTTTGTCCGTAAGTGAATGAAGAGAGAGAAATAAAACACTTTTGCACAGTCATGTTCAGATTCAGATGCGGAAACATTAGTTTTGAGCTTTTACAGTAAAACCTCAGTGAGTTTAATCAGAGATTCATGGAAATAATGTCATTAAATGACCCGAATTAAAGTGTGGGTTCAAAACGAATGTATTTTAACCCTGTGGTTGCCTTAAAAAATGTACGTTTTGTTTTTTTCCCAAATTTTTTATTTCATCTTAATGGTAAGAAACTTGGTATATGAACACACACACAAAAAATCATGGACATGATTCGAAAAGATTAAATGGTCCTGAAATAAATAGTCACACTTGTGTTTCTCGCGGTCAAAAATTAGCGCATTGGAAATGAATGAGACGAATTTCCTCTAGTGGAAGCGTTTGGTACTGCAGCCGAACACACTGAAAGATCATTTTTGAGATATCAACCTTGAAATAAAACTAAAAAACACTTAAATTTGGAACATGACTTGTTTAGATTTATGGCTTAGATTTTCTCACAGTTTCAGAGTAAAATGTGTTTTGCAAAATACACATTTCATTTAAAAACAGCACCAGAAGTTAATTGATTCTTATCAGTGTTATTTTAATATAATATTTGAGTATATATGGCAGTACCTTATCAGTGTTATTTTAATATCATATTTGAGTAGATATGGCAGTACCTTATCAGTGTTATTTTAATATAATATTTGAGTATATATGGCAGTACCTTATCAGTGTTATTTTAATATCATATTTGAGTATATATGGCAGTACCTTATCAGTGTTATTTTAATATAATATTTGAGTATATATGGCAGTACCTTATCAGTGTTATTTTAATATCATATTTGAGTAGATATGGCAGTACCTTATCAGTGTTATTTTAATATCATATTTGAGTAGATATGGCAGTACCTTATCAGTGTTATTTTAACCCCTTAACTGTCACCCCCCTTTTTGAGAATGGATATTAAAATGCACTACTCAAACTTAAATGGTTGTAATTCAAGAATGCTTTGGAATATAGACCTAAGTTTGGTCTTGTTTTAAAGAAAACACTCAGCAGATTATTACTGAAGTGAAAGCACTTGAAAAAATGTAAGTATGAAAAAAGTTATGGAAGTTTAAATTGACAGTAAATCTAATATACTACTTAATATTTTTTCTTTTATATAAAATATATATTTTACTAAATATTTTTTTAACTATAAAATTAAAGCTATATATCTAACCATGTTGTGTTCCAAATTTGAAGTTGATATCACAAAAAAATTAAGTTCCCATGAGATTGTATTAGGCGTAATACCAGAAATAGCCACCGGGTGACATACATTCCATTGAATTTAATTGTATGCATTCTGCCATAACAAATTAATAAAGTTCTGTCCAAATATCACTTCTGTCACAAAATATGGAACCTTGAGACTCAGACCTTTCTGAAAATATGTGTTTTGTCAAGATTAGAAAAGGTTTTGATCATAAATTATGAAACATGATGACAGTACCTTCTCAGTGGAGACGGGGTTCACACAGGTCTGTCCGCCTGAGCTGAAGTTACAGAACACCTGGATGGAGTCAGACGTGCAGCCCAGATTCGGATCCACCCAGAACAGTCCTGATCAACACACACACACACACACACACACACACACACACACACACACACAGTTGGCGATTTAATGCAGTCATTCCACAAGATGAGTTGAAAGAAGAGATGCACTGATACTACATTCCTCCACTGACACCGACAGCCGATTATTCAGAATGATGTCGACCGATGCCGATAACAATAGTTTGATTAACATCTTTCAAAAAAATCTCTCCCAAATAATTCTGCAAATTATACAGGGAACTGTCACGTCACATTTAAGAGCGTCAAAACGCCATTTATTGCTTGAATTTTATTAAAGGGCTGGTGTAATGCCCTTTTCACAAGAAGTAAAATAAGTCTCTGGTGTCCCCAGAGTGTGTGTGTGTAAGTTTTAGCTCAAAATACCCCACAGATATTTTTATATCGCATGTTAAAATTGTCACTTTTTGAGGGTGAGCAAAAACACACCGTTTTGTGTATGTTCCTTTAAATGCAAATGAGCTGCTGCTCCCGGCACAGGGGGCGGAGCTACAAGAGCTCGCATGCACTGAACATTTCAAAAACTTTTATGTTTTTATGCCTTTTATGTTCAAACCGGAGTCAGACAATGATGGAGAGACTCAAGAAGAAGTGAAACATGTAGAAGCAACAGGACATTTCTGAATGGTTAGTTGATGAATTTATGAAGCTGATGTGTAGTTATCTTCTAGTCATTGATTAGCATATTCTGTCTTGATAATCTATAAATCGTGTTCAGGGGGCGGGGTTTATGTAAATTCTAGGGTTGGTGATGTCACTAACCCGGGAGGAATGTGGTGTAGTCTCTCCCAGCCGTTTGTTGTAGTCCTTAAAAAGTGATTTCTGTAAAAGCAAATATCTCTCTTTGCTTTGAACTTTGAGCGTTGTAACTTTGCAGATGTTGTTTATGCTCAAACAGCAACATTACACACTAACTAAAGTTAGAAAAGTCAAATCATAATCCACCACCCCTTTAAAATGTATAGAAATTGAAAGCTGAGACTTTGTTTCTTATCAGAAGTAATAGCTCAAAGCTCTTTGTGATTATTGGACGGGAGACGCTACAAATACTGTTTGATGTGGGAAAAACTGCAGATCTGGCAACCCTGAACTACAGGTGATCCACAGGGCCAATAAAGCCTGCATTAACTTCGCTATTTTTTAACTGTTAAAGCCTTAGTGTTGCGTAAACTCACCCTAAATTCAACACGAGAGATTGTCTTCACACACAGGATGAGTGTCAGTCTGACACGTTTTTGATTGACAGGATATAATCTGCCCTGATCATCGGCTGTTTTTAAGCAATCGTGAAAATAATGTCTTTTATCGGCCGATACATCTGTGCATCTCTACTTATTTGTTTTATTTTTTCTATTTTTCTACTCTAAGTATTTAAATTAGTTCAGAATTATTAATACACTACCAGTCACATGTTTGGAATCAGATTTGACATAATTCTAACCATCATATTAGAGTGATTTGTGAAGGATCATGTGACACTGAAGACTGGAGTAATGATGCTGAACATTCAGCTTTGATCACAGGAATAAATTACACTTTACTATATATTCACATAGAAAACAGATCTTTTAAATTACAATAATATTTCACAATATTGCTGTATTTTTTATCAATTTTAGTTTCAATGCATTTATAAAGCACATAATAATACAACGTTTACTATAGTGCTGCACAAACAATAAAATATTAAACTATAATAAACACAAATAATTATTAATATAGAATATGCAAAATAGCTACTCACAGATAAAAGACCCACAGACTCTTAGGAGTCTTTGGGCCCTATTTTAACGATCTGAAACGCAAGTATCAAACGCGAAACGCAAGTAACTTTGTGGGCGGGTCTCGGGCGCTGTTGCTATTATACCGGCGGGATAAATGACTCTTGCGCCCGACGCAAATCTACAATGTGTTGGTGTGAAGTCGCTTCATTACTCATAGGTGTGGTTTGGGCATAACGTGAAATACACCAATCAGAGCGACATCTCACATTCCCTTTAAGAGCAGGAGCGCTTGTTCCATGGCGGATTGCTATTATAACGGCGGATTTGCCAGGAGCGGTTCACAGCCGAGGAGACCAGCGTTCTCGTCAGGGCCGTAAAACACAGAGAAGTGACATTGAGGACGGAGAAACACACCCAGATTAGCTTCGGTTAAACAGGCGTATGATAATTTGGGTAAATGTGTAAGCTAGATTTATGCCTATTTTTCACATCTTCATGGACACAACAATGATTTCCCTCGTGTGGTAATATTGTTCCTTGTAATAATGTATGATTTGCAAAAATGAAAACTGCTGCGTCTGTGTAGATGAGAGAAGCAAAGTGTGTGTGTGTTGTGCACACGCTACATTATGGCCAAGCATGCGCCCTTAAAATAGCATCTGAATAACATGCGCCACTGACTTTAGACGAGGTTTCTCCTGGTCAGTGGCGGAATTGTTTTCTGAAACTGCAAAATAGCACCAGGGAACGTTTGTGCCGGAACACGCCTCCTCTTTTCGCTGAACCGCCCCCGGGAGCGCAAGTTCATTCCCTAATTTACCGACGTGCGTCTGTGGAGGGAAAAGTCCGCTGTGCGTCGGGTGAGAAATAGGAATGAAACATGCGTCGTGTACAAAGTCAATTGCGCTGGGTGTGAGATGGGGCCCTTAGGGTGTTTTCACACCTGAGAGTCCGCACCAAAGTTCATGTTTTGATTAATCTTATACATTCGGTAAGTTTTGGTTTGGTTTCACATTGCAATTATGCGAGCACACTAAAGAACTTTACATGACGTACCCGCGTCCTGTCGTCATCATCTATGTGGGCTGCATCTGGACATTGATTGGTTTGTAAACAGACGTGCGTCTGACGTCAGCGTGTTGTCAGTTCGGCTGGAAACTTTGACAAGAATGAATGAACAGATGCATATCGTCGCCACTATACTGTTATTATTACGGCATTACTCCCTGCAGCTCCAGCTATACTCGAGGCTAGTTCACATTCGCCAAATGAACATCCTCGTTGTGCGAACATTTGATCGTCGCCGGCAGGAAAGGAGGAGAAGAGTGAGCAATCCTGCGGGAACATCCGGAAATTCCAGTAAATTAAAGTCCGAACCATACAGAAAATGCGTTCACACTAGAAAGGAACCAAACCTTTGTTCTGTTTGATCCGGACCGAGACTACCTCTTTTCGTCTGACCAAATTTCGTCTGTTTGGTCCGGATCGTGGTCCGGGGGAGGTTTCACACTTGTCATTTTGATTCGGATCAAACTGATAAGTCAGAAAATCCAGACCAAACAAGGTAGGGGTGAAAGGGCCCTTAAATACACCTAAACCATCTTCAAACTCTTAAACCCGACGCCTGTGAGGACAGAACCTCGACGCTCATGTGTGATCAGAAGCTGACGTGAATCAGACAAACGACTGGCTCTCACCGTCGCTCCTCTGGCTCTGGCAGTCGAGTAAGTCCTTGCAGAAGCGCGCTGGGTTTTCTCTCGATCCCAGTGGTGTTTTCATGCTGTCCACGACGCCGCTCAGATACTTCAGCGTTCGCAGGATCTCAGCGTTCTGCTCAGACGGAGACGAGTCTGTGTTCTGGAAACTCTGAGGAGAGGAACCGGGACGTCAGAGTCAGAGTCATTATTCAGCGCTCTGACTGACAGGATATAATCAGCTGATCATCGCTGCTTTTAAACTATCAGTCCATAGTGAAAATAACGGCTTTTATCAGCCGATACATCGGTGCATCCCTACTTAAAAGTATTTTAATTAGTCCACAGTTATTAATACACTACCAGTCAAATCCATCCATCCATCCATCCATCCATCCATCCATCCATCTATCCATCCATCCATCCATCCATCCATCCATCTATCAATCCATCCATCCACTCATCCATCCATCTATCTACCCATCCATCATCTATCCATCCATCCATCCATCCATCCATCTATCAATCCATCCATCCACTCATCCATCCATCTATCTACCCATCCATCATCTATCCATCCATCCATCCATCCATCCATCTATCAATCCATCCATCCACTCATCCATCAATCCACTCATCCATCCATCCACTCATCCATCCATCTATCCACTCATCCATCCATCCATCTACCCATCCATCCATCCATCCACTCATCCATCCATCCATCTATCAATCCATCCATCCACTCATCCATCAATCCACTCATCCATCCATCCACTCATCCATCCATCCATCTATCAATCCATCCATCCATCCATCCACTCATCCATCCATCCATCTATCAATCCATCCACTCATCCATCCATCCACTCATCCATCCATCCATCTATCAATCCATCCATCCACTCATCCATCAATCCACTCATCCATCCATCCACTCATCCATCCGTCAATCCACTCATCCATCCATCTACCCATCCATCCATCCATCCACTCATCCATCAATCCACTCATCCATCCATCCATCCATCCACTCATCCATCCATCTATCTACCCATCCATCCATCCATCCACTCATCCATCAATCCACTCATCCATCCATCCATCCATCCATCCATCCATCCACTCATCCATCCATCTATCTACCCATCCATCCATCCACTCATCCATCAATCCACTCATCCATCCATCCATCCATCCACTCATCCATTAATCCACTCATCCATCCATCCACTCATCCATCCATCCATCCACTCATCCATCCATCTATCTACACATCCATCCATCCACTCATCCATCAATCCACTCATCCATCTATCCATCCATCCATACACTTATCCATTAATCCACTCATCCATCCATACACTCATCCATCCATCCATCCATCCATCCATCCATCCATCCATCCATCCATCCATCCATCCACTCATCCATTAATCCACTCATCCATCCATCCACTCATCCATCCATCCATCCATCCATCCATCCATCAGTCAGAAATCAGAGTCTAGTTTTCATTAGTTAAACTCCAGAGAGCGATCTCAGATCTTCACCTCAAGCTGAAGATGATCATTGGACTCCATCAGCTCTTGGACGTTCATATAAATGCGTCTCTGTGGGACGAGAAAACTATGAGAATCACACAGAAGTCGAACAAACAACCTAACGTCTGTTCTATTCCAGTAGTGTGTGTGTTCTTGAAGACTACAGAGTTCAGATAAGATTAGATGGATGTGGTTTAAACAGTAGGTGCTTGCGACACCAAGGTCATGGGTTCGATTCCCAGAGAATGCATGAATCGATCAAATGTGAACCTTCACACAGAATCATGCTCTTCCTCTGTATTTTTGTACAAATATCTAAACATTTTTAAATCAACATGCATTCACTTGAGATGGGAAATCTCTGTTAAACTGCATCAAAATCAACTGACTTTGCCATTAAAACGAGAAAAATATCTGTCAATGGGGTCAGAAAAATAAACTTAAGCTCTTTTTTAAATAAGCTCTTTTCTCAGTGTCTGAAACGGTTCATTTGAAGATTCAGTCTCTCTAAACCCCGCCTCTCTGAGAGCTGCTCTGCTCTGATTGGTCAGACGGCCCAGTCTGCTGTGATTGGTCAGAAACCAATCGCTCATTATCATATCTGAATCTCAGTGATACGAACAGTAACGATGGCGTGGGTTTTACCGTATCAATCTCATCAAAGTGGATTTGCTTTGGCAATAAAAAACAGCGTCTTCTCGACATGAACAACACGATCCAAACTCTTCCAGTCTCAGATAAACTACAGTGTACACTATAGACTGGCATTATGCAAATATGCTAATTAAGTAATTGTGCTTCTCAAGTAAATATATTTTGATTTAAGATTTAGACATTTGTACTGGAAAACCAGACAGAAATACTATCAAGACAAAAGAACATCATTTTAAACCATTGGATAAAAGTGTCTAAATAAATGCATGTAATGTTGAGCTAGTGCACAAGTACACAGTCACATGACTTGTTGTCTTACCGATGGGCCGGGCAAACCTGGAGGTCCCTGTCAAAAACCACAGAAAATTAGTCTCACAATCCCCTTAGATTACATAAACATACATAACATTCATATCTTATGACTAACGTTGGGAATCGAATTCTTCAGGTCAGGAATCGGATACTTGTTATAAAATTTACATTTTGATTCCTCTTATCGATTCCTTTCAATATAACTTTAAATCATTCGAGCGAGAGGCTCTGTTTTCTGTGTTCATGTGCATCAGTGTATTGTTTACTTGTCTTTAATAATGCTTGAAGTTTATATTAGTTCGGCTAGTTGTTCTTCTATGGTGTTTTTAAACCACAGGCAATCGCTCCTTGTGTAAGTGTTCTTTAACCTGTGGATTTCTGTTCATTATATTCAGATACAATTAAATGTTTTGCAATAAGAGTAAATGTTTACCTTATTGGAATCGAAATTAGGAACCGATAAGCAGAATCGAAATTGGAATCAGAATCGTTAAAATTAAAAACGATTCCTAGATATGACAGATTAACCCTAATCCATATCTGTAGCCTAATTATGATCCTTGGGTTAGTGCATGCACAGAAGTCAAACACTGTTATGAATAAACAATCATGAGTGTGATGTACCTGTGGCCCTGGACGGCCCTGTGGCCCCTGAGGCCCCTGTGCAAAGAAACACACACATTACAAGAGCTTTAGTCTGAATTATGAAATCAACCGTTCTGGAGTTTAAACCCACAGACTTTCAGGTACTCGTTGAGATCAGTAATCAATCAATCAATCAGTATCATATTATGACTTGATCAAATAATTAGTGATGGGAAACGATGATTAAACACATCCAAAATAAAAGTTTGTGTTTACATAATATATATGTGTGTACAATTATTTTGTATATTTAAATGCACACACATGTGCATGTATGTATTTAAGACAAATTTATATTTATATATAATATAAATTATGAGTAATGTATATACATGCAAATATTTCTAAAATACATACATGCATATGTGTGTGCATTTATATATACAAAATAATTATACACAGTAAACACACTTATATTATGTAAACACAAACTTTTATTTTGGATGTGATTAATCATTGCCAAGCACTAAAAATAATATGTCATGATAAATAAGCACATTATACGTATGAGCAGCTCCAGCTTATGTGTGTGTGTGTGTGTTAGTGTGTGTGTGATGGAGCGCTGGCGCCCTCACTAGTGTTCTGGAGGCTGTTGCACAACTGTTACACAAGTCCGTCTGAACATGCAGATATTTCATTAAATGAGCGGAAAGATCCTGATTTGTGATCTGGCATTAGAATAAACAGTGCTGTGATATATACGATCATATCTTACCATCTCTCCACGGCTTCCTTTAGGCCCTCGGGCACCCTGAGGAACCAGCAAAACACCATTTATCACATATTCAGTTCAATTCACATTTATTTGTATAGCGCTTTTCACAACACACATCATTTCAAAGAGTCCATATTACAATTTACAGTGATCTGTTATCAGAGGAAACTGTCTAAGTTATGTATTTCAGAGATGTCCATATATAAAAAAATTATAATTTAAAGAATGTAATAATTGAATGCAGAAACAATGACTCATTGAAGTAATGAATACTTGTTTGTTAACAAATGATTATGGCATTTAGATTTGCATGTATGATTAACACTCATGCCAAACTCAGTCATATTTCATGTTTCATCGGAATACTTACAGGCTTTCCCACCGGACCGATCATTCCCAGCGGACCGACAGGACCAGAGAATCCCTGAAACAAACACCATCACATGCGTTAGATGAGAAGACACGCTTATTTCATTATGAGACAGACGAGACGAGACGAGATGAGACGAGACGCACCAGAACACCGGTCGGCCCTTTGGGTCCAGGAATCCCGGTGAACCCGAAGTCTCCGTTTGGACCCTGAAAAACACACACACACACACACACACACACACACACACACACACACACGTAAAAAAAAACAACAACAATTTTTTAGATGTTAAGTAAAACTGAAACTAGTAAAAACATTTAATTGAAATAAAGTTTCAATAAAATAAATAAGAATATTACATGAACAACTTAAAATGGAACACACACACATACTCTCACACACACTCTCACTCACACACACACTCTAACTCACTCACTCACTCACTCACTCACTCACTCACTCACTCACTCACTCACTCACACTCACTCACACACTCACTCACTCACACACACACACACTCACTCACTCACACACACTCTCACACTCACTCACTCTCACACTCACTCACACACTCACTCACTCACACACTCACTCACTCACTCACTCACTCACTCACTCACTCACTCACTCACTCACTCACTCTCTCACACTCACTCACTCACTCACTCACTCACTCACTCACTCACTCACACACTCACTCTCACACACACACACACACACACACACACACACACACACACACACACACACACACACACACACATATATATATATATATATGTTTAAAACACATATAATCGCTGTAGTTGATCTGATTTCACAGTAGTCTTGTACAGTCATCAGTCTGAACTGTTCGTCTCATGTGTGTGTGACTCTCGTTCTCACTCCTCTCACTGATCAAGCGCGTGTGTGTGTCTGTGGTTTAATGTGGTTTAACTGAATACTAACCTTGGGTCCCGGAAAACCTTGGAGTCCCAGCACGCCAGCATCTCCCACCTCACCCTGCGGGAAACAACACACATGACTGACAGCTCACAGCAGCCAATCAGGACAGAGGATCACGATCCAGACTGGGACATCATCACGCTATTCCCAGACTCACTGCGGCCTGTTCATTCCCAGCAGATCCGGTCATTTATCCGTCTGGATTTCTGACAGGATTTCTGAATTACGTCCGTCTTCAAGAGGACACAATTTTAATATGTCAACATCCACAATCCCTCGACACGTTTATTCACACGCGATAGTAAGGTAAGGCGATATTCCCACTCTGTACGCTGGGAGTTCAAGCTTTATTGTGTTTTCCAGAGTTACGTAAGAGAGCGGAGTAGCTGGTTTGTCCCGTGTTTAGCCAACAATCCGCTTACATAAGAACCCGCCGACATTCAGTCCAAGACAAGTCCAGGATTGATGATAATCCCAATCAAGGACATTAACAGTTTTAATGTAAGAAAATAAATAAATAAATCCCTTGATATCAGACCTGTTTTTATTTGCACCAACGAGGAAACAGGATTTCTCTGCAGCAGAATTTATTAACGATAAACTTAAACTTACAGAAACGCTCAAGAGACTAGGACAGAACAACCAGCTCAACATTAACAACTGAACAGGACAACACAGGGCTTAAATACACAGGAAAACAAGAGGAACCAATGACACACCTGAAACAAGGAGCCTAATTATTTCGTAACCAAGGAGACAAACAGGTAGGGAACAGAGAACTGATTAACAGACTAGAAGATTAACAAAGAAACTCAAACATAAACTGAACAGAAAAGCAGGACAAAAACAACCTCAAAACATGACTAAATAAACCCATAAACGTGACAGTACTCTACGCTCCCAGAAGGCACGACCTCGAACTGTAATCCATACCACCATATTCACCAGCAGTTCATGCCCCCCCGAATGACTGGACGCTGTACGGGGAGAGGAGTCATCTCTAGATACTGGATGGGGATGGAGACTAGAATCACCACTGGACTCTGAATGAGGACGGAGACTGGAGATTAGGGCGTGGCGGCGGCCATCTTGGCAGAGGGCTTGGGCATGGCGGCGACCATCTAGGCTGGAGGCTCGGGTGGTGGCGGCCATCTTGGCAGAGGGCTCGGGCGTGGCGGCAGCCATCTTGGCAGAGGGCTATCTTGCATTCCAGAGCCTCTATCTTGGAACGAGGCTCTGGAACGGCGACGGCCATCTGAGGACGAGGCTCTGGAATGGCGGCGCCCATCTTAGGACGAGGCTCTGGAATGGCGGCGGCCATCTTAGGACGAGGCTCTAGAAGGGCCATGATGGCTGAGGGCTCATGGGTTGAAGCAGGAACTTGGAGTAGAGCTATACATAGGCAACCGTACTCTCTCCACGAGTAGTTACACATTTCCGGTATGTCCAATAATAGGTCACCCTGTGCTCCAACCCAGTACATGGTCTTGAGGCTGGTATCATTTAAGGCTGGTAGTTTTGAAATATATTATATTATTTTAAGTTAGTTTAACAGAAACCTGTTACTTGAACTTACTAAAACAGAAACGTTTTTCCTTAGTGCAGTTCGCATACAGATGATAATGCTGTCAAAGCGATCCCCGTTCACACGGATCCGCGAAAACGACTAAAAGCGCTGTATTCTGCTGTCAGGCCAGTAGATGGCGATGTAATGAAACACTACGAGCCTATAGCCTGAACACATAACACGCATGTGCATGACAGATTTGTGTTTTTGTAGTTTACACAGAGACAATAACGCTATAGGTTTCAAAAACCTGCACGTTCAAACCAAGCGTAACCTTCCAGACCGGAAGTCTCTCTTGAACCCAACACTGAAGTGGCTTAAACTGCAGTTCATCGACTGGCCACTAGAGAGACTGCAGAAGAGAGTCAGTCCTATAGACACCCATGTTACAATGCCCAACTTTACAGCAGAAATAAACATGTTTACAGTCTGGTACACAATGTGGCTTTGGTCTATATAGCTAATCTTGCCCTTCATGACGACTGTGAGGAGGGTGAATGTTTTTATAACTCATCCGTTTAAATTATATTAAGCCTCAAAGTTCTGCATAATTAAGGGCGTGGCCACTTGAGTGACAGGTGGATTGCCGCTGATGTCACTACTAGCCGTTTGTCTGCTGTCTGTTAGCGTCACGTCACCTCAGCTAATCCGCCTCGCTGCATATTGTCGTTTATCCGGGAGTGACGTGCGGCCAAGAGGGCTTAAAAAATGCTCTTCAGAAACACTACGGGTGACGTCACGCACACTATGCCCATATTTTTTTACAGTCTACGCTTTAAACCTGTTTTCAAAAGTTAGCATTTTCCCCACACAGAAACATAGTGTCGGCCCAGATCCGGCCCACATCCGGACCGCGTGGAATCGGATGTGGGCCGGATCTGGGCCGACACTATGTTTCTGTCTGGGTCAAGCTCCCAAAACGCTGTTATCGAGTAAAAAAACATCCAAAACTCATAAAAAGTATCCAGTTTTTAGTGTAAACGCCCCTGTCAGGCAGAGAGGCTCATGGGAGATTGAGTTCTGCACAAATGAAACAGAAACACTCACTGCTTCTCCTTTGGCTCCTTGCTCTCCCTTCATGCTCATTTTTCTCGTCATTATGGATGTGAATCTCAATGACTTTTGCAGTGTTTCATGATTATGGGATTTTTTTTTACATTTATTTAAATTTTCAGTGATTCATGATTTTTTTTAACTTTTTTTTTCTATTTTAAAATAATTGTATTCATAAAGAGCAATTTGTAGCATAACTAGAATTTTTTGTGTACGTTTTAGACATTTTGTTGTGTTTTTTGTCATTTGTATTTTTAGTGTTTTTTTTTTAACATGTCTATACATTTTTATCTTTATTTCAGTTTTAGTTTTTTTAGTACTTAAACGTTATATTTCATCTCAGTTAATGTTTATTTTCTTTTAAATTACAATTTTTTATGGTTTTAGATTCAGTTAATGATAATAACCTGGCTTTGACATACTCTAGCATGGTATTTTCATGCTTTTTTCACCAAAAAACATGGTAAAACCATGGTACCTTTTTTGTGAGTGTAAGGCTGCGTTTACACGACAACAATATACTAAAAATGAAAAAGAAAAAAGAAAAAAACGGGCAAAACGCATAAAAAGTTTCCCGTTATTATTGTAAATGCGCTGTCGGACAGAGATGGTTCTGATGGGAGGTTGAGTTCACACACAAATGAAACAGAAACACTCACCGGTTCTCCTTTGGCTCCTTGCTCTCCCTTCATGCCCTGGTCTCCCGTCACTCCCTCCATGCCCTTCACACCCACAGGTCCTCGATCGCCCGGTAAACCCGTCTCACCCTACAGAGGTCAAAGGTCATCAAGTGCTTAGCATCACTGCATCGTGGGATCTGGTCTTTCACCAAGTTTACTGCACATTTTGGCCATTAAAGGTGCAGTGTGTAATTATTAGCGGCATCTAGTGGTGAGATTTTGAATTGCAACCAACAGAAGTTACGGTGGCCGACAGGAAGTGATGTCGTCGTCTGAGACAGCAGAGAGTAGCCAGTTAAGCAATGAGGTTTCTTTACAAAGATTAAATAAGAAATTAGGTTTACTTAATTATTCAGTAAAACGATATGTTATTGCGAGTATTATTACTTGTTCATCATTGTGTCAGTGTTTTATTCGCTGACTTTAGTTCGCTTCTTTGCAGGAAGAACAACATAGTGACGAAACGCATTTGTCCGTTCAGGGCCACCGTAGAAACATGTCGATGATATGTGCTCCTAAATATTACACAATGCACCTTTAAGTACATTATCAAGGTAAAACTAGGAAACAGAAGGAATAAGTTTTGACCTTTAACCCCTCTGGTCCTCTCTCTCCGACAACACCTGGAAGACCGAGCTCCCCCCGCGGGCCGGGAAGCCCCGCCCTCCCCTCTAGACCGCTGTCACCACGGTGACCCTGCAAACACACGTCAATCAAAGCGTCAATCAAAAAAAATAACAGTTTTTCGGAGAAATAAATGAGTTTTTGAAGTTGTAAATGAAGAAAAAACATTTTTCTCAAAATATTCTAAAAATATACTAAAAAAGTGTTATTTTTTTAAGTTGTAAATGAACATTATTTGAGTGCATTTTATAAGAAAAAAAGATTTAAAAAAGATTTTTCAAAAAAAAAAAAAAGATTTTTACAATAAATAAATCTTTTTCATTCAAAATCTTGACAAATTTTGAGCAATTTCTGAGTGAAAATTTTTTCAACGTAAATCCTACAGCAAACCTTTTTTTCCGTGAATATGTGAGATCCAAGTTTCAGACACGTTTAAGATTCTGTATGTTTTAGTAGCACATGGAAATAGTCGCTTGTCTATCTACATCTCTATATCAATAGACGAGTGTGTGTTGATTATTTCACACTCACTGTTCGGCCTTTCGATCCAGGGAGACCCGGCAAACCTGGAAGACCGGGAAGCCCGTCGGATCCCGGATACCCGTCTGTCCCTCTAGGCCCCGGAAAACCCACCGGACCCTAGAGACGGGATGGAAGTGAAAAGCATGAGAGAGTCACATGACCACAGGGGGCCCTAAAATTATACTATATAGCTTATTTTATTTAATTATGATCATATTTTTTACATTTTTTAATGCAAATTTTTTTGGGAGATTTTTTGTTCTTTTTTATTTTATTTTACTTTAAGGCGAGACACGGCAGGTAAAAACATTGTTTTTTTTTCACTGGTCAATTTTGAGATTTTTGGATATTTGTCTTCAATAACATGTCTTCTTTCAGACTTGTGGAGAAAAAAAGTCAGAAATACACATTTAGGTCTTTATTTTACTACACTGTGTCTGTTTGCGTCTGTAGATTTCTCATAAACTCAACAAAAGTTGGTGTTCTTAATCCTCCCGCTGCTCCCTGTCATCACACACACCGCTGGAAAGCTCTCTCTCTCCTGTACAGTGCTGTCGGATCCAAATATGGTCATTTCCTTTTTATCAGCAGCCAATCGTGAAAGTAAAAGGGCTGAATGCGCAATCTCATTGGCTGATGATAAATCTTAAAAGCCCGTTTTCTCAAAATG
>NC_137139.1:35765102-35830102 GCF_949319135.1 Squalius cephalus
GGGCTTCGCTCCCGTGTTTGTTATTGTAAGCATTCTCAAATGCATATTTTTGCAACTCACGGCGTAACCTTGCAGTCCCGGCTCTCCCTGAGGTCCCATAACTCCAGGTCGACCCTGCAAGGTAATGAACAAAACACACACGCACGTTAGCTTGTGTTTGGTGGCAAATAACCGGCTAAAAATAACCCAAGCGTTTCCTGTCAGCAATATTGTTCTGAAAAACATATTATCGGATGATGTCTTAATAAAATGACTCCTGCTGCTCATCCCATTATGGCTCCTTGGAAAAGCATTCGCTTATGAAAACAAGACGCTAGGTTCCCTAACAACGCTTGTTTTTAGATGCAATCGATGTCGTTAAACACTGTTAAACCCCAGACATTTTTCCTGCTTATAATTTCCAGCCTAAAACCACCAAATCAGCAGGCGCTTAACTGCATTGTACAAGAAAAGCGGATTAGACCCGAGTATCTCTAACGACATTAGTGTAAATCCCATCAAAAATCTTTGGTTCAATTCCAAATCCTGCTAATGTTTACACACACCTTAATTGATCCAGGAAAAGCAGACAGTTTGAGGGTAAAACCCGTTCTCAGCATGTTAAGAGCCTGAGGACATTATTACGCTTCTTTAACTCACTGGTTCAGCTCATACAGCAGTTCTTTTTAATACCCAATTCATTTAACGATAACACTTTGCATTAAGGTTTTCTAATGCATTTTTAAGAAAAATATGTTGTAAGCTGTAAAAATGTATTGCTTATTGTTAGTTAATGCTTTAACTAATGTTAACAAATGAGCGACACCAATTTAACCAACAATTTGAACCATTTAAGGCAACAATTATTTATATAATACACCATTATCTAAGCTGGACTGTGATGCTACTTTCTTCTGGAAACAAACTTTTTTGCATTATTTTCCTGTTATCTCTTTAAAGCTGCTTTGAAACAATCTGTATTGTAAAAAGTGCAATGTAAATAACTCTTGACTTGACTTTACTATCTAGGAATCAAACACAGCAACACAATGCAGTATAATGTTAAGGTTGTGGGTTCAAGCTTCACAACATTCCCAAATTTCCCCTTGGTAATGAATCCAGTGCATCCATTTCTCTGATTCGGACTATATTGCTATTGAAGGCTTCGTGATGGTGATCAGGATACTGATTAATGGCAATCATCTTTGGGATTTGCACAGCCAATTCTCAATCTCAAGCTCAAAAGACTTGGAGAAAGAGTGTAGGGATGTGTTGAAGAAGAAAGCACACTAACTGCGGGTCCTCTGGTTCCACGAGCACCTTTGAGTCCTCTCTCCCCAATCTGTCCGATTTCACCCGGCGAACCTATTTCTCCAAGTTGACCCGGCGGACCTTTTTCACCCTACCAAAGAGGAAGATGAAAATATCAAAGGGCCTTCCCTGGTCTACATTATTTACATGTGTGGACGACGAGATAAATGCAAATTTAATGTGAAAATAAAGAGCAAGACGTGTCCCAAACAAGACAAGACCAAGAAGAGCTTGTTATTAAGGGGTGTTGTGAAAAGTAGGTAACACTTTTCAGTAAGGTCTCATTTGTTAATGTATTAACTAACATGAGCTGACTGAGCAAACATCACAGTGAAATGGTCAAAAAACATTTTAGTTAAAATATATATAGATATTTGTTCATATCAGTTCACAGTGCATTAACTAATGTTAACATATACAACTTTAAATTCTAATTCTGCATTAATAAATGCTGAAATTAACAATAACAATGACTGATAAATGCTGTAGAAGTGTTGTCAATTGTTAGTTCATGTTAACTAATGCAGTTAACTAGTTTTAACAAACGAAACCTTTAGGAGTACCACAGGGCTCTATTCGAGGTCCATTTTATTTCTGACACAATACTGCAGATTGAAAACACTTCAGTCTCCCCTCTTGTGCACTTAAAATGTAGAGGTTCCTCATATTGCTTTGATGTAATTTAATGCAATTTTGTGGCTATAATTAATAGATGCTGATCCAGAAACGCTGGTACCTTCTTTCCTGGACGTCCACGGGTGCCCGGCAGACCCTGTTTGCCCTCGGGTCCCTGATATAGAAACATCTGCTTTAACTTCACATCATCACGAGAAATTTCAGAACATCTCACAACAGACTTGCATTATCTAAAGAGCTGTTTGCATACTGCAAAAAATGCTTTTCTTACTTAGTATTTTTGTCTTGTTTCCAGTGCAAATATCAAATAATTCTTAAATCAAGATGCATTTACTAGATGACTAAAATGACATAAGATGTCTTGTTTTCTGGGGAAATAAATAAAAATGAAGTGAGTTTTTCCTTAAAACAAGCAAAATGATCTGCCAATGGGGAGAAAAATAATGTTGTTTCTGTCTGAATTAAGATTATTTTTCTGACTCCATTGGCAGATAATTTTGCTTGTTTTAAGCATCAGCTCACTTAATTTTGATTAATTCCCCCGAAAAACAAGACTTAATATCTTATGTCATTTTACTCATCTAGTAAATGCATCTTGATTTAAGAATTATTTGATATTTGCACTGGAAACAAGACAAAAATACTAATTAAGAAAAGCATTTTTTGCAGTGCATACACCAAACAGTATTTTAGAACATACAAACTTGAGTTTGAGTGCTTCCAGAACCAGGAGGAATAACTTGTATCACTTAAAATAGGATCATTTAAGACCATTATGATTGTATTTCTCGAATCACCCAATCGACTCATGAAATTACACATATAATTCCTTAACACAGCATGCACTGAAGGAACATCACGAGATACGAACATTTGTCTTGCACTTGTTTAAGCAAAATTCTTAATGCATCATTAAATGCCACCTGAAGCTTTTTCATTTTAGCTTTACTATATCTACAAAACATATAAAACATATATGCACTGCATCACTCTTTCATCACTAACCGGGAAGCCTTTTTTCCCAGGATCTCCAGAAAGTCCTGGTGGGCCGGAGTCACCGATCTCGCCCCTTTCCCCGGCTTCTCCCATTGGTCCACGGTCACCCGGCTCACCCTAAGAAGCGAGAAAACAATAAAATTATAAATTACATACAAAATATTTCCAA
This sequence comes from Squalius cephalus, assembly GCF_949319135.1. NCBI lineage: Eukaryota > Metazoa > Chordata > Actinopteri > Cypriniformes > Leuciscidae > Squalius > Squalius cephalus. The sequence goes on from NC_137139.1 coordinate 35,768,194, forward strand.
TAATGAGTAGGTTTAGGTACAATGATTTTAGGAATCATCATAACTTTGTCTTTAACATCAACCTATCTAGGGACTATGGATAAAAATTTTGGCTAAATCTGCCACATTTTACATATTTCTTATGTGTATTGTCCATGATTAAATAAACAAAGAAAGAAAGAATAATATGCCAAATGAAACATGTACGCAAGTGCATTCTGGGCAAACCAAAGTAAAAACTCACAGCAAACACAAGTTTTTACAAAACAAATACGCAGGGAAAAATGGTGTAGGATTTACTTTGAAACAATTTTCATTTAGTAATTGCTATAGAAATTGCTCTTAATGTACAATACAATACAAAACAATTTTATTTATATAGCATGTTTAAAACAACTGGTGTTGACCAAAGTGCTTTTTGGGCCCTATCTTGCACCCAGCGCAATTGACTTTGTACACGACGCATGTTTCATTCCTATTTCTCACCCGCGCACAGCGGACTTTTCCCTCCACAGACGCACGTCGGTAAATTAGGGAATGAACTTGCGCTCTCGGGGGCGGTTCAGGGAAAAGAGGAGGCGTGTTCCGGCGCAAACGTTCCCTGGTGCTATTTTGCAGTTTCAGAAAACAATTCCTCCACAGACCAGGAGAAACCTCGTCTAAAGTCAGCGGCGTTGCGCATGTTATTCAGATGCTATTTTAAGAGCGCATGCTTGGCCATAATGTAGCGTGTGCACAACACACACACACTTTGCTTCTCTCATCTACACAGACGCAGCAGTTTTCATTTTTGCAAATCCTACATAATTACAAGAAAAAATATTCCACACGAGGGAAATCATTGATGTGTCCATGAAGATGTGAAAAATAGGCATAAATCTAGCTTACACATTTACCCAAATTATTATACGCCTGTTTAAGCGAAGCTAATCTGGGTGTGTTTCTCCATCCCCAATGTCACTTCTCTGTGTTTTACGGCCCTGACGAGAACGTCGGTCTCCTCGGCTGTGAACCGCTCCTGGCAAATCCGCCGTTATAATAGCAATCCGCCATGGAACAAGCGCGCCTGCTCTTAAAGGGAATGTGAGATGACGCTCTGATTGGTTTATTTCACGTTACGCCCAAACCACACCTATGAGTAATGAAGCGACTTCAGACCAACACATTTTAGATTTGCGTCGGGCTCAAGAGTCATTTATCCCGCCGAGACCCGCCCACAAAGTTACTTGCGTTTCAGATCGTTAAAATAGGGCCCAATGTGTTAATAGTGATAATAGAAAATTACAGAAACAGAGATTGTTTTGGCTTTACATCAGCTCTAGAAGTTATTGTCCAGCTAAAGTTAGTTTTGATTGATTCACTTCCATTGCAAAGATCATTAGTTATTAACTTAGGGCTCGCTAACACGACACCGTTCAAACAGAAAACAGAAAACGGCGTGCTGGTCGCTCATTCGCATGATAACAGTGTTTGGTGCTCGAGAACGCAAACCTAGAAATAGGTTACAAAGTGCAAGCGTTGAAAAATGTAGAAAAAGTTCTCATCTCCGCTTAAACTTAAAAACTGTGAATCTGTGTAAACGCTGACGGCGTGCACATGCGTGATACACGTGTTCAGTCTATAGGTATGAGTGTTTGAATATATATCTGTGTGCTGGCGTGTAGTCTTTCTTTACAAACTGACCTCAACAAAGTACTTGTCTGGCCTTCAAAATTCATAATACAGATTCTTTTGTCGCTTTCGCGTATCCATGTGAACTGGAAACACTCTGATAACGTTTTATCTGTACAGAGGTGAAGGGAAGGAGGGGAGACACTAGTTGAAACTTCAGGACAATCTCACCTTTGGTCCGTCCTTCCCCTGATGCCCGTCTTCTCCGGGTGGGCCTGGAGGACCCTGAGACAAAAGGTAACAGATTTAGAAAAGCATCATGGGATTGATCACATGATTGCAGTATTAGCGAGATTACGAATAAATATTTTACAGTTTGAATAACACATCAGAATTTTTTTTCCACAAGGCAGTAATGAGAATGAGATTTATGATTTATTTCTTTTGAATTTAGGGTGAAATATGAGCCGGATAAATTCATGACAGGCTTCACCCGATGTCGTAATATCCAATAACAAACACAGAGAATTGCTTGAATAATTGCGTAACCAGAGACAAAGACGTTCAGTGTGTGTGAGCGAGAGGACGGCCCGAGGGTCCGGCTGTCAGATTATTGACACTGTTATTGACACTCGCGTCAGTTAAAGCAGTAAAAACACACTGATGGATCACGTTCACTTGGACATTTTAGACTCACTCTGATGCCCAGTTGGCCCAGTTCACCTTCTGCTCCAACAGGGCCCATTTCACCCTGGAAAAAGATAGACAGACACAGTTACCAAACGTCAATAGATCTCACTTTGATACTGTTATTATTATTAAAGCTTGTCAGTGTAAATCATCTGATTCCATTGCATTTCATTGCAAAACAGCAGCTTGATGTGTTCAACGGAAGAATTTAAATACGGAAATTCAACGGAATAAATTTTTGGATAAACAATCCCTTTAAGGGTTTTAAGACAGTCTGTCTCACCTTGAGTCCAGGTTCACCCACGGGCCCCTGCTCTCCTTCAGGTCCTGGAGGTCCCTGAGCGCGCACAAAAGAGGGAAAATCACAAGATGACGAGAACTAAAGGTCATATTTCAGACCCAAAACACAATAAAATACCCTACAACATAATTAATTTACTAAAAATAATCAAATTGTGCTATTATTGACTTTTCTGCAGTGTAATGTGTTGTTACACTCCATAGGGTGCAAAGTGTGTATGTAATCTATTGCATTTAATGGTGATATGTAACCCGGATCAGTCTGATTGTGCTGTATTATCCCTTATTTAATTTTCAAATGCACATTTTACTACATAATTGGATGCAGGAGAACTCTGTTATACACTTCAATATGTTTATTGTAGGAAATACCTCGTGACCTTGCTCTCCATCTGTTCCCGCGTCCCCCGGAGGGCCTCTGGACCCCTAAACGATCAAAACCAAACAGTCACATTCAAATAAATATGAAATAAATATGAAATCATGCACAATTCCCCAAAAACAATCATGAATTGCTCATAAACAGTCCTGCTCGGTCTTGTTCTGCTCATATAAATCAGATTTACACGTGTCGCCCTTGGTGCTGAACGCGTTCAAGAGACACAGTTAAAGGTCTTTCATCTGCTGTCAGAGCGGCTGATTACATGTTTAGACGTAATTACATGAAACACTCATGCTCAACGCTGGAAATGCCATGAGGAGAAGCTCAACGAAGCCTCTGAGCCGTCACATCGTGACTTATATTACACAATAAGCAGCAAAAACACCATGTAGAAATGCGGCGACGGTACACAATACATTTCTGAAAGTTTAGCACATATGAACAACAATGTGTGATGCAAATGAACATCCTTCAGTTTGTGCAGTTTTAGACCTTTATTTCATATAGTTCAAGAAATGATTGTTTATATACAGTAGTGGCACTTCAGCATGCACTGTTTTCAAGCCCAAACCTTTGTGTTTTATTTAAATACAACATGCGGTTAACTTGATCAGGTCCGTGTTGTCTTTGTTAACTCAAACTATTACATTTCTCATCAATTGAAATAAAGCTGAAATTAAATATAATTTTACTTGATATATATATATATATATATATATATATATATATATATATATATATATATATATATATATATATATATTTAGAAAAACAGAAATGTTGCCTTGGCAACTAACTGAAATAAAATAAGTTTAAGTTAAAATACTAAAATGATACTTGTTAATTGAAATAAAAAATGAATAATTAATTAAACATTTTTATAAATAAAAATTAAATATAAACATTAGATGAAAAGATTTAAATGTAAATAAACAAGAAATTTGGCAAATAACTTAAAGTTTAAGTTGAAATTCTAAAATTACTAAAACTAAAACTCAAATATTATATAAATTAAAGCTATATAGAAATATATATTTAAAAAAACAGGTCAGCGATGAAACTAAAACTAAAACCATTCAAACAATGTAGCTAAATAAAATTAAGATGAATTAAAATAAATAAAATTAAATATAAATATTAGATGGAAAAACTTAAAGGTAAAAACGTAAGAATTTTTTTTACAGTTTGGCAACTTAAAATAAGTTTGTTGTAATAGTAAAATTACTAAAAACTGAAGGAACTAATTCATAAATAAATGTATTATATATATATATATATATATATATATATATATATACTGTATATATATATATATATATATATATATATATATATATATATAACATATAGTTATACATACATATATATATATATATATACACACACATATAAACATAAAAACGACAAAATATAAAAATAAAGCTAATTCAGAATATTAACAAACACTATAAAAATAACAGTATATATATATATATAAAATACTAAATAACACTGAACCAGCACTATATGTGCCATGCAGAAGTCTTTTTAATTCTCTTTAATATAAAACACCCTTTTTTATAATTTTTGTGTAAATGAGGCTCGTTTGAGAATGCAAACATTTCGATTTGTGTTGTAATACTCACAGGTTCACCTGGAGGACCTTTTTCACCTGTGCTGCCGGGCGGACCTGCTTTACCCTGTAAAACACACACACACCAATTATATGTGATTCGTACATGTTTAGACTTTATAAAATCTGATTACACATTATTCAGTAAAAAAAAAAAAAAAAAAAATTCTATGAGATCTCTATAATATCAGAATAAATGTATAGCAAAATGAGTCTCCTTCACCTCAGATGTTTCTCCTGAGGAAATATTTGCTTACTAAAACTTAAATTAAAAACATTAACAGACATTTTCGTTACTAGAAATAAAAGTTAACTGAAATAAAATAAATCTTAAACTTATTTTATTCCAGCAAGTTTTTAAAGCAACAGTTCTCATTTACATTTAGTTTAAAGATGTACTAAAACAACTAAAATAAAAAATTAATTAAAACTATTTACACATTTAAATACTTAATAAAAATGACTTAATATACTATATTATAATTAATTCCCTCGTTTTATTAAATTGTGGCCACATTGTTAATAATTTGTTCCCTCGTTTTAACGCACGATATAATAATTCCTTCCCTCGTTTTACTAAATTGTGGCCACATTATAATAATTATAATAATCACTTTTACTACGCACAATTACATGACAGCATTTTCAACTAAAAACAGAAAACTTTTCATGCGTTTAGGCGTTCATTTACACGACAACGGCGTTTTGGGGGCGTGAAAATGCAAACTTTTGAAAACGATATCATTATCGTCTCTGTGTAAACTACAAAACCGCTGATTTATGAAAATGGTGCTCCATGTTTATCACAAGTTCAGTTTATAGCCGCGTAGTGTTTCTTTACAAAGTGACATCGCCATCTACTGGTCTGACAGCAGAATACAGTCGTTATTTTTAGCCGTTTACGTGGATCCGTGTGAACGTTGTTATCAGTACGTGAAAAACGTAAAGGAAAACCTTTTCCAGTGTAATCATTTGTTGCTTCATTTTAAAGGGGTGGTTGATTATGATTTCACTTCTCTAACTTTAGTTAGTGTGTAATGTTGCTGTTTGAACATAAACAACATCTGCAAAGTTACAACGCTCAAAGTTCAAAGCAAAGGGAGATATTTGCTTTTACAGAAATCGCTTTTTAAGGACTACAACAAACGGCTGGTAGAGACTACACCACATTCCTCCCGGGTTAGTGACATCACCAACCCTAAAATCTACATAAACCCCGCCCCCTGAACACCATTTATAGATTATCAAGGACAGAATATGCTAATCAGTGACTAGAAGATAACTACACATCAGCTCCATAAATTCATCAACTCATTCAGAAATGTCCTGTTGCTTCTACATGTTTCACTTCTTCTCATTGTCTGACTGCTAACACACACACACACACACACACACCTGCTCTTGAAACTCCACCCTCTGTGCCGGCAGCAGCAGCTCATTTGCATTTAAAGGGACAGACACAAAACAAGGCGACAATTTTAACATGCGATATAAAAATATCTGTGGGGTATTTAGAGCTGAAACTTCACACACACACTCTGGGGACATCAGAGACTTATTTCACATCTTGTGAAAAGGGCATTATAACACCACTTTAATTAAATCATGGCCACATTGAACTAACTCGTTCCCTAGTATCGATTTAACCATGATTAAGTAAAATGAGGGAATGCATTAGTAAAGCGTGCTGTAATAGTAATTGTTCATTCGTGGCCCGGATATACACTTTCTTTCCCCACACGTCTCTGTAGTTTTGCAATATAAAAGAAAGTTAGATCTATATTTGTTAATTAAATGTATATATATATGTAGACGATAAGGGAACGATAAGCTTGTGTTTGTTCCTATGATGAGAATGTAACACAGTCTTTCTTCTCACGTTCACTCTCAGTTCTGGGTTTGACTTCCACCTGTCGTATCACACTATTCCTCACGGATATCTCAGCGTTCCCACAACAGAGACGTTTCCAGAAACCAACAGACCGGCTTTAACAACATCCACATCACCACTTTCATCACCAGCCACACGTGCGCTTTCATTTTCCAGAAGTAAATATTACTTGCACAATAAATGCTTCCATATGTGACCTTCACATCACATGTTTCAATCCCAGAATGCACTGCAATGAACAAATTGTATTCGTAGTTATGTGCATTTCCAAAACAGTCACTTAAAGGTTTCATGATGTTGCCTTAGAAGATAGCTGACTATGTAGGCACACTGGGTTTTCATTTTTATTTTAAAGAAATTAATACTTTTATTCATCAAGGACGCATTAAACTGATCAAAAGTGACAGTAAAGACGTTTATAATGTTACAAAAGATTCTGTTTGAAATAAATGCTGTTCTTTTGAACTTTCAGTTTCCACAAAAATATGAGCTGTTTTCAACACTGATAATAATCATAAATGTTTCTTGAGCATCAGATCATCATATTAGAGTGATTTCTGAAGGATCATGTGACACTGAAGACTGGAGTAATGATGCTGAACATTCAGCTTTGATCACAGGAATAAATTACACTTTACTATATATTCACATAGAGAACAGATGATTTACATAATATAACATAATGATTTACATAACATAATATTTCACTGTTTTTACTGTATTTTTGAGAGAGAGAGAGAGAGAGAGAGAGAGAGAGAGAGAGAGAGAGAGAGAGAGAGAGAGAGAGAGAGAGAGAGAGAGAGTTCCCACTAGAGGACGCTGTGAGTTCGTGAGTTCGTAAAACCCCTCAGGCTTGAACTTTAATCGCTTCAACACACACTTTGACACACACTTCACACACACTTCACACATCCTGACATCCAGCTTTATTAGAGGCTTCTCAGACAGAGAGGAAACACACTGATCTGTGACGTCACATATATATCTGCCTCCTAACCATTATATCAATACTTTTCAGTATTAAGAGGAAACAGTATCATTTATTCAAACAAAAATAATAGTATTTTGGCAATATATTTTAATATGTGGTATATGATTATTTTAATACTTTTGCGCGTTGAAAAGTAGCATTTTTTTTTTATTAAAATAAAAGTATTTTGGCCACATATTTTACTAGTTTTAATATGACAATATCAATACTTTTGAGCATAAAAAATTAGTAGTTATTTAAAGAAAAATAATAGTTTTTTGTAACATATTTTAATATGGCAATTTTTATACATTTGATGATTAAAACAACTGTATTTTTGGCAACAGTTTAAAATTTTGATATGATTATTTTAATAATTTTGAGTATTAAAAGAAAATTTTATTTATTTAGAGAAAAATAATAGTATATTGGCAACATATTTTACTATTTTAATATGATAATATTAATACGTTTGAGCATTAAAAGAAAATAATTATATTTTTTGGCCACATAGTTTACGATTCATCATGATTATTTTCATATTTGTAAGTATTAAACAAAATAATAGTATTTACTTAAACAAAATAATAGTATTTTGGCAATATATTTTACTATTTTTAAATCAAAGTATCAGTTATTATCTCATGTTTCCATAAATCAATAATTAGACTCATTTATGTCCGTAAGAACAACATTACACAATTCAAAATCTCAGTTAATTTCATTTTGGACATGATTAGAGTATAATGATGCAGTTCAGTGAGTATAGGGTTAGAATTGTTGCATTATTACAAATAAATAGATTGAGATTCACAAACAAATGTAAAGAGTTTCACAAAAAATGATAAAATTCACAGATAAATAAAATGAGATTTGCAAAAAAAAATATATATTTTTTTATATTTACAAATGTGTTTAATGCACTAGAAGCGATTCACAAATGCACAGAAAGCGGTTCACAAATAACTGCCCGGCAGAGTTGTGTTTGTGACATAAAACACATTTGTAAACATTTTTTTTTTTAATTTGCAAATCTCATTTTATATATTTGTGAATTTTAGAATTTCTTGTGAAACTCTTTACATTTATTTGTGGATCTTAATCTATTTATTTGGATTAATGCAACAACTCTAAGCCCATAAGTGAGTTCTGATTGAAACTCTGCGACTGGCTCATATAGGAATCGATGTACACTGGAATACAACAGTTACTGTAAACTGAAGCGTAGTTACAGTAGCAGTTCCTCGTCACAGAGAGAGACTTACAGAGGGTCCTGCTGCTCCTCTCTTCCCTGGACCTCCAGCGCTACCCTATAAACACACACACACACACACACAGATCATTTAACCTGCAGCTCTCTATAAAGATGAAGCAGAAGTCTCCTATAATCACACCAGAGTTATGGATCTCAGGCGCTTTAATAACTAATGTGTGATGTCAGTGTCATGTCTCACTGATCTCTCAGCTGTGAATTGAGTGTATTTAGTATTTTTTGTAACTGTAGAAATATTACCTCAGAAATGTTCCCCAAAAATCATGTTGCAAATGTCTTTAAACAGATTTTATGCTTGGGCTAAAATGGGCTAAATCATGTCTTTATTCACTTCTGAAAATGGCAAAACGTGTGTTAAAGTTTTTGTCATTTTTATTTAAATTAAATTCTTATATGTGCATATAGTTGTTTTTTGTTGTTGTTTATTTCAGTTTATGTTATTTTAGTAGATCAAGTTAAACTAAATTAAAAACTAAATTAAAAATAATGCTGCCTTAGTAAAACTAGCAGAAATAAAATAAGTTTAAGTTTTTCTATATATATTTTTTTAGTTAATTATAACAACCCAGGTCTGTAGTTATTTTTATTGGTCTAATAAACAAACATTTATAAGTATTTTAGTTTAGTTTATAGTATTTATTCATATTTCAAATTAGCTTTTTTTAAAGTTTTCATTTTAAATTTAGTTTAAATTTTAATAAATATACATTCTTTTTTATGTGCTTTATTAATGTTTATATTACTATTTATCTTAAATTTAATTTAATAATAGATTTAATTTCATTAAGCTTAATTAAGTTTCAACTTTGTCAATTTTAGTACAATCAACATGAAGGATTTTTTTTCTTTTTGAATTTTTCAACTAATATTTATGTTATTTTATCTTTATTTCAATTAATGAAAACGAAATTCTTTGTGTGTGTGACTGTCTAATCTGCAGAAAAACAAATTGATCTAGCACATCCAACTGAGGACATACAGTCTGAGATAGGATGATTGTTATGATGACTAGACTAGCACAAACCCTCAAAAACACACATTTAATTGAAGTATGAATAGTTTTCCCACTTGAAGACGTCCTTAATGAAGATTTTATCTCACTTTATCTATAAACTAAACACAGAGGTGCTTACGATGAATCCTGGATCTCCGTTCTTCCCTCCAGATCCCTTTTCCCCCTGAAAAACACAAGCAGTCGAGCCGTCAAGCGTGTGTGTGACGAGTCTCTGAGCATCATGATCGTTCACTGGCTTTCTAATGCAAATCAGTGTAATTGCTGTAGGATTTGCGAGTGTGTGAAAGGCCCCATGAAGCCATCTAAAGAGTGTGTGATATATTTCCCTTTGAAACAAGAAGTTCTAGAGACATAATTGACGCCATCACAATGTTTTCCCAGAATAAAAGAGTTTAGCTTTTATATAATTTTCAATGTGTGAATATAATACACTCTTCACTACGCTTCATATATAGAACCTTTAAGTGGTTCCCATAATGGGATCATTTTATGGATTTAGTTTGAATTCATTTTGAATTCTGATTAAATTTCAAACTTTCTCGCTAGAAAAAGTTTAAATAACCTGTTAAACATGAAAGTGTTATGCAGTCATTTCAGACATTTCTACTTAGATAGAACATTTTAGCATAAAGGGTTCTTCAAAATTGAGTCAAGAAGATTTTATTCTAATAGTGTAGGGGATTTATGCTATATGTGCTGATATACCTTTACACCCTCATGGCCTGGTTCTCCTGGAGGGCCGTCAGGTCCTCTCGGGCCCTAAAACACAAAAACACACACCATATATGAGCACAACAAGTCTCGCTGTGATTTCACACTAAAATAAAAAATTCCATACACTGATGGAAGCTGCAACTATAATCATTTCAATTATAATTTAACTAAGTGTTTTACTTATATCAGATACACATTGTGTAGGAAACTATAAAGTTTACTCTATTCTTCTCCCAGATCACCGGCCACTTACTTTTATGTATTTTGGGAGAAATAGATGAATTTACAGAAATCCGACAGATGCGATTCTCAGAATTGTGTTGCAAACTAACTAACATGATCATAGATCAACTAACATGATCATTATAAAGGTGTTTAAACGACAAAACACAATTCCTTCCACATATTTGACAATCGGAATATATCATATAGTTCACAACATTATTAACAAATCTGTGAATATTTTGAATAAAAAAAAAAAAGACACCCCCCCCCCCCCAAATCACCATGATTCCCCAGCTGATTGATTATATTAAGAATTAAAAAAAAATTGTATTACATGTTTTCTGAAATGTTTAAATATATGCAAATGAGGCACTGTCTAATTGAATGTGCACTAATTTGCATTCTTTTCCAGGAAATAAATCTGAACATTGAATAAAGCCAGGGTCAAAATTCTTGTTTGATTTTGTTGACATGTTAGAGTTAAATGTTTTTACTGAGGGGATTTTGCATATCTCTTTTTATTACTGCATAAATCAGAAAATACTGTGAACAGACAGAGAAAAACATGTTTTTAGGAATAAAATTTTAAATAAATCAGTGTGAGTGATATATGAACAAACCCTTCTGTAAAAACCTTCAGAATATAGACAGGAATAAACCTGTAAATTTTGGTGTTTATAACTGCAGCTGAAGTGGAGGACAAACTCATTAAAGATGTGTAGCGTAATCGAAATCTACAGATGCAAATGGATGAAGTGCAATAAAATAAACACTTAAATGTGTATTTTGGATGTTTTCTGTCCACTGGTCTGAAAGAAGACATGTATGGTCCAAAATCTCAAAATTGACCAGTGAATTCATTTTTTTTTTTTTTTTTTTTTGCCTGTGGCATCTTGCCTTAAACATCATGACTATCATCTATACACACTGAAAACACTTTCATGATCATCTTGTGAGATTTATTTAATCATTCTTATAAACAGTCCAGCTAGTTGATCAATGAGCCAACAGAGCGGAGACGACACGCCAGACCAAACACAACGAGAATCCAGCACAAGCCAAACTAAACTTATATTATTAAAACTTAAAGGTCATATCAGTGTTGTTATTGTTAACTAAAGCTAAAATAATAAACTTGAGCAAAAATAAGAAATGTTGCCTGCAACTAACTGAAATAAATTAATTAAAGACCTGCAATTACTAAAACTAAAATATTTGTTTTAAGCTAAACTGAAACATTTGAAATAAAAATGACAAAAGCACATAACAATACTGCAAAAAACTTAAACCAAAATGACTGTAAATGAACCTAAATAAATATGTTGAAATACAAAAATGACAAAAAAATCTAATAAAAATAAATTCAAGTTTTGTTTTTAAAAACAAAAACGTCCAACTAAAATGAAAATGAATTCTAAAAAAAAAAATCTAATTCAAAATATGAATAAATACTACAAAGTATATAAATAATACTAAAAACACTGCTTTAAATATTACATATCATGAAACTATTTTACAGTCTATACTTTCAGTACTGAAAGAATTACAGGGATATTCATAACAACATTTCTCTCATTTTGTTCAACTGAGCTTGTTGCAGTGCATTCTGGGAGTACCATGCAAAGCTGCCTTAGAATCTGGCCAAAAGAAGCTGATCTTAAAAGGAGTTCGCCTGATTTTGAATCTGGAACTGTAATGTGTTAAAGCTGTAGGTGTGTGTTTTACAGAAGAGGAGTCTCATCTGCTGACGGCGGGTTCATGAACCGAGACTTCAGAAGGCCTGAGCTCTTTGTTCAGGATGTGTAAGCGATCTGTCTGCCATGTTTTCACACGTGGGTTTAAAGTCGCCCGTCCTCACCATCATTAAAATGAGATCTGCACAGTTTTATATAAACAGAACAGAGGGGAACATTCTCTTAATTGCGGAGTTTGGCATGAACCTCAAACCTCTTTTCATCAGCTTCTGTGGCCTCTGACACACTTCATCCTGTGTCATTAGGACTCACGTCAAACACGATCTTTCTCTTCCACGCTTATTACGTTAGTCAAGGTTTCCTGCTCGTAATTCATGAGCGTTTACCCTCACACTGACCTGTTGTCAATTAAACACTTTAACTTTAAGACACTTTAACTCTTTATGTTATGTTGCATTGGTTATGAACGTACGCCAGAATACTGTAAATCTAAATCTAAATTAGTTTCTAATCTAACAAAAAGCTTAGAATTTTATAAATGTAAGATTTAACTGACAAAATATATACATAAAAACATATTTTATTTGAGAAAGTTGACAGCATTTTTCATTTATGTTAAAGTTGAAGTAATAAAATAAAACTAAATTAACTAAAACTTAATAAAAACTACATAGACAATAAAAAACGAATAAAAATGACAATAGCACACAATTAAATTACTAAAACTTTAACAGAAACCGACTGAAAAATAAAAAGCTAATTTAAAAAATAATAATAATAATTGTGTTTTACTGATACTAAAATAATACTGAACACACACACACACAAACATTTATATTTTACATTGTGTTAGATTTCTTTTTGATTTTGGGGTCATATTCAGTTTGGCCGCTAGAGGTCCCTGTAGTTTATCTGGGAAACACGATTCAGTCAGGCAACAAAACACGACACACTGATCTCTGAACAGATAGAGAGCTGAAGCGCTGTACAAACAGAGCCTGTGAACTTATCACTAGGGCGATCAGCCAGCGGAAAAAGTCTCTTCCAGGAAAAGTCTTGTCTACTTGAATGGGAGAATCCTGAAATCTCAAAAACTACTCACAATTAAATGACATGTTTCAAACCAGCAACAGAATCTAAAATGAACTGACCATGAACATGGAAAAAAACTAGTAAAAAATGCCAAAAACAAAACACAATTACTAAAACTTATAAAAAAAAGTTTCACATCATGCAAAACTGTCAATCAAAGCATTCCACCAATCAAATTGCTCTCTCCACATAGTCTGTTTTTAAATCTAAGTTAAAAACCTATAGCTCTTTCCACAGGCGTACAACTGTCCTGGAATTTAACGTTGAATTTTCCGATTGGTGTTTTCGATGTAAACTCCCTTTATCACTTGTTTTGCGGTTGTTTTTTTAGATATTTATCCTGATGTACAGCACAATGGCCAACTACTGTTGCTTTTATCGTGCTATATAAATAAAAGTTGATTGGTTGATTGATTGATTGATTGATTGATTGGTTGGTTGATTGATTGGTTGATTGGTTGATTGATTGATTGATTGATTGATTGATTGGTTGGTTGATTGATTGGTTGGTTGATTGATTGGTTGATTGATTGATTGATTGATTGATTGGTTGGTTGATTGATTGGTTGATTGGTTGATTGGTTGGGTTGGTTGATTGATTGATTAATTGATTGATTGATGATTGGTTGGTTGGTTGGTTGGTTGGTTGATTGATTGATTGATTGATTGATTGATTGGTTGGTTGGTTGGTTGATTGATTGACGCATTGACATCATTAGCAACAAAAACAAGTGACAAAATCATAATTTTTCCTTCACTACTCGTCTTACTAGAGATGCACGATATATCGGCCACCATATCGGTATCGGCCGATATATGCTAATTTTTAATGTTATCGTTATCAGCCTGATTAGAAAATGTGTCTGATATATTAAAGCCGATAAATAATGTATTATTTCCTTCAGCTGAGATGCTTCAGATGCGCACTGTTCCACATGATGGCTTTAAATTGCTTGAAATATGATTGGAATCACTTCAAATAAGGAAAATACAATTATGTGCTGTGATCTCGGCTTCATAAAATTATGTGTTTGGGACGTGGTTTTTAATGGTGAGACTTTTGTTTTTGTAATCAGGCTCTCAAAAAGTAATTACAAATTTGGATTTCGATTTATTGGCCAATATATCAGTTATCAACTTTCAAATATAACGAAATATCGGTTGTTCGGTATCGGGCAAAATTTGATATATCGGTGCATCCCTACGTCTTACCCTTCGTCCCTTGGGCCCCGAAACGCCCGCTGCTCCTCTCATCCCTTGTGGACCCTTGAGAAAGAGAGACAGACAGAAAGAGGCAAAGTAAAGTTTCAACGCTGATGTGTTTCTCTCAAAATCGACCGCAACCACTGCATCTGTGTGTATATCACTCCATCATCGCTGAACTTCACACCAGTTAAAATAATACCATGGTACTTTGACATATCACATAAAATTAAATTATTACCATTGTTCAAGCACCATCATACGTTGTAAAAAAACAAATGAAGACTGTTGAAGACTCAAAAAGTACATCTGAAGGTGTGTTGTGTCTGTTAGTGTTCTTATTCTTCCGTCATCTTCTCTCACTCGAGTCTATAGAACCGCTTGCAGGAAAATAATGACATTTGGCACACTGATAGAGGACAGTCCGAACATTAACCACAGCGATTTTGGAGTCTCTAACTCCATCCCTCTAGCGCCACCAACTGCCCGAAGTTGCACTCAAGTTTATGCTAATCACTTTTGAACCGTAAGGGCTAGAAACTAAATTCTTCTCTGATTCCTTGGCTCAAGATGATTTGTCGTGGTTCATCCGATTTTCACCAAAATTGGTTCAGATCATCTTCAAATCATGCTGGCAAAAATCTATTAAAAGCGGTTTGATAAACACAACTGTTCTTGAATAACGCGTGAACGACTTCATCAAAGAACACACCAAAATTTGATGCGAGGCTATATCTCCACAACGCTTTAACAAGAAGTTCAAGAAGAAAAAGCCTACTTTTTCAAACTCCTCCTTGACCGATTTTCACCAAAATCATCTAAAATTATCTTCAGACCGTATGAAGGCTTTATGATTGACCAAACCATTGTCATATAACGCATTAAGAAATTTGATGGCATGGCGCCAAGCTGATTCTGAGGCTGTAACTTTACAACGCTTTGGCATATCGACACCAAAATTTGTAAGTGCCATTATCTGCTCACACTGACCACACAACACCAATTTAGCAACAGTGCCACCTATTGGTCAAAAGTGATAAGTGTTGAAGTCAAGTGACCGTAGTGTAGTTCGTTTATAGCCAACGTTTAGCTTTTTACTTCTGTCGATTGCATTAAGGCTTTAGGAATAGTGTTAATTTGTGAAGATTTTCATGATGAACAAAACTTGAGGATTATTTCAGATGAAATTTGTAATTTGATGAAACAGCAGAGGATCATGGGTAAACTTACTGGTGGACCTTGTGGGCCGAAATCTCCAGGACCTCCTGGAAGACCCGGATAGCCCTATTACAAAGAGAAAGACATACAGTTATCACCATAAACCCACTAACCAGCGACCCATCCAGCTACTGAATGGGTTAAGATCAGCCTTAACTCGCCTTCACTAATGATTTACACACATTTCGCATTGTCAACAATTTACATTCAAGAAATGTTAGATTTACTGGAGAAGCAAAATGACTGAAGATATTGGGTTTTACAAGTCAAAAATACTCAGGAAGAAAACATGTTTTTGCAGTGCAATGTATTTTAATATACATGTTTGTTAATGTGAAATAAGTTCTTACTATTGAACCTTTCTCTCCTGGAGGACCCAGAGGACCAGGAGGACCTCGATCACCCTAAACACACACAATTAAACACACAAACACACGTTTTCAGTCTGCAAATCTGATCTTCACTGTAGCGGATCCATTTCATCACGGTGGCACATCATCATGTTTCATGTTTCCAATATAGATCATGATGTATTTATGGTGGAATGGTGGTTTAAGATAAAGACTCAGCTTTTACCTTTTCTCCAGGTTGTCCGATCACTCCGGTTATTCCGATCATTCCCACTGGACCCTGAACAACACAGAGAACAAGAGCTGGTTAAACACACACACACACATACACACCTACATTCCTCGAGTCAGATTTTGGAGAGAGTTCAAACAGGAACTGAAGAATTGCATTACAAGATGTAATAATTTGTTTGTAAATTATCTGAAGAATATCCAGGTTGCTCTATAATATATAATATAATATAATATAATATAATATAATATAATATAATATAATATAATATAATATAATATAATATAATATAATACTGAAAAATAAAATGTATGACAGTTTTCAAAAAATTATGAAGCAGCAAAACTGTTTTTAAAACTGATAATAATCATAAATCATCAGATCATCATATTAGAGTGATTTGTGAAGGGTCATGTGACACTGAAGACTGGAGTAATGATGCTGAACATTCAGCTTTGATCACAGGAATAAATTACACTTTACTATATTCACATAGAAAAAAGATGATTTACTTTATAATAATATTTCACTGTTTTTACTGATTTTTTGATCAAATAAATGTAATTTCATTTAGGCTGGGTCTGTCAAGCCGTAAAATGACAAAAAATCGCCATAAGTTTATAGAAAAAATATTTATTTTCCAAACCACATGATAGCTTTAAGTAATGCCCATATTGACATTCAAGTCTTTCAGATCTCTCATAACTATACATTCTCATGTGTAGTCATGTTTTTTAAATGAATCAATGACATCATGGCATATTTAAAGATCCAAAAGCAAAATGATCTGCCAATGGGGAGAAAAATAATCTTAATTCAAACAGAAACAACATTATTTTTCTGACTCCATTGGCAGATCATTTTGCTTGTTTTAAGCATCAACTCACTTCATTTTTATTAATTCCCCCATAAAACAAGACTTAATATCTTATGTCATTTTACAACTTTAGTAAATGCATCTTGATTTAAGAAATGTTTGATATTTGGACTAGAAACAAGACAAACACTGCGTAAGAAAAGCTTTTTTTTGCAGTGTGAGGGTGAAAACTGCCTCTTTAAGACCGTCCACACTGTTACACACACTGGCTAAAATCATCTGCACTGTTTACAGGGACAGTTAATAACAGAATTAATCAAAACTGCTCATATGTATCTTCTTATTAACAAACAGACGTATTATGACAGTAGAGAATAAATAAAGTTAGTTCCCAGAGGAATGAACCCAACACACTCTCAGCGCTCATTAATCATCACAGACGTGGGGCTTCGCGCAGGATTTTCCACGG
Source organism: Squalius cephalus (assembly GCF_949319135.1). Lineage (NCBI taxonomy): Eukaryota > Metazoa > Chordata > Actinopteri > Cypriniformes > Leuciscidae > Squalius > Squalius cephalus. Next base: position 35,785,931 of record NC_137139.1, read on the forward strand.
TTGTCTGTATGTTGGTACAGTGCACAGGTTTTGGGACGGTTCCCAGCATGCACCATCAGCCCTGGGGAACTTTCCGTTAGACGGTTAATTCGTCAAAGTACAATCATTACATCAGATATCTTTGGCTCGTTTGACCTAAAGCTCCTACAGACTTTTCCATGTCAGGCATTTCCAAAACAAAGGACATTATTGAGAGGTTTGAAAGATTCGATCAGGAAAAACATATTTTCCTGATCGACATATTCTGGCATATTATTCCAGTGTAAATCATCTGTTTTCTATGTGAATATATAGTAAAGTGTAATTTATTCCTGTGATCAAAGCTGAATGTTCAGCATCATTACTCCAGTCTTCAGTGTCACATGATCCTCCAGAAATCACTCTAATATGATGATCTGATGCTCAAGAAACACTTTCTTCTGATTCATTTTGTTTTGAGAAAAAGATCACAGGAATCTCACATACGTCGGTCTCCTCCAGAGTCACAAAAGAGATCAAAAACGTCTCAAACTGTGCTCAGATTTGCAAAGATGCCAAAATCTGCAATCAAAAGCTCATTTGTCATCATATTCTTCTCAGAGCTGCTATTTTATATCTCTATACATCTGAGACAGAGAGGACAGACAAATTATATAAGAGTCAACAGCTTCTGGAGAACCAAGAAGTAAAAAAAAACGTGTTTTCTGAAAGCAGGCCAGACGCCACAGATGTTCGGCGGGAGAGACACCAAGTGCATGCTGGGATTGACGAGGCTTTCTGTATTTTCCTGGAAGAGTTGAGAGACGGCCAGCAGTTCTGCTGTAACACTCACTACATCAAAATACACCCGTCCAAACCTCAGAGGACGATTTTGAGGAAAACACACTCCAGATACGCCGAATGCATCGACAATCGTCATCCAGCAGCTAATATTAGCTTACAGTCAAACACACATTATTCAGACACCTTTCTCACATTATCTCAGTTTATTCGCTATAGTTTAGAGAATGGTAATAAAACATGAGCAGAACTCAGTTGATATTTGACTGGTTTTGTCCGTCCTTCTGTTAGACTGTCTCACACATGAATTATGTTGAATATCTGTCAGCTGTTAAATTTAACTACACAATTAGATAATACCAGTTTAGCTCAACCAATCACCAAGCAATGCTTCATTGTGTTCAGTCTGTGTGTAAAAAGAGCATTAGCAATTAAAGAAAACACACTTCAGCAAAACATGATCAGCTCTAAGTGTCCAAATCAGTTTTTGGTCCCAAATGTCACAGGTAGTCTCTGTATGAAGAATATTTGGGTATAATATGTCACAGTTTACTTTATTTTGCTCTCCTCACTTACAGAAATGAACTATAGTGTCCTGATCACACTAGTGAAAAATTATATCTGGTGTCTGAATAACTTAAATAATCTGAAAGGTTTCGGCTTCTGTGAGTCTTCAGTGGAAACTCAATATTTTTGTCATTTTTCAGCACAAATATCTACACATTCTTCCAGTAGATGAAGATACATGTACTTGAGAAGTCCTTTGAGCTGCAGATCTAAACCGTCTGATCTGGTGGCGTTCATTTGGAGAGTGATGTCATGGCGTTCATTAAAGACCTTGTGTTCTCCAGATTGCTGTTGTTGAAGTGCTCATATCTCTAATGCCTCACACATGTGAGCTTGTACGCTACAGACCAACACAAACCAGAACGCAAATATTATGAGTCCTTCACACAGAACTACAGAGCCGCATGTTTCTCTGCATCGTTTTTAAAGCAAATCCTCCTCAAACAACGCTGGAAAGATCAAGCGAAACGCAGGGTTAAACGCAATCGCTGCGTGTGTCCGAAACATCTCTGGAGAAGTTCACGAGAGGGAGGACGTTCTCATGAAACACATTAAAAGGCTCTTTTTTTAAAGTTTCTCCAAACAGCTTTAGATCCTTGTGTCACGACTCTGATTTTACAAGAGCATAAACACACAAACACACAAACACACACACACACACATACACACGATGGGAAAACAAACATGTTTGCTCAATGACACTGAACAAAAAACAATCTTACTAAGAGTTCAGACAACTTTCATTTACAAAAAAACTGCCTAAAGAACCCAAAAGATAGACAGACTGACCGAACAATAGATAGATAGACTGATAGATAGACTGATAGATAGATAGATAGATAGATACTGTGATAGATAGATAGATAGATAGATAGATAGATAGATAGATAGATAGATAGATACTGTGATAGATAGATAGATAGATAGATAGATAGATAGATAGATAGATAGATAGATAGATAGATAGATAGATAGATACTGTGATAGATAGATAGATAGATAGATAGATAGATAGATAGATAGATAGATAGATAGATAGATAGATAGATAGATAGATACTGTGATAGATAGATAGATAGAGAGAGTAGATAGATAGATAGATAGATAGATAGATAGATAGATAGATACTGTGATAGATAGATAGATACTGTGATAGATAGATAGATAGATAGATAGATAGATAGATAGATAGATAGATAGATAGATAGATAGATAGATAGATAGATAGATAGATAGATAGATACTGTGATAGATAGATAGATAGATAGATAGATAGATAGATAGATAGATAGATAGATAGATAGATAGATAGATAGATAGATAGATAGATAGATATAGATAGATAGATACTGTGATAGATAGATAGATAGATAGATAGATAGATAGATAGATAGATAGATAGATACTGTGATAGATAGATAGATAGAGAGAGTAGATAGATAGATAGATAGATAGATAGATAGATAGATAGATAGATAGATAGATAGATAGATAGATAGATAGATACTGTGATAGATAGATAGATACTGTGATAGATAGATAGATAGATAGATAGATAGATAGATAGATAGATAGATAGATAGATAGATAGATAGATAGATAGATAGATACTGTGATAGATAGATAGATAGATAGATAGATAGATAGATAGATAGATAGATAGATACTGTGATAGATAGATAGATAGAGAGAGTAGATAGATAGATAGATAGATAGATAGATAGATAGATAGATAGATACTGTGATAGATAGATAGATACTGTGATAGATAGATAGATAGATAGATAGATAGATAGATAGATAGATAGATAGATAGATAGATAGATAGATAGATAGATAGATACTGTGATAGATAGATAGATAGATAGATAGATAGATAGATAGATAGATAGATAGATAGATAGATAGATATAGATAGATAGATACTGTGATAGATAGATAGATAGATAGATAGATAGATAGATAGATAGATAGATAGATAGATAGATAGATAGATACTGTGATAGATAGATAGATAGATAGAGAGAGTAGATAGATAGATAGATAGATAGATAGATAGATAGATAGATAGATAGATAGATAGATACTGTGATAGATAGATAGATACTGTGATAGATAGATAGATACTGTGATAGATAGATAGATAGATAGATAGATAGACAGATAGATAGATAGATAGATAGATAGATAGATAGATAGATAGATAGATAGATAGATAGATAGATAGATACTGTGATAGATAGATAGATACTGTGATAGATAGATAGATACTGTGATAGATAGATAGATAGATAGATAGACAGATAGATAGATAGATAGATAGATAGATAGATAGATAGATAGATAGATAGATAGATAGATAGATAACACTAAATAGTGTTAAAGTAACTCTAAATCAGAGTGAAAGTTAATGAGATAATTAAGTGATTAATGAAACGATGATTGAGCGTTAGTGATGAACACCTGCTGTTAACAAGCAGAATCACTGAAGAAAAGAGAAACACAAGAACTACAGCCAGTCTTAGATGAAATCAACTGAAGAGAAAAGAAGACACTGAATCTGTGAAGATCTCAGCAGAGGAGGATTAAACAGCTCCACTAACAGCATTACCAGCTTCACTATTACTAACCAGATCTACTTTATTTCTGTCATTCGTCTACAGAATTTCTTTTTGAGAATTAACAGAGGTTTAGATGGTGATATTTTATTGAAAATGTTTGGTCACCATTATGATGATCAGTGTGTCCTTTAGTTGGGCAGTTGTTGTTTTTTTGTTCATTTTTTTGTGAGTTTGTGGTCTTTGTAACAGTGTTTACCAAAACACATAATTTGCCAAAAACAAAGATGATCAGGTGATATAGTTTTCAGCATCATAAAGCAGAATAATTTACTAATCTTATCCCTGACCAAAAGTGCTCATCTGTTATTAATAGATTATATTCACCAACAATACTTACTTGCAACAGATCAGACATTCTGAATTTAGATTTTTAAGCACATTGTGTTAATTGTTATTTTTGACAGACACAGACATCAAAAATTTACATATAAATCTCAACAATCACACATAATTCATGCCGCAATGCATGCTGGGAGCCATGAGTTTTATACTATGGTGGCTCCCAGCATGCATTGCGGCATGAAGCATGTCACCATTGTTGAGATTCATATGCTGATTCTTGATGTCTGTGTGTGTCTAAATATTTTTCTTGTGTTTCTCTTTTCTTTAGTGATTCTGCTTGTTAACAGCAGGTGTTCATCACTAATGCTCAATCATCGTTTAATCACTTCATTATCTCATTTACTTTCACTCTGATTCAGTGTTACTTTAACACTCTTTAGAGAGGGACCATAAGTACTCTGAGTTATTTTTACTCTGGGGATTTTGCTGTGTGTGTAGATAGATAGATAGATAGATAGATAGATAGATAGATAGATAGATAGATAGATAGATAGATAGAGATGGATGGATGAATATTATTTGTACTTACAGGGGGGCCATTTTTCCCAGCATTCCCTGGGTCTCCAATTTCTCCCTGGGAACAAAAAACAAACAAACATGAAACATGAAAAAAAAAAAACCATCAAAACCAGATCAACAAACTGACAATCTTGCATCAACAACAATCCATGACTGTAAACCAAACAGTGATATGAATTTATCCTTTGTGATGAATCTCACATTTGGACAAATTATCAATATTCTAGTCAAGCAGAGAGTAACGTCAACAATTTTGGAAATACTGTACATAAAAATGGCTGTTGTTTCCCCCCCCATATTGCTCTAGTATGATGATGATGGTTGATGATTGACAGGTGGGATCATTTCTGCTGCTGAGGAGACACTTACCTTCAGGCCTTCAGGTCCGGGTTCACCGATGAAACCTTTCCGACCGATTCGGCCCTGTAGAGGATCAACACACACACACACACACACACACACACACACACACACACACACACACACGACTGTAAATGAACCTTCCTCTACACACGCACAACAAGCCGTTACATCAGATCTCCTCCATGTTCATCTGAGATTAATCAGGGAAGAAAGAAAGACACTTACATTGGGACCCGGCTTTCCAGGTGGACCCGGAGGGCCTTCGTCTCCCTGCAGAAACACACGAGGAAGCGTTTTAGTAAACATTCAGCGATCAGATCCCACAGATGCCACAGAACATCGCCTGTAGACAAGACTACATTCCTTCCATCACCGTACGCATCACACCACAAGCTCGAGGAGGAGAACTGAACTGATCTCACACACACTGTACACCCATACTACTGTACTAACAGACAGAACGAAGAGAGATGGATGATGGATGGATGGATGGATGAACACTTTACCTCTGTTCCTTTTGGACCTGGTGGTCCCTGGGGGCCCCGAGATCCTTGAATACCCTAAACACACACACACACACACACACTGATGAACCCTGGGTAAAGCACATTCTCTAATTCAGAGACTCACACACTGGATAAGAGTAACGCATGAACTCGCTGTTTAAGCAGCATCACGAGCGAAACTACACTTAAAATGAAGCTATCTTAGAACAACAAAATTAATACCTGCCTTTTGGAACAAATATGATGTGTATAGGAATCTAGGCAAGCATATATCTATGTTTTGGTACAACAAACATCCAAGATTTGCACAAAAGTTTTCTCTACCATTGGTCCCGGGGGGCCGTTCGGTCCTGGTGCACCAATGTCTCCTGGGAAACCCTAAAAACATGGGCATAAATACATAAAAATGCATAATGAGCTTCACTGTATGTTCACCTTATAAGGTGATAAACGGCTGTCATTTAAGCTCCGCCCACCTGTCATTAGACCACACCCACTTGCTATAAATTAGGGTCAGGGCCTAGTTTACATTCATAACTAGTATTTTCTATACTTATGAGAAAGAGTTCTTTAAATGGTTTACTGGACATGCCATCATGTTATTAAACAGAAATGCTCTTAATGACAGCGAGAGGTCGTCACGGTAACAGAGTCAGATCCAAAACACATCCAAAGCCAAGTTCAGGATTTATTTGACAGTTTACAATCCATTTTATGTCATAATGAGACAAAAATATATAAAATGTATAATAATAATAAATTATTGTTAATTCAAATTATTACAAATAATAAATTAACATATTATTATATACTTCTATTTAATATAATTAAATATTAATAACATTATTATTAGTTGTATCATTAAAAAATTATACACTATTGTTAATATTTTGATAAGAAATACTACTTAATAATTAAATCATGATTTAATTAAATGATTATTATATTTTAAAATAAATAATAACATTTTAAATACATTTTTTAAATTAAATAAACATTTGCGTAATCATAATCACTAATTATTAGTCTAATATTTTGCACAAAATATGCAGATATGCAAGATATTATTATATAATTATATAATGATATTATATAATATGCAAGATATTAAATATATAAAATGTATAATAATAATAATTATTATTTTTTATTACTATACATTTTTGATATCATTTGAGTATAAATAATATTTTATAATTAATTAATGATTTAAAAAGTTTAAAAAGTTTTAATATCTCTAAAAATGTTGCTGTACACAATTATTCCAGGAACGTGCGTTAACAAAAGTAATTTCCTTTTTAGAATTTTTTTAATATATTAAAAATGTATTCATAAAAATAACACAGAAGTGCCACAAGAGGGCAACTTACTAGCCACTTAGCCGCTATCAAACTAGCATGCGCGACGCTAAACTCTTGCGCTGGTCGAGTTTCATCCGTTTGCCACACAGATGCGTCTGTGTTTACTCTAATAAAGAGCCACAATCATGTTTGGGATTAACAAGAGATCAATCATCTTCACCAAACACAAAAATAACACAAATAACAAGGACGGAGACATGCCTGCCAAATTCAGGCTATTTATTGAAGACTATAAACAGCTCGAATTTAGTTAATGTTCTGTTGTATTAAACTACGAAGAAAGCCATCTGATGTCCACATGCACCAAATCCCTTCAAACACAATTAGATTATTACACACAACCAAACCACCTCAGTTACTGACCTCTAAAACACTCGCAAAGGCCATTGAGATGAATGGGAATGCTCACGGCTAGCTTTCTAGAGGTATTGTTACAATCCCATTCGTTTTCTTCATAGGGAAAAGATATCCCTACTGTGAGCTCAGAGGTTGTTTATGGTTTAGTTGAAGCCATCCATTAGCATTATTTCCATTTTTTCCATTTTTTATATAATCATGTTTAACATCTGAATTCGTAGTGAAAACTACATTACCCATAGTGCTGTGCAAAACATTCCACCAATCAGAGAGTACACCCAAAAGAGCACTTTAGCTCCGCCCCCTCCCATAAAGCATGTAATCCAGTTTTGCTATTCTGGCAAAATACCTAAATATTTGTATTTGCATATTCATATTTTGCAGTAAACTAAAAATATATTCTTTCTAGAGATAATCAACATCTTTAAATGAATAGTTTAATATTTCTCTATCATTTTTCAGTCAATTATGTCGTTCGCAATGCTTCATGGGATTGTAGTTCTTTCCCTCACTAAAGCTGTTAAGGTCAGTCTAGTATTTTTTGTAATTTTTGTTGTTGCTTCAAATCAAAGTTTGTAATGTTGTAACTTCACAGCTGGTTGGTTTGGTTTAAAGACTTTAAATCACGATGGGAGAATAGAATAGGAAACATACTTCTGGAACCAACGCCAGTGAAGTACACTATTAAGTATTTTGGCTACTCTGATGACAATCCACACAATTATGCAAGTTTCCTTCAAAATCAGCACAGAATTGCTTAATTTTCATTTCTATCTGGCAGAAGCATCTGAAAGTTTCATCACAGCATGAATTGAAACAATTCAACAGCTCAACAATTACAGTCACTTCCGACAGGTTTCCGACTGAGTGCCGGTTCTCACCTCGGGTCCTGGTGGCCCCGGAGGCCCTCGAGGGCCCGCCTCACCCGTTTTCCCCTTTCAGAGAGAGAACATCAACTATAAACATCACATCAGACACCACACAAAATGTGCAAACATCATGTTCTTTGATGACAGTTTCTGTCTTGTTTTCCAGCACAAATATCTTAACATTCTTAAATCAAGATACATTTATTGGAGAAGTGAAATGATTGAAGATATTAACTCTTGGTTAATGGAAAAAATCATCAAAATTAAGCCAGTTTATGCGGAATTTCCCGTAGTTTCTGACGCAACGCTTTAATGCAACGCCACCATTGACCAAAATTTCCGCCATTTATGACGCAACGCTTTCCCGCCATTGACCAAATTTCCCGTCATTTATGACGCAACGTTTTACCACCATTGACCAAAATTTCCGCCATTTATGACGCAACGCTTTCCCGCCATTGACCAAATTTCCCGTCATTTATGACGCAATGCTTTCCCGCCACTGACCAAAATTCCCGTCATTAATGACGCAACGCTTTCCCACCATTGACCAAAATTCCCGTCATTTATGACGCAACGCTTTCCCGCCATTGACCAAATTTCCCGTCATTTATGACGCAATGCTTTCCCGCCATTGACCAAAATTCCCGTCATTAATGACGCAATGCTTTCCCACCATTGACCAAAATTCCCGTCATTAATGACGCAACGCTTTCCCACCATTGACCAAAATTCCCGTAATTTATGACGCAACGCTTTCCCGCCATTGACCAAAATTCCCGTCATTAATGACGCAATGCTTTCCCGCCATTGACCAAAATTCCCGTCATTAATGACGCAACGCTTTCCCACCATTGACCAAAATTCCCGTAATTTATGACGCAACGCTTTCCCGCCATTGACCAAAATTCCCGTAATTTATGACGCAACGCTTTCCCGCCATTGACCAAATTTCCCGTCATTTATGACGCAACGTTTTCCCACCATTGACCAAAATTTCCGCCATTTATGACGCAACGCTTTCCCACCATTGACCAAATTTCCCGTCATTTATGACGCAACGCTTTCCCGCCATTGACCAAAATTCCCGTCATTAATGACGCAACGCTTTCCCACCATTGACCAAAATTCCCGTAATTTATGACGCAACGCTTTCCCGCCATTGACCAAATTTCCCGTCATTTATGACGCAACGTTTTCCCACCATTGACCAAAATTTCCGCCATTTATGACGCAACGCTTTCCCACCATTGACCAAAATTCCCGTCATTTATGACGCAACGCTTTCCCACCATTGACCAAAATTCCCGTCATTTATGACACAACGCTTTCCCACCATTGACCAAAATTCCCGTCATTTATGACGCAACGCTTTCCCACCATTGACCAAAATTCCCGTCATTTATGACGCAACGCTTTCCCACCATTGACCAAAATTCCCGTCATTTATGACGCAACGCTTTCCCACCATTGACCAAAATTTCCGCCATTTATGACGCAACGCTTTCCCACCATTGACCAAAATTCCCGTCATTTATGACGCAATGCTTTCCCGCCATTGACCAAAATTCCCGTCATTAATGACACAACGCTTTCCCGCCATTGACCAAAATTCCCGTCATTAATGACACAACGCTTTCCCACCATTGACCAAAATTCCCGTCATTTATGACGCAACGCTTTCCCGCCATTGACCAAAATTTCCGTCATTAATGACGCAACGCTTTCCCACCATTGACCAAAATTTCCGTCATTAATGACGCAACGCTTTCCCACCATTGACCAAAATTCCCGTAATTTATGACGCAACGCTTTCCCGCCATTGACCAAATTTCCCGTCATTTATGACGCAACGTTTTCCCACCATTGACCAAAATTTCTGCCATTTATGACGCAACGCTTTCCCGCCATTGACCAAAATTCCCGTCATTAATGACGCAATGCTTTCCCACCATTGACCAAAATTCCCGTCATTAATGACGCAACGCTTTCCCACCATTGACCAAAATTCCCGTAATTTATGACGCAACGCTTTCCCGCCATTGACCAAAATTCCCGTCATTAATGACGCAATGCTTTCCCGCCATTGACCAAAATTCCCGTCATTAATGACGCAACGCTTTCCCACCATTGACCAAAATTCCCGTAATTTATGACGCAACGCTTTCCCGCCATTGACCAAAATTCCCGTAATTTATGACGCAACGCTTTCCCGCCATTGACCAAATTTCCCGTCATTTATGACGCAACGTTTTCCCACCATTGACCAAAATTTCCGCCATTTATGACGCAACGCTTTCCCACCATTGACCAAATTTCCCGTCATTTATGACGCAACGCTTTCCCGCCATTGACCAAAATTCCCGTCATTAATGACGCAACGCTTTCCCACCATTGACCAAAATTCCCGTAATTTATGACGCAACGCTTTCCCGCCATTGACCAAATTTCCCGTCATTTATGACGCAACGTTTTCCCACCATTGACCAAAATTTCCGCCATTTATGACGCAACGCTTTCCCACCATTGACCAAAATTCCCGTCATTTATGACGCAACGCTTTCCCACCATTGACCAAAATTCCCGTCATTTATGACACAACGCTTTCCCACCATTGACCAAAATTCCCGTCATTTATGACGCAACGCTTTCCCACCATTGACCAAAATTCCCGTCATTTATGACGCAACGCTTTCCCACCATTGACCAAAATTCCCGTCATTTATGACGCAACGCTTTCCCACCATTGACCAAAATTCCCGTCATTTATGACGCAACGCTTTCCCACCATTGACCAAAATTCCCGTCATTTATGACGCAATGCTTTCCCGCCATTGACCAAAATTCCCGTCATTAATGACACAACGCTTTCCCGCCATTGACCAAAATTCCCGTCATTAATGACACAACGCTTTCCCACCATTGACCAAAATTCCCGTCATTTATGACGCAACGCTTTCCCGCCATTGACCAAAATTTCCGTCATTAATGACGCAACGCTTTCCCACCATTGACCAAAATTTCCGTCATTAATGACGCAACGCTTTCCCACCATTGACCAAAATTCCCGTAATTTATGACGCAATGCTTTCCCGCCATTGACCAAAATTCCCGTCATTAATGACACAACGCTTTCCCGCCATTGACCAAAATTCCCGTCATTAATGACACAACGCTTTCCCACCATTGACCAAAATTCCCGTCATTTATGACGCAACGCTTTCCCGCCATTGACCAAAATTTCCGTCATTAATGACGCAACGCTTTCCCACCATTGACCAAAATTTCCGTCATTAATGACGCAACGCTTTCCCACCATTGACCAAAATTCCCGTAATTTATGACGCAACGCTTTCCCGCCATTGACCAAATTTCCCGTCATTTATGACGCAACGTTTTCCCACCATTGACCAAAATTTCTGCCATTAATGACACAACGCTTTCCCGCCATTGACCAAAATTCCCGTCATTAATGACACAACGCTTTCCCACCATTGACCAAAATTCCCGTCATTTATGACGCAACGCTTTCCCGCCATTGACCAAAATTTCCGTCATTAATGACGCAACGCTTTCCCACCATTGACCAAAATTTCCGTCATTAATGACGCAACGCTTTCCCACCATTGACCAAAATTCCCGTAATTTATGACGCAATGCTTTCCCGCCATTGACCAAAATTCCCGTCATTAATGACACAACGCTTTCCCGCCATTGACCAAAATTCCCGTCATTAATGACACAACGCTTTCCCACCATTGACCAAAATTCCCGTCATTTATGACGCAACGCTTTCCCGCCATTGACCAAAATTTCCGTCATTAATGACGCAACGCTTTCCCACCATTGACCAAAATTTCCGTCATTAATGACGCAACGCTTTCCCACCATTGACCAAAATTCCCGTAATTTATGACGCAACGCTTTCCCGCCATTGACCAAATTTCCCGTCATTTATGACGCAACGTTTTCCCACCATTGACCAAAATTTCTGCCATTTATGACGCAACGCTTTCCCGCCATTGACCAAAATTCCCGTCATTAATGACGCAATGCTTTCCCACCATTGACCAAAATTCCCGTCATTAATGACGCAACGCTTTCCCACCATTGACCAAAATTCCCGTAATTTATGACGCAACGCTTTCCCGCCATTGACCAAAATTCCCGTCATTAATGACGCAATGCTTTCCCGCCATTGACCAAAATTCCCGTCATTAATGACGCAACGCTTTCCCACCATTGACCAAAATTCCCGTAATTTATGACGCAACGCTTTCCCGCCATTGACCAAAATTCCCGTAATTTATGACGCAACGCTTTCCCGCCATTGACCAAATTTCCCGTCATTTATGACGCAACGTTTTCCCACCATTGACCAAAATTTCCGCCATTTATGACGCAACGCTTTCCCACCATTGACCAAATTTCCCGTCATTTATGACGCAACGCTTTCCCGCCATTGACCAAAATTCCCGTCATTAATGACGCAACGCTTTCCCACCATTGACCAAAATTCCCGTAATTTATGACGCAACGCTTTCCCGCCATTGACCAAATTTCCCGTCATTTATGACGCAACGTTTTCCCACCATTGACCAAAATTTCCGCCATTTATGACGCAACGCTTTCCCACCATTGACCAAAATTCCCGTCATTTATGACGCAACGCTTTCCCACCATTGACCAAAATTCCCGTCATTTATGACACAACGCTTTCCCACCATTGACCAAAATTCCCGTCATTTATGACGCAACGCTTTCCCACCATTGACCAAAATTCCCGTCATTTATGACGCAACGCTTTCCCACCATTGACCAAAATTCCCGTCATTTATGACGCAACGCTTTCCCACCATTGACCAAAATTCCCGTCATTTATGACGCAACGCTTTCCCACCATTGACCAAAATTCCCGTCATTTATGACGCAATGCTTTCCCGCCATTGACCAAAATTCCCGTCATTAATGACACAACGCTTTCCCGCCATTGACCAAAATTCCCGTCATTAATGACACAACGCTTTCCCACCATTGACCAAAATTCCCGTCATTTATGACGCAACGCTTTCCCGCCATTGACCAAAATTTCCGTCATTAATGACGCAACGCTTTCCCACCATTGACCAAAATTTCCGTCATTAATGACGCAACGCTTTCCCACCATTGACCAAAATTCCCGTAATTTATGACGCAACGCTTTCCCGCCATTGACCAAATTTCCCGTCATTTATGACGCAACGTTTTCCCACCATTGACCAAAATTTCTGCCATTTATGACGCAACGCTTTCCCACCATTGACCAAATTTCCCGTCATTTATGACGCAATGCTTTCCCGCCATTGACCAAAATTCCCGTCATTAATGACGCAACGCTTTCCCACCATTGACCAAAATTCCCGTCATTTATGACGCAACGCTTTCCCACCATTGACCAAAATTCCCGTCATTTATGACGCAATGCTTTCCCGCCATTGACCAAAATTCCCGTCATTAATGACACAACGCTTTCCCGCCATTGACCAAAATTCCCGTCATTAATGACACAACGCTTTCCCACCATTGACCAAAATTCCTGTCATTTATGACGCAGCGCTTTCCCGCCATTGACCAAAATTCCCGTCATTTATGACGCAACGCTTTCCCACCATTGACCAAAATTTCCGTCATTAATGACGCAACGCTTTCCCACCATTGACCAAAATTCCCGTCATTTATGACGCAACGCTTTCCCACCATTGACCAAAATTCCCGTCATTTATGACACAACGCTTTCCCACCATTGACCAAAATTCCCGTCATTAATGACGCAATGCTTTCCCGCCATTGACCAAAATTCCCGTCATTAATGACGCAACGCTTTCCCACCATTGACCAAAATTTCCGTCATTAATGACGCAACGCTTTCCCACCATTGACCAAAATTCCCGTCATTTATGACGCAACGCTTTCCTGCCATTGACCAAAATTCCCGTCATTTATGACGCAACGCTTTCCCACCATTGACCAAAATTCCCGTCATTTATGACGCAACGCTTTCCCACCATTGACCAAAATTTCCGTCATTAATGACGCAACGCTTTCCCACCATTGACCAAAATTCCCGTCATTTATGACGCAACGCTTTCCTGCCATTGACCAAAATTCCCGTCATTTATGACGCAACGCTTTCCCACCATTGACCAAAATTCCCGTCATTTATGACGCAACGCTTTCCCACCATTGACCAAAATTTCCGTCATTAATGACGCAACGCTTTCCCACCATTGACCAAAATTCCCGTCATTTATGACGCAACGCTTTCCTGCCATTGACCAAAATTCCCGTCATTTATGATGCAACGCTTTCCTGCCATTGACCAAACAAGACTTGATATCTGAAGTCATTTTGCTTCTAAAAGAAGTATCTTGTTTTAAGAATGTTTGGATATTTGTGCTGGAAAACAAGAGGAAGACCATCATTTTCTGCAGTGTAGTTCACTCAACAGAACATCACAGAGCTTCATTAGTATTTAACACAGATTAAGAACACAGGTGGTCTTACAATCGGTCCTGGTTTTCCGCGTGGTCCTGATGGGCCGGGATTCCCAGCCGTTCCCTGGAAGAGAAACACAAATAAAACACAAAGTCTCCTCGCTGTCTGCATCAAACATCAAATCCATGAACATAGAAAAGATTCACACACTTTAAGACCAGTGAAGTCTCATTACTTCACCTGAAGGTAATGATTACTTGATAATTTTTTTTTTTTTTTTTTAAATCAAACTCAAAAACTATAAGATTTTTTAATTGCATATCAAATTTCCATCCATTTGTATCACACAGTTTTAACATGAAAAACGAATAAACTTAAAGTGATGCATATATACATAAATGAAACGGGTCATATTTCTGTAATAGCACTAATAAACTGAAAGTGTTTTAAATACACAATAACTTCATATATTTATCATCAATAAATCCAATTTGTTTCAATCTCATACATTTAAGCAGATTGAATATCGCTTGTTCCAAATTGTAAACGTGTTCACTTTTAAACTAAATTAATTTAATTAATTAACAGATTTAATCTGATTCAAAGTGAATGAGAAAATATGATTATTTAAATAGAATCAAATGGATGCAAATAGTTATTAATAAACTATGGCATGATTTTGTGAGTGCAGAAATATTACCGGTTTCATTTATGTAGGCTATGACTGACAAATTTATTAGTTTATGCTAAAACTTTGTAATCCAAATGGATGGTAATATTAAATGCAATTCAAATGCTTAAATTTAAGCCATGAAATTAATTTATGTCGTGAACCAAGTTTTTGAGTTTGTACTTTTGTTAGTCTTCAGATGTCTCCAGTAAGACCATCAGTGACCATCAATTTCATGACCATGTAAAAGTCTGCCTCTCTTGACACTCACCTTGTCTCCCTGATAACCTCTTTCTCCTGGTTCACCCCTCAATCCAGGTTCACTCTAGATCATACAGCATCACAGATTATAGAAAACACTCAAATACAGCGCCGACATTAAACACACAGGGAACAGAACAAGAGTTTGCACAGATTTTTTCACATTAGAATAAATGTGACATAAATGAAAATCTACATCATATTTGAGCTTCTTCTTTGTCTAGATTCCAACTAGTGTTATTTTACTATCACTGAGAAAATATTATATATTATATCTATATATTTTTTGTAATATCTATTTGAAGTTTTTCTCATTTAACACAATAATGACTTTAATTAATCGGCACATCATGAAATTAATTAGATAAAAAATTTATTTAATTTTATTTCAGTTAATGTTTTAAAATTATACATTTATTTATTTGAAAACAAGAACTGCACTGTTTTTTACTATTTGTGCGTTGAATTGTATTTATTTAATAATTGTGAAATTATGTATACTGTAAACATTGAATTAAATGTCAAATGAAGTTTATTTTGTAAGGAAAATACTAATAATAACCAGGAAAAAAAAATATGTTCTGCAAAATGTAGGCGTTTTAATTATAAACAAACCCAAATTACACCGGGACTATTATTTTGAAATGTTTTTACTGCTTCCAGCTGCTCATATGAGTGAGCTAAAATATAGACTCTTACAACCATCTAAAGCACATTACAATACTAACACCATAAAGTAAACATTGTCATAATTCATCAACAATAGATAATTAGCAATCATTTGAAATAAATACATCGAATGCGAACTGCGCTGCATTTTGACTTTGAACGCGCAGCGCTCACAAATAAATCATCGCCAGTAATCACATTAAGCCTGTTTTTCATTCTCAAATATAAGACCTCTTAAAAGGATAATTGAGTCACTTCATTTTAATTAATTGTTCAGTAAACAAGACTTAATATCTTGTCATTTTGCTTCTCCAGTACATGTATCTTGATTTAACCCTCTGGTGCTCTTTGGTTATTTTTGACCGAAAAAAGTTACGTTTTTTTATTTTTTTTCATCGGAATGATACGAAACTTGCGAACAATGTGAAAAAAAAAAAAATCATGGACATGATTCGAACAGGTTAAATGGTCCTGAAAGAAACAGTCACACTTGTGTTTTCGCACATTGGAAATGAATGAGACGAGTTTCCTCTAGTGGAAGCGTTTGGTACTGCAGCCGAACACACTCTCACTGAAAGATCATTTTTTGAGATATCAACCTCAAATTTGGAGCACGACTTGTTTAGATTTATGGCTTTGATTTTCTTGCAGTTTTAGAGTAAAATGTCATTTTAAAAATAAATATTTCAAATAAAAATTTTAAATAGTATTTTTGTGCATTTTTCTTAACAATACACATAAAATTCATAAAGTTCAATTTTTTAAACTATTTTAAACAATGATCTGCCAAGTGTCGTCTTTGAAAAGAGATCAAACTTCAGTCTGCTCCTCTAAAGGGTTGAAGATTTACCACAGTTTAAGTTGGAAATTAAATTTTCAGGTCTATGCTCAAAAAGTGAATAAATGGATTATAAATACAGCGTAAATATAATTTTGTATCATAAAATCCCCTAAAAATACACAATATTAAATAAAAAACATTTTAAAAACTAAAATATAGTACATTCATCTAATTGACAAAAAAAAAAAAAAAAAAAAACCTTTTTGACCGACAGGAGAAGAGCACCAATGTTTAGAAAACAAGGCAAAAATACTAAAGAAGAAAATTATTTTTTGATCCCAAAGATCATGCATATAATTACAAAGAAATGAACCTTATACGTTCACATATTCGCTGCAATAATATAAATATTTAAATCACCTTATCACCTTTCATTCCAGGAGGCCCCGCCCCTCCGCTCAGGCCCTGCCAATGAGAGAACAAGATCTTCAGTGTCCAGCCAATGAGGTTAGAGATCACACAGCTCGAGGCGTAACTGACGGGCCGTTACCTGAGGTCCCACAATGCCAGGAATCCCACGGGGTCCCTCAATCCCGGGATTACCCTGCGGGAACAGAGGAACAGACTCCATCAATACAACAGCAGTTCATCTTTACTGTAGTTTAGTGAATGATTCCTTACAGATTCACCGAATGACAGATTTGTCAGGACACTCTCACCGGTCTTTATAAGGTCTTTCGCAGTGGGTAGTTCTAGGAACGAGCCACCAGGGTGTTTCCCCGAGAACTAACGGTTCCCATAGGAACGTTTTCCTGGTTGCATTCAGGCAGTAGGAACTCTGAAGTGACATAAGTTGTTGTTGGGACTTTTATTTTGACGGCGCTGAGAACGCCAGTGCTCGTATTCTCCGTGTTCATTCGTTTACGATCTGTCTAACAGTCCTGTCTAATATGTTATTATATAGAACCGTTATACATAGAAAGTAAATATATGAAAAGTTATTAGCATATGGCGTGTGGTTGATGTCCAGTGTTGCTAAACAGAAATACATAATCATGTTTCGCTTGGTCTCCTCAAAGTTACAGTATGTTGGGTTTTCTCCTCAGTGTAAAGATTGAGAGCTCCATCTATCACTGTTTTCCATGTTCATAGAGTTAGTTTCTGGAGTAAATATATAGACTATAATCTGTGCGTTTACACAGCTTTTTTAAAGGGGTGATATAATGCCATTTGTCAGTCTCTGATGTCCCCAGAGTGTGTGTGTGAAGTTTTACCTCAAAATACCCCACAGATATTTGTATATCGCATGTTAAAATTGTAAATTTTTGAGGGTGAGCAAAAACGCACTTTTTTGTGTCTGTCCCTTTAAATGCAAATGAGCTGCTGCTCCCGGCACAGGGGGCGGAGCTTCAACAGCTTGCACTCACACACACATGCACTGAAAAGTTCAAAAACTTTTAGCCTTTTATGTTCAAACCGGAGTCAGACAATGATGGAGAGACTCAAGAAGTGACAACATGTAGACAACATTTCTGAATGGTTAGTTGATGAGTTTATGAAGCTGATGTGTAGTTATCTTCTAGTCATTGATTAGCATATTCTGTCTTGATAATCTATAAATCGTGTTCAGGGGGCGGGGTTTATGTAAATTCTAGGGTTGGTGATGTCACTAACCCGGGAGGAATATGGTGTAGTCTCTACCAGCCGTTTGTTGTAGTCCTTAAAAAGTGATTTCTGTAAAAGCAAATATCTCCCTTTGCTGTGAACTTTGAGTGCTGTAACTTTGCAGATGTTGTTTATGATCAAACAGCAACATTACACACTAACTAAAGTTAGAAAAGTCAAATCATAATCAACCACCCCTTTAAAAATGGCAGGTGCTGGTGTTTCGCGTGTTCGGCCAATCAGCGAACACTAACGACACTGTAGTTCCTATAGCGCTGGTTTAGACGACTCTGAAGGAGGAGTAAATCAGTTCCTCCAAAAGGAGTTCCTAGAGCTAAAATCGTTCCTAGTTCCTGCGGTGCGAACGCGCCCAAATCCGGGAGCTTCCGCCAATAGTTCTAGGAACTATGAAAACTTCCAAACTGACAATGAACTCAAAGTCCTAAATCCACATTATCCTGTGATTTAACTCTCACGTGCAGGTTTGTGCAGTTTCCCCCGGAGAGAAGAGAATTACCCAGGGTCCCGCTGAGGTAAATGTGTTTATTATCACTCAGGATCAGGACAGAAGGTCAAGGGTAAGTTTTAATGTACGATATCTTGCAGGAGGAACTTTTTTCTTTTACAAGCACAAGCTACGAAAGGCACTGTAACTATCATGTGCATATGACCCCCCCCCAAAAAAACTTCAAATAAAAAAATTAAATAATAATAAAAAATGTAAATAATGTAATGATTTTGAAAATTTTAAAAATAATAATAATAGATTTTTTGGGAAAGTATTTATATATTCTATAGCAGGGAAAAGTAATGTTTTGGAGGAAGCATTGATGATGTATTGATTTATTATTTAAATTTGGTTAATTTAAAAAAAAAAAAAAAAATGACATAGTATACCTTTAACAATATATTGTTCTAAAATATTTTCTGGTCATATTTGTATATTTGAAACCATGTCCAGATCCGGCGCCTGTGGTGTGTGCTCAGCTGTTCTAACAGTGTTTGTGAGGCTGTTTCTCATTAAAGGCTTTCTGCCGTCAGACAATAAACTATAAACCGCACGCATGTCTGGAACCAGCCTCCACTTCACCTGGAGCCTACAGGAACACTGCACAGATTCATACTTTTATCATCACTGACGCATCAAACGATCAAAAGTGACAGTAAAGACATTTATAATGTAACAAAAGATTCTATTTCAAATTAATTCTTTTGAACTTTCTATTAATCAAAGAATCCTGAAAAATAAAATGTATCCCAGTTACATTGATAATAATCATAAATGTTTCTTGAGCATCAAATCATGTGACCCTGGACCACAAAACCAGTCACATGGGTCAATTTTTTTAAATTGAGATTTATACATCATCTGAGAGCTGAATAAATAATCTGTCCATTGATGTATGGTTTGCTAGGATATGACAATATTTGGCCGAGATACAACTATTGTAAATCTGGATTCTGAGGATGCAAAAATATCGAAACATTGAGAAAATCTCCTTTAAAGTTGTTCATTTATGTTGGCGATTGTGCAGCAAAAATACATGTTTTATATATTTACAAAATATCCTCATGGAACATGATCTTAATATCCTCATGATTTTTGGCATAAAAGAAAAATGATAATTTTGACCCATATAATGTATTGTTGGCTATTGCCACAGATAAACCCGTGCGCCTCGAGACTGGAGACGTGATCCAGGGTCACATATTAGAGTGATTTGTGAAGGATCATGTGACACTGAAGACTGGAGTAATGATGCTGAACATTCAG
This sequence comes from Squalius cephalus, assembly GCF_949319135.1. Classification (NCBI taxonomy): domain Eukaryota; kingdom Metazoa; phylum Chordata; class Actinopteri; order Cypriniformes; family Leuciscidae; genus Squalius; species Squalius cephalus. The sequence goes on from NC_137139.1 coordinate 35,806,489, forward strand.
CTTTGATCACAGGAATAAATTACACTTTACTGTATATTCACATAGAAAACAGATGTTTTACAGTGTAAATAAATATATTTAACTTTTTTTACTGTATTTTTGATCAAATCAATTCAGCCTTGGTGAGACTTCTCAGACCCTGAACTTTTGAATGCAAGCGTTTCATTTTTTATTACCTTGCGTGTCTAAAGTTCCCAGAATCCGCTTGCACTAACTATTGTCTGTGAATCTGACATATTAGCAGCACATTTCTCTCTGAGTTCAGAAGTTTTGCATCTCATATTCCCTAAGTAGAGACAATAAGTAATTTTTCACCTCCTTCTCTTTCTTCTGTCATTTCTTTCTCACGTGCGGTGGACAGAAAAGCTTTTTCATGGCATGTGTGTGATCTGTGGATCTGTGTGTCCATTAAGACCTCTTTCAGCTCCAGATGTGCAGATCTCCTTCAAGTCTCCCTCACACTAAATAAAGGCGTTACCATGTTTTTTGCACATGTACTATGGTAATACCATGGTATAATGCTAATTGAAATTATGTAATGATTTGAAATGATGCTAATGTCTCTCTAATACATCATTTTACTCGTCGTTCACTAATAACAGCCACTCATGTTCTACCGGTCAAAAGTTTTTGGCTTTAAGTTTTTGAAAGTCTTATACTCACGAAGACTGCATTTTTGTGATGTGATCAAAAATACAGTAAAAACAGTGAAATATTATTCCAATTTAATACAGCTGTTTTCTATGTGAATATATAGTAAGTGTAATTTATTCCTGTGATCAAAGCTGAATGTTCAGCATCATTACTCCAGTCTTCAGTGTCACATGATCCTTCACAAATCACTCTAATATGATGATCTGATGATCAAGAAACATTTATGATTATTATCAATGTTGGAAACAGTCATACATGTTATTTTTCAGGATTCTTTGATGAATAGAAAGTTCAAAAGAACAGCATTAATTTGAAACAGAATCTATTGTAACATTATAAATGTCTTTACTGTCACTTCGGGTCAATTTAATGAGTCCTTGATGAATAAAAGTATTAACTTCTCTTCAAAAAGTGACCCGAAACATTTGAATGGTTAGTGTATGGTTTTAGTTTATATTTATGTAAAGCTGGCATGAAATAACGGATCAAGAACAGAAGCACGCCTCTCTTGTTCTACACTCTTAAAAATAAAGCTTCTTAACTGGCATCAGTGGAATCTATTCATTCCATTTAGAGGAAAATAAGTAAAAAAAATGTTCTTCACACACTAAGAAAAAAATGAAAGGTTCTTTAGGGAAGCAAAAACGGTTCTTCTATGGCATCGCTGAGAAAAACCCCTTTTGCAACCTATATTTTGTCTCTATTTCATGTACTTCCCGTTTCAGCGTGTCCGACTCAACTTCAACATTTCATTGCACAAAACTGAAATCATGGCTCTGAAAGACACATCACACCCTCTCCGCCACCAAGACGAAAACACGGATCATCATCTGAGGAAGGGACGGCCGACAGATACAGGAATGACAGCGAAGGCAGGATGAATCTGCAACATCCCGCTTTAAATCTTCCCGCCTGACATCCCGACAGCAGAGAAACATGTCTGACATCTCTGTCCGCCGCTTTACGAGACTCTGGGGCTTCGGCCAGCCTCGGACATGTGTGTTTTAAAGCCGGAACAACCAGAGGAGTCCTCGACTGTTAGAGACTGCCTCCTGAACATGACATGTAAGAGGATTGGCTTTTTTAACTCAAGAATCAGACGTGCATGAGCCGAACACATGGCAGCAATCACACCTGGAATCACACATTACCAATGAAGGAAAAGAGTTGAAGAGGAATGTAACAGTGAATTTAACAGGGTTATTATCGTTAGCTAAAACTAAAACCATGATGTTCGTTACCTGAAATAAAATAAACATGAAATACAATAAAATATATATTTTCAACATTTATCATTTACATTTAGTTTAACTTGATGTACGAAACTAAAACTAAAACTGGAATAAAAATGTATAAAAACTAAACAGACATATTTATATAAAACAACAACAACTAATAAAAAATCATGGATGGCCAAATTACTCAAATTAAATCATTAAATAAATGTTAAAATATTTAAATAAATGATTAAAAACTAAAGTAAATGTTGATAAAACATAAAAATCAATTAATTTATTAACATTTTAGCATTATTTTTGGATTGCTTTATTTAAGCGCAAGTTGCTTAAATGAACTTAAATATATTATTTCAGCTAGTTGTCAAAGCAAAATTTTTCATTTTTATTTTAACATGGTGTACTAAAATAACTAAAGCTGAAATAAAATGAATAAAAGCTATGTAGACTTAAAAAATAAAAAACAAAAAAATAATATATTATATAATACATGACTCGCTCAAGCACATTTCAAGTGTTCAAGTGTCACAAACATCACATCAGGGTTTGTTAGCAGGAGTTGCAGGAATAAGGAGGTAACATTGCTTATTACTATTAACATTATAATTATTGCTATTAACATTAATAACATTATAGCTTTTATATTTATATATATAAAAACTATAATGTTATTAATGTTAATAGTAATAATTATTAACATTAATAACATGACTGTGCTTGAGCGAGTCATGTTCAACCAAGTCTCTACGTTTCTTACACAGAACAACCTCTTGGACAACCACCACTCTGGTTTCAAAAACATCACTCAACTGAGATGGCCCTGCTCTCGGTTATTGAAGCTCTGAGACTCAAGAGCAGCTTCCAAATCCTCAGTTCTCATCCTGCTGGATCAGATCCTCCTGTCAACCCTCATGATGAAGGGCATCTCAGGAACTCCACTCCACTAACCTAACCCTAACTATTACCTCTCAGTAGGTCCATCAGGGTGTCGTGGAGGGGTGAGGTGTCTAAGACCCAACATATATCTACTGGAGTGCCTCAGGGCTCAGTGCTGGGGCCGCTTCTCTTCTACATCTACATGTCATCACTAGATCTGTCATTCAGAAACATGGTTTATCCCATCACTGTTATCATCTAGCTACTGGAGTGCCTCAGGGCTCAGTGCTGGGACCGCTTCTCTTCTACATCTACGTCATCACTACATCTGTCATTCAGAAACATGGTTTTTCCCATCACTGTTATCATCTAGCTACTGGAGTGTCTCAGGGCTCAGTGCTGGGGCCGCTTCTCTTCTCCATCTACATGTCATCACTAGATCTGTCATTCAGAAACATGGTTTTTCCCATCACTGCTATCATCTAGCTACTGGAGTGCCTCAGGGCTCAGTGCTGGGGCCGCTTCTCTTCTATATCTACATGTCATCACTAGATCTGTCATTCAGAAACATGGTTTTTCCCATCACTGTTATCATCTAGCTACTGGAGTGCCTCAGGGCTCAGTGCTGGGACCACTTCTCTTCTACATCTACGTCATCACTAGATCTGTCATTCAGAAACATGGCTTTTCCCATCACTGTTATCATCTAGCTACTGGAGTGCCTCAGGGCTCAGTGCTGGGGCCGCTTCTCTTCTATATCTACATGTCATCACTAGATCTATCATTCAGAAACATGGTTTTTCCCATCACTGTTATCATCTAGCTACTGGAATGCCTCAGGGCTCAGTGCTGGGACCGCTTCTCTTCTACATCTACATGTCATCACTAGATCTGTCATTCAGAAACATGTTTTTTCCCATCACTGCTATCATCCAGCTACTGGAGTGCCTCAGGGCTCAGTGCTGGGACCGCTTCTCTTCTACATCTACATGTCATCACTAGATCTGTCATTCAGAAACATGTTTTTTCCCATCACTGCTATCATCCAGCTACTGGAGTGCCTCAGGGCTCAGTGCTGGGACCGCTTCTCTTCTACATCTACATGTCATCACTAGATCTGTCATTCAGAAACATGTTTTTTCCCATCACTGCTATCATCCAGCTACTGGAGTGCCTCAGGGCTCAGTGCTGGGACCGCTTCTCTTCTACATCTACATGTCATCACTAGATCTGTCATTCAGAAACATGTTTTTTCCCATCACTGCTATCATCCAGCTACTGGAGTGCCTCAGGGCTCAGTGCTGGGACCGCTTCTCTTCTACATCTACATGTCATCACTAGATCTGTCATTCAGAAACATGGTTTTTCCCATCACTGTTATCATCTAGCTACTGGAGTGCCTCAGGGCTCAGTGCTGGGACCGCTTCTCTTCTCCATCTACATGTCATCACTAGGATCTGTCATTCAGAAACATGGTTTTTCCCATCACTGCTATCATCTAGCTACTGGAGTGCCTCAGGGCTCAGTGCTGGGACCGCTTCTCTTCTCCATCTACATGTCATCACTAGGATCTGTCATTCAGAAACATGGTTTTTCCCATCACTGCTATCATCTAGCTACTGGAGTGCCTCAGGGCTCAGTGCTGGGATCGCTTCTCTTCTCCATCTACATGTCATCACTAGGATCTGTCATTCAGAAACATGGTTTTTCCCATCACTGTTATCATCTAGCTACTGGAGTGCCTCAGGGCTCAGTGCTGGGATCGCTTCTCTTCTCCATCTACATGTCATCACTAGGATCTGTCATTCAGAAACATGGTTTTTCCCATCACTGTTATCATCTAGCTACTGGAGTGCCTCAGGGCTCAGTGCTGGGACCGCTTCTCTTCTACATCTACATGTCATCACTAGATCTGTCATTCAGAAACATGAAACATGGCTTTTCCCATCACTGCTACACTGATGACACACAGCCTCTCATTCCAACCCGATGATCAGATAGAACTGCTTGTGTTCTCGACCAACTCAACACTTCATCACAACTTCTCCATTCAGCTGTAGGTTCATCATCCATAACTCCCTCCAGGACAGCCAGGAACCTTGGAGTTGTGATTGACGATCAGTTGAACTTCTCAGACCACATTGCTAGAACTGCCCGGTCCTTCAGATTTGCCTTATACAACATTAGGAGGATCAGGCCCTTCCTATCGGAGCTACACAACTCCTTGTCCAAGCTCTTGTTATCTCCAGACTGGACTATTGTACTTCTTTCTCCTTCCAGCATCTGTCAACCTCTGCAACTGATCCAGATGCTGAAGCAAGAGTGTGTTTATCGAGCCGAAGAGATGCACGTCACTCCTCTCCTCATAAACTTGCTGAACTCAACCAGAACGGTTGAGTCTTTAGCCAAATTAAAGAAACTGCTGAAGACGCATCAACACTTGACACAGTAATACTCACACTTACTATTCTATATATCTATAAAAATGTTTTTTTAAAACACCTAGCTATGTGTACAGACTAACTGGGACTGGTCACAGCACTTACATATTGTTGTCCTATTGTTGGTTTGATTGCTTCTTTTATTCTCCTCATTTGTAAGTCACTTAGGATAAAAACGTCTGCTAAATGATTAAAAGTTGATGACTATGACCTCAGGTGCTTTCTGTCTCTTTTCATCTCGCCTAAAATCCAGCAGTTTATCTTCTCATCCTGCAGTTTATCTTATAATGCTGAAGTGTTCTGTTGCTGAACGGACGCCAGGACACACAGAGTATTATAAATATTCTCTTGGCAGGAGCTGCCGGCGGGACTGAACTCTTTACAGTAGCAGAACACACTGCTGAAAACCAACCAAAAGACCTCCGAAAAACCAGATAACAACTTTACAACAGGTTCTGAATCTGATTCTGTATTCATGCGCAACTGACAACTGTACACGGTTATGCAAACGAACTATATTACTTTGTAGAAGTATTCTGATTATTAATGTAATGTAACTTAGATTATAACATTATAATCAAAGTTACAAAAGGGTACATTTCCTAATTTCTTCCTCTTTACTACTAGTTACAGCAGCAAATAAACATAAAAGAACATCAGAAGGAATGTTGAAAGATACAGAACAACTTACTGAAAGGAATAATGTCTCGTGAAATCCATCAATCAGTGTTTCACCCGCAGAAAGACGTCAATAAAACAGCTTGAGAACGATATAACGTCACATTTACCTCAGGAGAGTTATCTGATGTTCATTAGTTAGCTATAAAACACTAGAGAAAAGCTTATTTACTGTTAATTATATATGCGTGTTTGAATAAATTTGTCATGAAGACATGTTTATGAAAACTACCTTACGTGCAACTGAGTTACATACACACATTTCAGTTTTTATTTGAGTGTGATTATTATATCTAAAAAAAATTGCAGTTATAAAGGGCTCTGTTGTTAATTTTAACCTCTAGTATTATAGTGATTTACCAAATGAGAGGAGTCCCTGTATAGTTACAGCATTAGTTGGGAGAGATTTGTTTTCCTTAAGAAAAATCGAACTATCGGTATCATTCTGAATAATCGGTTATCGGTATCGGCGATATATGAAGCCATATCCGCACGGCTCCAGAGAGGACGAGGATTCTGCATCGGCCGTCAGAAGTTAAAGCTGATTGAACTCTGTGTTTATATGTGTGTGTGTGTGTGTGTGTGTGTGTGTGTGTGTGTGTGTCTTTAGGACTCACTCTCAGGCCTGGGAATCCACTGCTGCCGGTTCCTCCGACGGGCCCCTGGAACACACACACAACCATGAGAAACAGCTCTGCACTTCTGTCTGCATTATTTCCAAACATCTTTGAACTTTCTTTGCTTTTATTTAACACTGATTTTGTGCGAAAGACATCAAAGATAACCCTTCAGCTGCTTGGGGTTTCGGCACAATGATATTCTTCCAAAACCGTGGAAACACCATCTATAGTCAAAATATCCTCTATGCACATGTATATAGACTCCTATTGGAATATCTATCATAATTTGGAATCAATTATAATGGGATTAAACAAGGAGAATCTGAGTATCTGGATACATTCTTATTTGCTACTCTGTTTAATTTTGGACATTGAGTTAAATCTGAAGAGTTAAATTACATCACTTGGGAAGTTTAGGCCTTTTACAATCAAGAAAGATTTTCTTTAAATTCATTTTGATTTCCTATTGATTATCATAATAGCTGTATTGATAACTTTTATGTTGGAATAAAATTAGGATCCTTTAGGTTTGGTTCAAATTATGATTATGATATACTTCTGCTCAAATGTGTAAGGGGTCGGTGAGATTTTTAAAATGTTTTTAAAAGAGTCTCTTCTGCTCACCAAGGCGGCATTTATCTGATAAAAAAATACAGTAAAATTGTGAAATATTATTACAATGTAAAACAGCTGTTTTCTATGTGAATATACAGTAAAATGTAAATTAATTCGTGAGATCAAAGCTGAATTTTCAGCATCATTACTCCAGAATCTAAACGTTCTTCAATCATCACTTAAGATGCAAAATTTCTTAAGATATTAAGTCTTGTTTTCTGAAGAAAATGTATCAAAATGAAGTGCCTTTTGTGCTTAAAACAAAAAACAACTATCTGCCAATTGGGGTCAGAAAAATAAACTTAATTTAAAGGGAAAGCAAGACTTTTCAGAAAGCAAGTCTTGTTATCTTCAATAATTTTGCTTCTCAAGTAAATGTATCTTAATTTAAAGAGCCCATATTACGCCCTTTCACAAATTCTTGATGTTGTGCTCTACTAGAACAGGTTTTCCTGCTTGAATGTTTATTATTTTCCTCATATTCTCCATTGTTGCGGCTCCTCTCTTCCCAGTCTGTCAGTAACGCTCTGTTTACTTCCTGTCTCTATGAAGCCTGAAGTTTCTGAAATGCTCTGATTGGTCGGCTGGATCAGTGTGTTGTGATTGGTCGAGCGCTTCGAGTCTGTTTGGGAAATGTCCCGCCCCTTACCATAACCGCCAGTTTAACACACTACTAACTAACTCAACCAGGCCCCGCCCCTTTATTCTGCGTATGAATTATTATAATGAGGAATATTGAGACGTGTTCATTCCCGGGAGTTCAGAAACACTGACACTGATATAGAGAAGAACTCAACATTACACACTAAAGACAGATGAACAAGGTCTTTTTTAAGAATGTTTAGATATTATACTGGAAAACAAGACAAAAATCCAGTGCAGTGTTGATGGCAGAGAAACACGTACCTGGTTTCCATCAGGTCCAGGAAGTCCTCTCTCGCCCGCGTCGCCAACAACACCCTGTAACAGATTTCAGATTAGCTCAAACACTGTCAGTCTCACATCAGTCACGCTGACATTCAAACATCTGAACGCTCGTGTCCTGAGGTAATGCTTTTCCATGATATCATATCACACACATCCCAACAGTGAGTTTGCTTGTGACTTTGATCTTGAAGTTGTTTGACTCTACTGTATTTCTCTATACATGATAAGTGCATGTAAAGAAAAGTAAAGAATCTGCAGTGTTTAACAGTATGTTCTCCGTCTGCATGTTTGCTTGTGTCTCTCTGAGCCCAAGGCCTCTGAACGTCTTCCAACAAGCTTTCATCCTCACTGGAGATGCCTGGGATTAATCATTCCTGCAGACGACGGGCAGCGAGCCCAGCTGGCACAACAGCTCTGATGTGATGTTTCAGGGCTTTCTCAGGCACAACACTCTAAATCAGCTGAGATTTTACAAGCTTAAAGATTATATTAACTTTATCAAGAGTTATTCAAATGAAGAAACTATGCGTGTCTAAACAAATATCATTATTTCATTATATATGGATCATTTCCATTGAGAACATTAAAAACGCTACATTATAATACAGTATAATATTTATGTATTACATAGTATGGTATAATTTAATGGAATTTAATGTGAATTTAATGTGAAATATAAAAAAAATATATATAAATTAATAATAATTAATTTAATAATATTATACATAATATTTACTCTAAAGTCACAAAAACAGAATGATGAGTTATCGCAGATTAATTTCTGCTATTGTACAATGAATAGCAGATTCTGTGGCATTTCTATAGTTTTTTCTTTAGAGGCAGAAAGTGTTTCCCACAAACACATCAATTAGAATAACCCTCTCAATTCCTTCAAGAATTAAAGCAATGTTTCTTTACTAATGCAGCCTTTTATACATGCATAACGTCTTCCATCTGCATAATGCCATTGGCTTCACAGTTGGACGGCAGATGACAAGCACAGATTCTTGCTTTTCCATACCCATAAGTAATCTGTTTTAAATATGCATCACTCATTTGCATGACAACCCCTGGCTAATGTTTATAAAGGAAGGGAGAGTTTACCGGTCTTCCTTTGGGACCCTTGATTCCCACTGGACCCGGAATTCCCTGGAACACATCGAGATGATCGCAGTTACAAACAAATCTGATCTGACACACATCGATCATTCTGAGCCGGGGGGTGTCATCAATCTGAACGCTGCCTTGTGTGTTTTCAGGATCACGTCATTCATTTGGGAATTTGCGTCTGTGTTGAGAGTTGTTGTAAATCCCAGAATGATGGCAGATTTGACAACGTTCGTCCCTAATCATCCTATGTGTGTTTTTCAGTTTAACATGTCCGGACGAAGCATTAGCAGCATTATGCTGATATTAGGAAATACTGTGAGATATAAACAGCATCTGCGGCCTGCGATCGGTTTGACTCGTCCATCAGGACGTAAAACGAGTGAAGCATGCTTTGGGGCAAGTGTACAGGAAACGTACAAATGAATCAGTAAAAATGTTCTGCTGCATGTACGAAACGATAGCTAGAGACAATTCCAAGTGAAATTGACTAGAGACAGGGCTTCAAAAAGATTCAAAAAGATTTTCTATAGTATTGGACAGCATGTTACCTCGCTCTAATTCATGCAAATGTCATCTGCTTGATTCTCGCAATGAATTTGAAATGACGATTGTATAATTGTGCATTTAAACTCACTCTCTCTCCCTCCAGTCCTGGCGGTCCTGCGATTCCTGGAGGTCCGATGAAGCCCTGATACAGAAAACACAAACGTCTCCAATAGCTCAAAATTGCATGTTAGCATTTTTTCAAACTCCTCCTTTATCTTTTATCAAATAGTCCCCAAATTGTGGTCAAATAATCCTGATACTATGTTGGGCAAAAGTACCATTTACGTATAATGCATCAAGAAATATGATGGCAAGGAACAGGACAGAAGGCCGTATTTTTAAAGCTACACTGTGTAATTTTTTAAGTTGATTCTTAGCAAAAAACACTTTGTTCTTTCAAAATGATATGTGCTCATTAATGTGTAATTACTTCTACCAACTAATCAAGTATTCTCGTAAGCGTAGAATCTGCCATTTAGAATACATACGAGCGAGTCGCTCGAATAGCGGCAGCCATGTTGCGCCTCCATCTTGAAAATACATTAGCCAAAGAGAGACATACCTGGAAATTCAAGCTTCGCCTTTCGCGTTTTTACACTCAGTGGCGCCGTGACGAAAGCGAGGGGGAGATTACTCGAGACTGCTGGCAGATTTGAAATAATACGGCCGCCGTAGGAGTTAAAATGCCCTCGGGATGGGAGGGGCTAGAAAGTAATACAGTGTAGCTTTAAAACACTTTGGCAGATTGGAACAAAATTTGGTGCAAGTCATCGTCACCATGCCCTGATGGTACTGGAGCAGTTTAGGGACAGCGCCACCTACTGGACAAGACATTTCGAATTTTTAAATAAGCCATGAGCCTAAAATCTCCACCTATTCTATGAGCAAACCAATCTACTAACAAGTTTTGTTCGTTTGAGATATTGGGCCACATTGATTTCAAAAATAATTTGATTGATCAACAGATTATTAACATAGATCTGATTCACCCTGAACTACAAGATACAGCTTCATTTATCATCCTGATTTTATGTCACCTTATAAAACTGTATATTGCTGTCAAAGTAATTTACAACTAATGTACACGTAAATCATCTTACACACATTGATAAAACAGAGCAATATGATGTCAGCATCAGGTGTGATATCATCTCTTCCACATGCACTGGACACAAATCATTCAAAGCGGTGAGTGAGAGATTGGCTGGTATTTTTGCTTGCTGTAGGTGGATGAATCGCTATATGTACAGTTCTTCTGTCTTGTTAAGTGAGATCACATGTACTATCAGTCAAAGATGAAAGAAACGGCCCTCCTCCTGTCTCTGCACATTCCTGTGCCGCGGCACACTGCCAGATGTTGAAAGCAATTGTGTTTCTGAAACATGCAAAATCTCTGAGATGCAGCAGTCTCAATTTCGACTTTATACAGCTCACTGATTCTTGAGGACTGGGACAAAACAGGCTAGAGGACTGCAGAAATAAGGCTCATATCTTCATATCTAGTTTCAGATGATTGTTTGAGATGAGAATCTGTTCAACATGTTCAGATGGATTCCCCTGCATTAGCATGCAACTACATGTTTTCTTCCCTTAATCACTTAGAATGGGTCAACAGCAACATCAGATCCAAAAATCATTTCAAATATTTATGATAAATATTGTAAAATCTTGTATGTTTTAAACTGATTTTCAGCTCCATCTATTGATGTAAATCTAACAGGTACTGACAATAAAAGTATGTATTTTGCACATGTATCAAATGCAGCAGCCATTTTATTGATTGATTGATTGATTGATTGATTGATTGATTGATTGTGTTGCTGCTACTAACAGGAACTACTTAAATTGATGGAAATTTTCAAAAATCCTGAAACTTTTGTGTAGCCTTATCAAACTCAGAGCAGGTGAAAAGTTAGATTTTTGTACAGCAACATCAGATACAAAAAACATTTCAAATATTTATTATAAATATTGAAAAATCTGGCATTGAACTTTAGGATGTTTAAAACTGATTTTCAGCTCCATCTATTGATGAAAATCTGATGTTGACAAAAATATATTTGCATTTAATGCAGCAGCATTTTATTTATTTATTTATCTATCGTGTTGCTGCTACTAAAATGAATTACTTATATTATGGGATATTATCAAAAAAATCATGAAATCATAAAAAAAACTATAAAACTCATCAGTTGTGTTGCCTAATTAAACTCACAGCATATGAAATGTTTGATTTTTGTACTTTGATTTAGCCAGATTTTATGAATGTTTAGCAGGGACTTTGCGAAGCATTATAAAAGAGGAGTATTTAATATCTATTTGAATCTATTTGAAGTTTTGCGTTATGGTCATTGATGCGTTAAGGTCGTTCTGATGGTCATTTTCAGAACGAATGGCAGGTAAAGTTGTGGGTTTTGTCCCACGTGTCAAGAATCAACGCAATAAAAACAGAACAATTTAAAAGGATCTGATCTGCTCTCAATTCTTCTTTCAACATTCTCTATTTATCTCTCTTTCTTTTATCTGGTCATGTGACTCACAGTGAGATAATATAAGAGTCCCGACACTGTTTGAACAGGAAAGCATGAGACAACAGCTGTACGTACATTAACACCTTTAGGTCCTGGGTTTCCCTCTGGTCCTCCCAAACCCTGAGACACAAGAGACTTTAATATTACACACATTCACATATCAGACATATACACACATCAGAGATCATGAAACTTTAATATGTCAAAAAAATGAACACTGGCTTTATCCAGTATATATATTTATACATAATATATTCATTATATTTATGCATATTTAAACATAAAATTTCAGAAAACTAATACAAAACAATTGTTTTGTGTTCTTTGATTAATCAATTTGAGAAGTATGTGGTGATATCTATTCGTTTTTTTACTGTATTCACCTGTGGTGTCTTGCCTTAAAATGTTTATCATTGCGTATTGTGTGCTATTTCACAGTATACCGCGCATTACATTCTGAACAGCTGCCTGATATTAATTTTAAATTAAGCATCAAAGTGAATATTTCAAAATATAATTTGATTTGATGGTAAGGAACAGGACGGAAAGCCGTATCTTTGAAACACTTTGGCCTATTGGAACAAAATTTGGTGTATGTCATCACCACCATACCCTGATGGTACTGGAGCAGTTTAGGGACAGCGCCACCTACTGGACAAGACATTTCGAATTTTTTATCAAGCCATAAGCCTAAAATCTCTACCTTAGCTATAAGCAAATAAATCTACTTACAAAAATCTAATTTAATATTTCAAATTTAGGGCCCTGTTTACGGCTGGCATTAAGATGCATTCACAAGCTCACAAGTGGACGAAGCTAAATACAGGTGTTAACACAGTACACAGAGCAGAGTATACCGCGCGGTACATTCTGAACAACTGTCTGGCATTCATTTTAAATTAAGGATCAAATTTAAAGAATTAGTGACACAGAATCAGTAAGACTTTTTTTTAGTGGATATCGGTCACTGCACCTGCCTGCCAGGGTAACCTGCCGCCCCAGATACGCCTGGCAATCCTGGCAAACCCTGAGGAGAAAGGAAAGAAAAACGTGAATGAGAGATGAGAACGGCTGCCAGCGGACGAATAGAGCCACTATTGTTCCCCATGGCATCTCTCTCTCAAAGCATCCACGGGCCGGACCGGCTCTCCGCGGCCTGACCCTGGCTGAGGTCCAGACGGCGGCTCCTCTCAGCTGCGCGACTCCAGCGCGGATCATCTTTGCATCAGGTGACTGCATATAAAGACTGCGCTTTGTGACTGAATGAAAGTCTCCATGTATTGAGTTCCAAACCTTCCGGACTCGGTTATTGAGGAGGTACAAAGAGGTACAACTCATAGATCTGTTTAATGCCATGTCAAACACGTAGGGAGGGACAGAGAGAGAGAATTAAACCTGATTGTACAGGCTAAACATGTGCGGCAGGAGGGCTGCTATACAAAAGATAGGTCAAATACAATGCTAAAATCTAGCATTCAACTTCAGGATGCTTGAAACTGAATGTCAGCTCCATTTATTAAAGAAAATCTGAAAGGTACTGAAAAAAATACATATTTTTTAGCTTTTCACACATGCATTAAATGCAATAGTCATTTTATGCATGTATGCATAAATTTATTTATTTATGTTGCTGCTATTAACAAGAACTCCTTAAATTGAGGGAAATTATCTGAAAAACATGTCCATTTTGCCCCATGTCTCAAGTATCAGTGCACAACAAATGGAACCGTTTACATTTTTCTGATCTACTAAAATAGGATCTGATAGCTAAAAGAAGCGATGCGAATAACTTCAGTGCGGCAGCATGGCAATAAAGCTATTTTTAGTATGATTAATAATAATAGCAGTTATACTTGACTTAGCAAACACCACTAGCTAAATATAGCTTGTGGTCTGACAATGATTGAAACAGTAAAATGTCTTTGTGAAGACCTCACAAAAGGCCGACATCCACCTCCGCTCACCTGTTCTCCGGGCAGACCTGCTGGTCCTGGATAGCCTTTGGGACCCTGCAGGTGAAAAAAGGAAAAGAGATTATAACTCAACTCTTTTACAGAACAACGATAAGAACACAAAGCAAAGAATTTTCCCATATCCCTACAATCATAAGAACAAGTAAGAGGCGTTCTTGACGTGTTATCTTTTCCGCAATTCTGGATTGTGTTGCCTAAAGTCCCAGTGGCCTCAGATAAGACTAATAGCCCTTAAGAATTTCCCCAGACCTGTCAAAACCCTTTAAAGCTTTCCCTGTCTGACAGCTCGAGCTCGAGCCCATGAAAGAAAGACAAGTCACGACAGTGAGACGGGGAGGGGAGGTCAGAACTCCTCTCCTGCAAACATTTCCAGCCTGCTCTCGAGTGCAGGAACCAATCTGTGCCAACTGTACTGAAGCACAACAGTGCAATCATAAAGCCTAATACTTTGATATTTAGATGCCTGATTTGATAGAGGTGCCGGCGGCTGTTTGCCAGCAGGTGGCGCTGTGTGTCGGACCGAGCGGAGAGGTTCAAGTGTGGTGCAATCCTCCAAATTTGGAAAATTCCAGGCCTTCTGCATTGCACCTGAGAGGACAATGATGATCAGAGGTCACCGTGATTTACGCCTAGCCTGTTCTGAGCCTGTAGGACAATTTCTGCTTAAACTCTTTAAAGATTTTACTGCAAAAGCAGAGTGCTCTAGATACTAATGACCAATAAAACAGCATTTAAACGGATCGCTTAAGTTCACCACGCTCAAGATCAAAGACTCCGGCATTCTGTGGGAGGTGAAGTTAAAGTAAAGACATTATTTTATTAGTTTATTATGACTTTTAACTCCTTTCCCCACCATTGACGGAATTTTCCGTCATTTACGACACAATGCTTCCCAGCCATTGATGAAATTTTCCAGCAATCCATGTTTTCACTGTTATACGGTAGAGTGCGCTAATAATCACAATACAGCTCTTTTTGTTATTTTATCTTTGTTATTAAAAACAAGAACAAAGATGCAAATAACAAACAAATACAATATAAGAAAGAAACAAGCAGTAAGAAACAATACAGGAATTGAATAATCAAATGTAAAAATAATCTGCATAGTCTTTAGTATATTAATTACAAATAAAACTGATTATTATTAAAGCTACAAAAGTTATTCAGTCAAGAATAGAGAAGGATTCCCTCTTTGACTTTCATTGTTTGATTAACATTAATTAGGCTGCTGTCACTTTAAGAACGAATGCACAGATATAATATAATGTTACACATCAGATGTTTACCCCCAAATGTTTAAGTTCACTTGAGACAAAACCAACAATTTTTTGCGTGAATACTTGCCAAAACAGATATTTTTAAATAAAACTGTGTGTATCTGATTGTTCAAGAGCAACGCCACCGAAGAGAACAGAACTGGGGATCTGAGAGAGGCATCTTTCTGTGCGGCACTTCATAATCTGTCATGACTTGATCTCTCCTGTCAATGGTTCTGGTTTCATCTCAGATGAATCAGTCCAGGATCCACTAACCTAACCGTACAGATCTGCTTTTTATTAATTCCAAAGTTGCTGGCCTGACCGTTCAAAAAACCAACCAAATGCCCCCACTCAATGGAAAAAAGCTATGTCCAAAAGGGCTCCATTTCCAAAGAAAACACCTCTTGGAGAACGCTCATTTTCTAAGAGTTGATCCACACAGTCTTAAAAGTGCTCTTGGGATTACAAGTGAAAATCCAATCACACTGGGCCACTGTTAGCAAAAGACTGACCTAAAATGAGCTCCAGCCAACAACTTTTAAGTCATGACTGAAAGGACTTTGCAAGGACTTTACAAACTTTGGTTCTCTTCACCTCATTAACCAAAACAAGAGCTACCTCATGACATCTTCCTATGCTCTCATCACAAACCCGCCTACACAAGTCATAAACCTTAAATATGACAAAAACATATCCTCTAGCTGAGTTAGGTGAGCTAAAACTTGCACCAGTTTTGCCTTTGAAGATGCAACATGCGACTGTTCCTCTCATCAGGAGCGAGTCCCCCTGCAGAGCGCCTTTCCTCTAAAAGACGACCCTTGACCTTTGGGGGATCTCAGGTTCTAAAGGGGCTCCCAAGTGACGGAGGGTCCTCGAGCAAAGCTACGACTCGGGAAGTGTGAACAGACATTCGCTTGCCCCAAAACACCACACAGGGTCTTTATTCTTGTCCGTAACCCGATCCAGAAGCCGCTGAGAGAGGCCTTGCTGCCATGGTGGCGTAACAGATACTGTACGAACGGTGTGAAAGATGAAACACTGCGTCTCACGCTGCAAACAGCACATGATTCAGCTAGAACGGGTGCAGGAGAACTTACCTTCAGACCTGATTCACCTTTAGGACCCTGTGGACCTGGCCGTCCTCTTTCACCCTGAAATAATAAAAGAGAAGACACTTAGTGCTGTCCTCCATCACACGAGTGTCATACCCACAACTGATTTTGTCATCATTTACTCTTCACTCTCACATTTCAAAGAAACCCTAACAAAACTCATATTTTGTATTCTTCTCTATCAATAGAATGAAAATAGCAGTAAAAATACCAAGTTTGATACTAATGGTTCTCATGTGTCTTGTGACGAATCTCCATTGATGTCAAACCTGACGAGACACATTTTGGGCCCTATCTTGCACCCTGCGCAATTGACTTTGTACAGCGCCGCATGTGTCATTCCTATTTCTCACCTGACGCACAGCGGACTTTTCCCTCCACAGACGCACGTCGGTAAATTAGGGAATGAACTTGCGCTCCCGGGGGCGGTTCAGGGAAAAGAGGAGGCGTGTTCCGGCGCAAACGTTCCCTGGTGCTATTTTGCAGTTTCAGAAAACAATTCCTCCACTGACCAGGAGAAACCTCGTCTAAAGTCAGCGGCGCGTTATTCAGATGCTGTTTTAAGGGCGCATGCTTGGCCATAATGTAGCGTGTGCACAACACACACACACTTTGCTTCTCTCATCTACACAGACGCAGCAGTTCACATTTTTGCAAACCATTCATAATTACAAGGAAAAATATTCCACACGAGGGAAATCATTGTGGTGTCCATGAAGATGTGAAGAAATAGGCATAAATCTAGCTTACACATGTACCCAAATTATCATACGCCTGTTTAACCGAAGCTAATCTGGGTGTGTTTCTCCATCCCCAATGTCACTTCTCTGTGTTTTACGGCCCTGACGAGAACGCCGGTCTCCTCGGCTGTGAACCGCTCCTGCAAATCCGCCGTTATAATAGCAATCCGCCATGGAACAAGCGCGCCTGCTCTTAAAGGGAATGTGAGATGACGCTCTGATTGGTTTATTTCACGTTACGCCCAAACCACACCTATGAGTAATGAAGCGACTTCAGATCAACACATTTTAGATTTGCGAGATCTGATCTAGATTTGTGAGATCCGCCCACAAAGTTAATTGCATTTCGCGTTTGATACTTGCGTTTCAGATCGTTTAAATAGGGCCCATAAATTGATACTTTGATATTTGAATTGAACTTTTTTTTGAAGCTCGAAGGCCCCCAGTTTCCCATCCATTTTTGTAGTGGAGAAGATTTGACTAATTTAGTCTTAGTCAAATGTACTTTTTACTTTTTATCATATTTAATCAACCTTGTCTTGTTTTTGTAAGGCTGGTGTTTGGTTGGGCTCTTTGTTTTCATGTGTCATATGATCCCCACGTTTCCCTTTTGTTCATGCCATGGGCTTTTGTTTTCATTTGTGTTACGTTCTCATTGGTTTATTGGTTTCATTGCATTCAGGTGTTGCTCATTAGTAGTCTATGTATTTATAGCCCTGATTTTGCCATGCATGGTGGTCTAGCTTCGTCATCTTCTGATGCTGTAGTCCACTGCTTTGAGTTTCATGTTCATGCCATGCTTCACCCAGTCAAATTTATATTTAAGTTATGTTGATTTCCCAGTTATTGCTTTGTTGATACACTATTATGAAATAAGCTGCATTTAGGCTCAGAAAACTGACTCTGCTTCAGTGGATCCATAACAGCTTTTGTTTGGTCAAGTTTTAGTCGACTAAATGTCTGAGCATTTTAGTCTAGTTTTAGTCAATGAAAACTCGCTGCATAATGGTTAAATTGATAATCCTTACTATTTTGCTCAAAATTATAATAAATTATTTATACATTTCATTCAAAGTATTGCACTTTCACCTATAAGCACAAATGTAGAGATGGTCGACTCGTACGCAGGTTTTATTTTACCTCCTCTAGTTTTCTGATTTATTATAGGCTCATTATCATATACTGGTAAAACAAGAAACTTCTCTCCAAACTTCTTTCCAATAATTCCAAATTATATTCATGTTTTTCTATTAAAACAACAGCATAAAAGACTTGTATTGTCATACAGAGGTTGCGTAAGTACATTTATTCAGCAACTACAAATCGCAAATATTGTTGAGATTCATGTTTAGATTTATTACAGTTCATCACGAGAAGTTTTGATTTAGTCGCGGTAAACAGCACAAGCGGCTCATGAAGGAACACAGACCGACTGAACGAAACTTTAATTTGAGCAGAAAATCTGGATGAAGATTGCTGAACTCCAGCTAACTTCTTTTGTGTTTCCAGATCATCTGCGCTTCTTCAGCGGTTTAGAGAGAACGCGTGCGCAGGGTTGCCAGACTGCAAATATTAAGTAAAACGCCGGGTAGAAAACATGTTCTTTTAACTGAAAAGCTCTGATTGGGGGTTTTAAGTGACTGTTATCGGTTAATGACGTTGGTGCCGCCTCGTCATCATCTCGTCTTAGTCATGGAAAAAAAAAGGTCGTCAACGAACATATTTCATCATAGAATTCGTTAACGATATGAACACTATTTGAAATTCTGCTAAAGTTTCGCTTTTTGTTCTGTGCTGCATGGAAGAATTTTTTTATTTTTGGGTGAACTATCCCTTTAAAGGCCAGGAAATCGGTTGATGTGATTGCTGTACTTTACGGTTTTGTATACAAAGACATTTCAAAGCACCCGAGAGAGAAGTTGTAGTAGTTTGTATTTGTGTACTATTTACCGGTTCACCCTTCGGCGCCTGACCTGGGGACAGTCCTGGATCTCCTTTGGCTCCCTGGGACATAAACAAAGTGTTAATTCAGTTTGATCTCATATATCAGTAACACTTTATAATAAAGTCCCATTAGATAACAATTAGCAATACATAATTACAGTATTTAATAAACTTTGTTAAGGTTAATACAACTGTTCATTGTTAGTTCATCTTAGTTCAAGTCAATTAAATAATATTTTACAACAGATACAACTTTTGATTTTAATAATGCGTTAGTAAATGCCTAAATTAACATTAAGAATAAGAAATGTTTTAGGAGAACTTTTTATTGTTAGTTTGGTAACTAATGTAGTTAACTAAAGTTGACAAATGGCTAAAGCGTTACCCATGTATCCCATAAAACGAGCCGTCAAAAACTTTGTGAAGTCAAAGCAAACTCAAAAACATGCCTAGAGTTCAGGAAGATACATGCAAATCATGTTCTTCTGTGCTGACAGATTAAAGCAAGAGTTAACAGCGGATTTAGAGAGATTTAAGGGGCAAAATCTCCTTTCTATGTGTATGTAAACACACTAAACCTCATAATAATGCAGATTAGCCTGTTACACAGTCAGTAAGATGATCTGAAATGGACCCACTCGCCCTTTAATTTATCAATCCATACATCCAATGATCAATAATTCAATCATTTCATCCATCCACATCACAGTTCATTCATTCATAGATTCATTCATTCTGATTTGGAGGATTCAACCAACTGTACAATCGTGTGCTTTTTTTGTACTACAAATGACATTTTAATTACATTTAAATTCAAAGGGAGTCAGTGGAAGTTCACTGGAAGAAAAGTCTTTTCTCAGGGGCTAAATTTAGCTCATCAATCAAACATCTCCAAACCCTTTCAGGCCTGAATGAGAGCTTTATTACTTCAGTTCATCTTGAATCGAGTAGATTGATGGAAACACAATTGCTGCCAATCAACATGACAGCGCAGATCTGACGCCCGCGAAATCCTGCCATGATCTGCTGTATTTACACTGAGGAACCAAACATCAACAGAGCAGATGAACTGAAGTTACAGCCAAACCTCTCAAACCTGCGAAGCGCATCTCATTTCTCTTGCGACGTCATCCCTAAAGTCTTAAAAGGGGATATAAAGGACAAAGCACTACAGCTCCGGCTTGTTTCTCTGGAATCCCAGCAGATGCGTATGACTAATCTGTGGGCTAAACCGAGATGCTTCACAGTTTCCACCATCTCCGACTGCATCCCAGCTCAGTTTGGCCCCTGGTGATGCTAATCTGCAGTGGATGACCCTTCTGCCCACTCAGGTCATCTCTGAAGAACACTCTCTGGACAGAGAGATGAACACGTTGTCCTGAAGCTTGATGGGAAAATCAGATCAGCATATTTAGAACTTTAAAGAGCCCTTATTATGCTTTTTCAAATATGACCTTTCATGTAGTCTGTGTTATAGCTGTTTGGAAATAGAAAAGGTCTGCAAAGTTTCACAGATCAAATTGCAGATAAATGGAGTTTTTGTCTCCTAAAAGAAAGAAGCGATTCTGAACTGCCTGAAACGAGTCGTCAGTGATTCCAGTCTCACTTCCTGCTTAACCTATGTTAGTTTGTAACTAATTTACATAATGCCAGTCTCTGGTCTTGATTGGCTGAACAGCGTCTCTTTGCTCCGCCCTCAAACACTGTAGTTTATCTGAGACTGGAAGAGTTTGGTTCGTGTTGTTAATGTCGAGAAGACGCTGTTTTCTGCTGACAAAGCAAATCCACTTTGATGAGATTGATTCGGTGAAACCCACGCCATCGTTACTGTTCGTATCACTGAGATTCAGATATGATAATGAGCGTTTGCTTTCTGACCAATCACAACAGACTGGGCCATCTGACCAATCAGAGCAGAGTAGACCAATCACAACAGACTGGGCCATCTGACCAATCAGAGCAGAGATGACCAATCAAAACAGACTGGGCCGTCTGACCAATCAGAGCAGAGAAGACCAATCACAACAGACTGGGCCATCTGACCAATCAGAGCAGAGTAGACCAATCACAACAGACTGGCCGTCTGACCAATCAGAGCAGAGAAGACCAATCACAACAGACTGGCCGTCTGACCAATCTGAGCAGTGTAGACCAATAATAATAATAATAATAATACATTTAATTTTAGGCGCCTTTCAAACCACCCAAGGTCACCTTACAAAAAATAAAATAAAATAAGTAAAATAACATTAATGTCTAAAAATAAACTGTTAACTGCTATTAAAAGAATTTAAAAACAACTAGTTAGCTAATGCTAATGAGGTGGAGGGGTGCTTAAAGTTTATAAGCTGACTTGAAAAGATGGGTTTTGAGAGTGGTTTTGAACTGAGAAATAGAGCACGAATATGAGGAGGAAGAGAGTTCCAGAGTTTTGGTGCAGCATGGGAGAAAGCCCTTGCTCCCATTGTGGAGAGTCTGATGTCTGGTGTTACCAGTAATCCTGCTGATGATGAACGAAGTGAACGTGAGGGTATGTAGGTCTGTAACAGTTCTGTGATATATGGAGGGGCGAGGTTGTGCAGGGCTTTGAATGTCATTAACAAGACTTTAAAGCTGATTCGTTGTGATATTGGGAGCCAGTGCAGTTGTATCAGCAGGGGTGTGACATGATCGGTAGACTTGGTACGGGTGATGATGCGTGCAGCTGAATTTTGGAGAAGTTGGAGCCGGTGGAGTAATTTATTGGGGATTCCTTGCAGGATCGCATTACAATAGTCGATGCGAGAGGTCACCAGGGTGTGACCAATCACAATCACAAATCACAATTCACAAGTCACAAGTCACCAATCACAACAGACTGGGCCATCTGACCAATCAGAGCAGAAAAGACCAATCACAACAGACTGGGCCGTCTGACCAATCAGAGCAGAGAAGACCAATCACAACAGACTAGGCCATCTGACCAATCAGAGCAGAGAAGACCAATCACAACAGACTGAGCCATCTGACCAATCAGAGCAGAAAAGACCAATCACAACAGACTGGGCCGTCTGACCAATCAGAGCAGAGAAGACCAATCACAACAGACTGAGCCATCTGACCAATCAGAGCAGAAAAGACCAATCACAACAGACTGAGCCATCTGACCAATCAGAGCAGAGAAGACCAATCACAACAGACTGAGCCATCTGACCAATCAGAGCAGAAAAGACCAATCACAACAGACTGAGCCATCTGACCAATCAGAGCAGAGAAGACCAATCACAACAGACTGAGCCATCTGACCAATCAGAGCAGAAAAGACCAATCACAACAGACTGAGCCATCTGACCAATCAGAGCAGAAAAGACCAATCACAACAGACTGGGCCGTCTGACCAATCAGAGCAGAGAAGACCAATCACAACAGACTAGGCCATCTGACCAATCAGAGTAGAGAAGACCAATCACAACAGACTGGGCCGCCTGACCAATCAGAGCAGAGAAGACCAATCACAACAGACTGGGCCATCTGACCAATCAGAGCAGAGAAGACCAATCACAACAGACTGGGCCGTCTGACCAATCAGAGCAGAGAAGACCAATCACAACAGACTGGGCCGTCTGACCAATCAGAGCAGAGAAGACCAATCACAACAGACTGGCCATCTGAACAATCAGAGCAGAGAAGACCAATCACAACAGACTAGGCCATCTGACCAATCAGAGCAGAGAAGACCAATCACAACAGACTGGGCCGCCTGACCAATCAGAGCAGAGAAGACCAATCACAACAGACTGGGCCGTCTGACCAATCAGAGCAGAGAAGACCAATCAAAACCGAGTGGGCCGTCTGACCAATCAGAGCAGAGTAGACCAATCACCACAGACTGGGCCGTCGGACCAATCAGAGCAGAGCAGACCAATCACAACAGACTGGCCGTCTGACCAATCTGAGCAGTGTAGACCAATCACAACAGACTGGGCCGTCGGACCAATCAGAGCAGTGTAGACCAATCACAACAGACTGGGCCGTCTGACCAATCAGAGCAGTGTAGACCAATCACAACAGACTGGGCCGTCTGACCAATCTGAGCAGTGTAGACCAATCACAACAGACTGGGCCGTCTGACCAATCAGAGCAGTGTAGACCAATCACAACAGACTGGGCCGTCTGACCAATCTGAGCAGTGTAGACCAATCACAACAGACTGGCCATCTGACCAATCTGAGCAGTGTAGACCAATCACAACAGACTGGGCCGTCTGACCAATCAGAGCAGTGTAGACCAATCACAACAGACTGGGCCGTCTGACCAATCTGAGCAGTGTAGACCAATCACAACAGACTGGCCATCTGACCAATCAGAGCAGTG
>NC_137139.1:35835102-36035102 GCF_949319135.1 Squalius cephalus
GGTCTCCTCGGCTGTGAACCGCTCCTGGCAAATCCGCCGTTATAATAGCAATCCGCCATGGAACAAGCGCGTCTGCTCTTAAAGGGAATGTGAGGTGACGCTCTGATTGGTTTATTTCACGTTACGCCCAAACCACACCTATGAGTAATGAAGCGACTTCAGACCAACACATTTTAGATTTGCGAGACCCGCCCACAAAGTTACTTGCGTTTCGCACTTGATACTTGCGTTTCAGATCGTTAAAATAGAGCCCTAAATGTGAATCTGGAAATAAAGCAAAATAACTGAGAAAAATGAGAAATAGTCCTCAGATGTCATGTCCGTAATTTATAGCAAAAAGTCTAGCATTAATTCGATCTCAAACAGATTCATTAACAGTAGTTATTACTCCAACATCTGTGTGACATCATTAACCAGCGTGGCTGAACGACCAATTTGTGACAATCCGGTTTTGGGAAACAGTCGTGACTAGCTAGATGATTTCTTCAACGATGCATCGAACTATGATAGTTAAGCAGCGAGTTATGGCGTTGTACGGGAAACACACCCCAGAGCGTTACTGACAGACTGGGAAGAGAGGAGCCGCAACAATGGAGAATATGAGGAAAATAATCAACATTCAAGCAGGAAAACCTGTTCTTCTGTCCAGTGTGTTTGGGATATGTCCCACCCCTTACCATAACCACCAGTTTAACACACTACTAACTAACTCAACCAGGCCCCGCCCCTTTATTCTGCATATTAATTATTTAAATGAGGAATATTGTGACGTGTTCGTTCCCGGAAGAAACTCAAGACTACAATGGAGGCGTTTCAGGAGTTCAGAAACACTGACACTGATATAGAGAATATTATATCAGCAACAACAACTTTGGGAAACTCTCATGTTATCTAATTGTTTTCATAAAGGAAACAAAGTGAGCGAGACTGACAGATGCAGCATGAATCCGTAACCAAACATTGATCCGTTATAACGTACCCGTGGTCCTCTCTTTCCAGGGGGTCCGGGGAGACCCGGGGGGCCGGCGGGACCCTGCAGAGAAACAGAGATGAGCAGAAAGAGAGATCAATTCATGAACAACTGTTTCTAAACATCACAAGAAAGACTGTGTAATTGGAACCGCGTATCTGACTCCCGCTTTCTCAGAAACACAGAAAACCACGTCTGCCGTCTGAGAGACGTGCCTTCAGCTCCACGAATCAAAGCTCAAACCAAACACAGATTAATGAGTGCCAACGATGCCAACGATTACTGAGAGATGAGTGGCCTCGTGGCTAGAGATCTGAGATGACTGTACATACAGTGTGAAAACATGGAGAAATATTAAACACAGAGCAGGACATGTCCAGAACAAGTGAAGATGAGCGCTTTTGTTTGCTTTAAAACCATCAAGTTCCAAATACATAAATATAATTAATAATTATATAATAATTGGTGAGCAGAAGCTACTTCTTTCAAAAACATTAAAAAATGTTAATGTTTCCAAACTTTTGACGGGTACTGTGTGTATATATACAGTAACTGTCAAAAGTTTGGAATAATTAAAAATTTTAATGTTTTTGAAAGAAGTCTCGCCAAGGCTGCATTTATTTGATCAAAAATACAGTAAAAACAGTGAAATATATTTATTTACAATGTAAATCAGCTGTTGTCTATGTTAATATATAGTAAAGTGTAATTTATTCCTGTGATCAAAGCTGAATGTTCAGCATCATTACTCCAGTCTTCAGTGTCACATGATCCTTCAGAAATCACTCTAATATGAGGATTTGATGATCAAGAAACATTTATGATTATCATCAGTGTTGAAAACAGTTGTGCTGCTTCAGATTTGTGTGGAAACATTATAAATGCCTTTACTGTCACTTTTGATCAATTTAATGCATCCTTTATGAATAAAAGTATTAATTTCTCTTTGATGGATGGATGGATGGATGGATGGATGGATGGATGATGGATGGATGGATGGATAGATGATGGATGGATGGATGGATGAATGGATGGATAGTTAGATAGATGGATGGATGGATGGATGGATGGATGGATAGATTGGTTTTGGACCAATGATGTTTCCATGGCAATCAAAAACAGAAACCAAGAGACTGACAAAGTGTCTCGTCACACAGCGCTAAACTACATCTATAAAACCTTCCATTGAAAGCTTCCATTAACCTGCACTGATGCTCATGATCCTGTGAGGAATGAGCCTGGAGCAGCGCTAACTAAACAACCCTGAATCGTTCAGAACATTCTGGTAAAAAGTCTTGTAAAAGGCCATTAAAAACTCACACTGGTTTGGATGATGGTAAAGCTATGAGCAAGATTTACCTGGTCAAATATCAGTTTGTTGAGCATATGGTTCAACTAAAGCAAATGTTTACTCTCTCTGTGCAAGTGTGTCCACAGGTGGAAGCGTTTCAATCGTGATGTTTGTGTCCAACAGTTGGAGACAATAAAAGAATAAACTTTAGTGTTTGCAACAACTGTGCATCTGCTAACTATCTAACGCAGAGCAGCTCAGATGGCCACGGTGAGGAGATGGTTAAGCACACGGATTACTGCAAAACACCAACATCAGACATTAATATACATTTACTTACACCGTCCACTCCTATTATGAGAGTGCACACAATTGTAATTATTATTTCAATGCAGCTTAAACAGAACATAGTGCCATAGTAATAGGGTTGGGCGATATAGCTTTAAAAATAATGATAATAAAAATATAACAAATACATTTATTTATTTAATTACTAAATTTAATAAGCATTACTAAAACACACACACATAATTATATTTATACAGTATATATATATTTGCAAGATTATATACATACATATATATTTTTATTTACTATGTTATAATTTTATTTTAATATTATGTGTATCTAATAGATAATCTAATATTATTATGAATGAAATGTATCTAATATCATGTGTCTTTTATATATATATATATACATATATATATATATATATATATATATATATATATATATATATATACAGGTGCTGGTCATAAAATTAGAATATCATCAAAAAGTTGATTTATTTCAAGAATTCAACTTAACAGGTGAAACTAATATATTATATAGACTCATTACATGCAAGTGAGATATTTCAAGCCTTTATTTGTTATAATTTTGATGATTATGGCTTACAGCTTGTGAAACCCACAAAATCAAAATCCCAGAAAATTAGAATATTCCATGAAATCACACAGTAATTACACAGTGATACCATGGTCATTGAACCAGGTTTTGGTTCTTTTTGCAGTGTGGGCCGGTGCAAATCCTAAGCTGTAAGCCATAATCATCAAAATTACAACAAATAAAGGCTTGAAATATCTCACTTTGCATGTAATGAGTCTATATAATATATTAGTTTCACCTGTTAAGTTGAATTCTTGAAATAAATCAACTTTTTGATGATATTCTAATTTTATGACCAGCACCTGTATATGTATATATATATATACACACACATGCATATATATATTATATTACAATTATTATTATTATAATTATTATATTTTAATCTATATACTTGCATATAAAATATGTATATATTTATATGCATGTAGGTTTAAAATTATGTATATATTTAAATATAAATATATTAAAATATTACATTATATATATATATATATATATATATATATATATATATATATATATACAGTATGTATATATATATATATATATTATAAATATATAATTTTACATATATTATAATATATTATATTATTATTAGTTGTTTTATTATATGTAATATATATATATTACATTGTATAAATTATATACACACACATAAATAAACAGTATATATATGTATGTGTACCCCCTCCACCCGGGTCCTACTCGCCCCGCTCTGTGCGGGCCTCGAACCCGGCGTGAGAGTCAGGCGCTTTAACAAGGAGGCTAAAACTATTGAGATCAGAGGAGTGAGGTTTACTCGCACAGCGACTACTAGCTGGCCTCCGTTACATATGTACATTTGAATATATAAATAAATAAATAAAAATAAATAAATGAATGTGTAAAAACATAAGGCGAGACTGGCAGATAAGAAACTCCTTGAGATGGCTCTGTGTTATGACGACCATTATTCAAGACCCACATAACAAAGACTCACAGGTTTTGAAAGCAACAGTCGTCCTCCTAATGTGTCTCTTATGTTTTGGCTGCTTATTGACAGAAGTGTGTGTAGGAGCATCTGGAACGGAGGTTAGTCGTGCACAGCCTATCAGAGAAGACGAAACGTTTGGGGGCCATGCAGCTGCGTTCAGGGCCAGATCTGTGGAAACTCTGAGAAATCTGAAGGCCGTAGCTGAACCTACATGTTTAGTCATTAAAAACACTGTTGAATCTTAGCAGGTCCATTAGCTCTCACAATCTAACCTCACTGTAACAATGCAACTTTTGTCTTTTTGTCGACTCTATTTTAAATGTTGGTTAAACGATTGGATGTAGAAAAAGATGACGACATTATGAGCGTTGATATAACATAACAGTGACGGAGAACGTTTTTAGTGTGTGTATCAGTTTGTTAAGCAATCTGAACAGGTTACTTAGAATTACTTCTATACACCAAAGCAAGTTGCGTATATATGCAGAAATGGAAGAAAAATGTAACACAACTTTATTATTTCTGACCAACAAAGATTTATGTCATCATAACAACTAGGGTTGGGCCGATAGACGGACTGACAGACATCACGGTGTTGATCTCTTGTCTCCATGGTGACGCGTTATGCTTGGCACGTGATTCACCACAGCCAAAATAGCGCTTTATGACAGATGTAGTGCTTTTATTTCTAAATAATAACAGAGCCCGTCTACGGAGAGCCTGGCCACTCCCCATTAAGTCCTATTGTACCGAATTGTGGTTGTAGTTCCACCAGAGTTCCACTGGGGGCGATCGCCCATGAGTGCAGAATGAATGGGAGTCTATGGAGCTAGACGGCTAAATGTGTCTCTTTCACCCGATTGCCGTTGAGAAATCTCATATTTGATTGTAGGTTTTGCAAGTTCAACATGGGTTATAGGTTGAAAGTTGAATGAACGAGTACTTATGTCCTTTCGATTTCTTACAGGTTGAGTTGTTGTTGCCCATAACACGCTAGCATTCTGCTAATGAACGCTAATGTTGTGTGTTGTGTGTTTACCTGTGTCGGCTGTGTCGTGTGTTTCCCTGTGTCGGCTGTGTCGTGTGTTTCCCTGTGTCGGCTGTGTTGTGTGTTTCCCTGTGTCGGCTGTGTCGTGTGTTTGCCTGTGTCGGCTGTGTTGTGTGTTTACCTGTGTCGGCTGTGTTGTGTTTACCTGTGTCAGCTGTGTTGTGTGTTTACCTGTGTCGGCTGTGTTGTGTTTACCTGTGTCAGCTGTGTTGTGTGTTTGCCTGTGTCAGCTGTGTTGTGTGTTTACCTGTGTCGGCTGTGTTGTGTTTACCTGTGTCAGCTGTGTTGTGTGTTTGCCTGTGTCAGCTGTGTTGTGTGTTTACCTGTGTCAGCTGTGTTGTGTGTTTACCTGTGTCGGCTGTGTTGTGTTTACCTGTGTCAGCTGTGTTGTGTGTTTGCCTGTGTCAGCTGTGTTGTGTGTTTGCCTGTGTCAGCTGTGTTGTGTGTTTACCTGTGTCGGCTGTGTTGTGTGTTTGCCTGTGTCAGCTGTGTTGTGTGTTTACCTGTGTCGGCTGTGTTGTGTGTTTACCTGTGTCAGCTGTGTTGTGTGTTTACCTGTGTCGGCTGTGTTGTGTGTTTGCCTGTGTCAGCTGTGTTGTGTGTTTCCCTGTGTCGGCTGTGTCGTGTGTTTGCCTGTGTCGGCTGTGTCGTGTGTTTACCTGTGTCGGCTGTGTTGTGTGTTTACCTGTGTCGGCTGTGTTGTGTGTTTACCTGTGTCAGCTGTGTTGTGTGTTTACCTGTGTCGGCTGTGTCGTGTGTTTGCCTGTGTCAGCTGTGTTGTGTGTTTACCTGTGTCAGCTGTGTTGTGTGTTTACCTGTGTCGGCTGTGTCGTGTGTTTGCCTGTGTCAGCTGTGTTGTGTGTTTACCTGTGTCAGCTGTGTTGTGTGTTTACCTGTGTCAGCTGTGTTGTGTGTTTACCTGTGTCAGCTGTGTTGTGTGTTTACCTGTGTCAGCTGTGTTGTGTGTTTACCTGTGTCGGCTGTGTCGTGTGTTTGCCTGTGTCAGCTGTGTTGTGTGTTTACCTGTGTCAGCTGTGTTGTGTGCTTACCTGTGTCAGCTGTGTCGTGTGTTTGCCTGTGTCAGCTGTGTTGTGTGTTTACCTGTGTCAGCTGTGTTGTGTGTTTACCTGTGTCGGCTGTGTTGTGTGTTTCCCTGTGTCAGCTGTGTTGTGTGTTTACCTGTGTCAGCTGTGTTGTGTGTTTACCTGTGTCAGCTGTGTTGTGTGTTTCCCTGTGTCGGCTGTGTCGTGTGTTTACCTGTGTCGGCTGTGTCGTGTGTTTGCCTGTGTCAGCTGTGTTGTGTGTTTACCTGTGTCAGCTGTGTTGTGTGTTTGCCTGTGTCAGCTGTGTTGTGTGTTTACCTGTGTCAGCTGTGTCGTGTGTTTGCCTGTGTCGGCTGTGTCGTGTGTTTGCCTGTGTCAGCTGTGTTGTGTGTTTGCCTGTGTCAGCTGTGTTGTGTGTTTGCCTGTGTCAGCTGTGTCGTGTGTTTGCCTGTGTCGGCTGTGTCGTGTGTTTGCCTGTGTCAGCTGTGTTGTGTGTTTGCCTGTGTCGGCTGTGTTGTGTGTTTACCTGTGTCGGCTGTGTTGTGTGTTTACCTGTGTCGGCTGTGTTGTGTGTTTACCTGTGTCAGCTGTGTTGTGTGTTTACCTGTGTCAGCTGTGTTGTGTGTTTACCTGTGTCAGCTGTGTTGTGTGTTTACCTGTGTCAGCTGTGTTGTGTGTTTGCTTGTGTCAGCTGTGTTGTGTGTTTACCTGTGTCAGCTGTGTCGTGTGTTTGCCTGTGTCAGCTGTGTCGTGTGTTTACCCGTGTCAGCTGTGTTGTGTGTTTACCTGTGTCAGCTGTGTCGTGTGTTTGCCTGTGTCAGCTGTGTTGTGTGTTTACCTGTGTCAGCTGTGTTGTGTGTTTACCTGTGTCAGCTGTGTTGTGTGTTTGCCTGTGTCAGCTGTGTTGTGTGTTTGCCTGTGTCGGCTGTGTTGTGTGTTTACCTGTGTCGGCTGTGTTGTGTGTTTACCTGTGTCGGCTGTGTTGTGTGTTTACCTGTGTCGGCTGTGTTGTGTGTTTACCTGTGTCGGCTGTGTTGTGTGTTTACCTGTGTCAGCTGTGTTGTGTGTTTACCTGTGTCAGCTGTGTTGTGTGTTTGCCTGTGTCAGCTGTGTTGTGTGTTTACCTGTGTCAGCTGTGTTGTGTGTTTGCCTGTGTCAGCTGTGTTGTGTGTTTGCCTGTGTCAGCTGTGTTGTGTTTACCTGTGTCAGCTGTGTTGTGTGTTTACCTGTGTCAGCTGTGTTGTGTGTTTACCTGTGTCAGCTGTGTTGTGTGTTTGCCTGTGTCAGCTGTGTCGTGTGTTTACCTGTGTCAGCTGTGTCGTGTGTTTACCTGTGTCGGCTGTGTCGTGTGTTTGCCTGTGTCGGCTGTGTTGTGTGTTTGCCTGTGTCAGCTGTGTTGTGTGTTTGCCTGTGTCAGCTGTGTTGTGTGTTTACCTGTGTCAGCTGTGTTGTGTGTTTGCCTGTGTCAGCTGTGTTGTGTGTTTGCCTGTGTCAGCTGTGTTGTGTGTTTGCCTGTGTCAGCTGTGTTGTGTGTTTGCCTGTGTCAGCTGTGTTGTGTGTTTGCCTGTGTCAGCTGTGTTGTGTGTTTGCCTGTGTCAGCTGTGTTGTGTGTTTGCCTGTGTCAGCTGTGTTGTGTGTTTGCCTGTGTCAGCTGTGTCGTGTGTTTACCTGTGTCGGCTGTGTTGTGTGTTTGCCTGTGTCAGCTGTGTTGTGTGTTTGCCTGTGTCAGCTGTGTTGTGTGTTTACCTGTGTCAGCTGTGTTGTGTGTTTACCTGTGTCAGCTGTGTTGTGTGTTTACCTGTGTCAGCTGTGTTGTGTGTTTACCTGTGTTGGCTGTGTTGTGTGTTTACCTGTGTCAGCTGTGTTGTGTGTTTGCCTGTGTCAGCTGTGTTGTGTGTTTACCTGTGTCAGCTGTGTTGTGTGTCAGCTGTGTTGTGTGTTTACCTGTGTCAGCTGTGTTGTGTGTTTGCCTGTGTCAGCTGTGTTGTGTGTTTACCTGTGTCAGCTGTGTTGTGTGTTTACCTGTGTCAGCTGTGTTGTGTGTTTACCTGTGTCAGCTGTGTTGTGTGTTTGCCTGTGTCAGCTGTGTTGTGTGTTTACCTGTGTCAGCTATGTTGTGTGTCAGCTGTGTTGTGTGTTTACCTGTGTCAGCTGTGTTGTGTGTTTGCCTGTGTCAGCTGTGTTGTGTGTTTACCTGTGTCAGCTGTGTTGTGTGTTTACCTGTGTCGGCTGTGTTGTGTGTTTACCTGTGTCAGCTGTGTTGTGTGTTTACCTGTGTCAGCTGTGTTGTGTGTTTACCTGTGTCAGCTGTGTTGTGTGTTTGCTTGTGTCAGCTGTGTTGTGTGTTTACCTGTGTCAGCTGTGTTGTGTGTTTGCCTGTGTCAGCTGTGTTGTGTGTTTGCCTGTGTCAGCTGTGTTGTGTGTTTACCTGTGTCAGCTGTGTTGTGTGTTTACCTGTGTCAGCTGTGTTGTGTGTTTGCCTGTGTCAGCTGTGTTGTGTGTTTACCTGTGTCAGCTGTGTTGTGTGTTTACCTGTGTCAGCTGTGTTGTGTGTTTGCTTGTGTCAGCTGTGTTGTGTGTTTACCTGTGTCAGCTGTGTTGTGTGTTTGCCTGTGTCAGCTGTGTTGTGTGTTTGCCTGTGTCAGCTGTGTTGTGTGTTTGCCTGTGTCAGCTGTGTTGTGTGTTTACCTGTGTCAGCTGTGTTGTGTGTTTGCCTGTGTCAGCTGTGTTGTGTGTTTGCCTGTGTCAGCTGTGTTGTGTGTTTGCCTGTGTCAGCTGTGTTGTGTGTTTGCCTGTGTCAGCTGTGTTGTGTGTTTGCCTGTGTCAGCTGTGTTGTGTGTTTGCCTGTGTCAGCTGTGTTGTGTGTTTGCCTGTGTCAGCTGTGTTGTGTGTTTGCCTGTGTCAGCTGTGTCGTGTGTTTACCTGTGTCGGCTGTGTTGTGTGTTTGCCTGTGTCAGCTGTGTTGTGTGTTTGCCTGTGTCAGCTGTGTTGTGTGTTTACCTGTGTCAGCTGTGTTGTGTGTTTACCTGTGTCAGCTGTGTTGTGTGTTTACCTGTGTCAGCTGTGTTGTGTGTTTACCTGTGTTGGCTGTGTTGTGTGTTTACCTGTGTCAGCTGTGTTGTGTGTTTGCCTGTGTCAGCTGTGTTGTGTGTTTACCTGTGTCAGCTGTGTTGTGTGTCAGCTGTGTTGTGTGTTTACCTGTGTCAGCTGTGTTGTGTGTTTGCCTGTGTCAGCTGTGTTGTGTGTTTACCTGTGTCAGCTGTGTTGTGTGTTTACCTGTGTCAGCTGTGTTGTGTGTTTACCTGTGTCAGCTGTGTTGTGTGTTTGCCTGTGTCAGCTGTGTTGTGTGTTTACCTGTGTCAGCTATGTTGTGTGTCAGCTGTGTTGTGTGTTTACCTGTGTCAGCTGTGTTGTGTGTTTGCCTGTGTCAGCTGTGTTGTGTGTTTACCTGTGTCAGCTGTGTTGTGTGTTTACCTGTGTCGGCTGTGTTGTGTGTTTACCTGTGTCAGCTGTGTTGTGTGTTTACCTGTGTCAGCTGTGTTGTGTGTTTACCTGTGTCAGCTGTGTTGTGTGTTTGCTTGTGTCAGCTGTGTTGTGTGTTTACCTGTGTCAGCTGTGTTGTGTGTTTGCCTGTGTCAGCTGTGTTGTGTGTTTGCCTGTGTCAGCTGTGTTGTGTGTTTACCTGTGTCAGCTGTGTTGTGTGTTTACCTGTGTCAGCTGTGTTGTGTGTTTGCCTGTGTCAGCTGTGTTGTGTGTTTACCTGTGTCAGCTGTGTTGTGTGTTTACCTGTGTCAGCTGTGTTGTGTGTTTGCTTGTGTCAGCTGTGTTGTGTGTTTACCTGTGTCAGCTGTGTTGTGTGTTTGCCTGTGTCAGCTGTGTTGTGTGTTTGCCTGTGTCAGCTGTGTTGTGTGTTTACCTGTGTCAGCTGTGTTGTGTGTTTACCTGTGTCAGCTGTGTTGTGTGTTTGCCTGTGTCAGCTGTGTTGTGTGTTTGCCTGTGTCAGCTGTGTCGTGTGTTTACCTGTGTCAGCTGTGTCGTGTGTTTCCCTGTGTCAGCTGTGTCGTGTGTTTACCTGTGTCAGCTGTGTTGTGTTTACCTGTGTCAGCTGTGTTGAGTGTTTACCTGTGTCAGCTGTGTTGTGTGTTTGCCCGTGTCAGCTGTGTTGTGTGTTTGCTTGTGTCAGCTGTGTCGTGTGTTTACCTGTGTCAGCTGTGTCGTGTGTTTCCCTGTGTCAGCTGTGTCGTGTGTTTACCTGTGTCAGCTGTGTTGTGTTTACCTGTGTCAGCTGTGTTGAGTGTTTACCTGTGTCAGCTGTGTTGTGTGTTTGCCTGTGTCAGCTGTGTTGTGTGTTTGCCTGTGTCAGCTGTGTTGTGTGTTTACCTGTGTCAGCTGTGTTGTGTGTTTGCCTGTGTCAGCTGTGTTGTGTGTTTACCTGTGTCAGCTGTGTTGTGTGTTTACCTGTGTCAGCTGTGTTGTGTGTTTACCTGTGTCAGCTGTGTTGTGTGTTTACCTGTGTCAGCTGTGTTGTGTGTTTCCCTGTGTCAGCTGTGTTGTGTGTTTACCTGTGTCAGCTGTGTTGTGTGTTTACCTGTGTCAGCTGTGTTGTCGATGCCTCGAGTGAAAAGAAAGTGCAGAGCGCGAAGGCACCAAAGTGACTGAAGGATTGCCGTAAAGCAGTATCTCTGGTCGTACGATGTGTATGACGTCACTGACAGTTTAAAAGACTTTTTAAAGCAAATAAGTGACTCTAAAAAATCTAACACCCAGCAATGTGTAATTTCTTTGCATCTCCTTTCGAATACAACATTCAAATTACTAGACAAAAAATTATATCCTGAGAATATATCCTGAGGGTATAGCGCCATAGACCTCCATTCATTCTGCACTCGTCCTGTGAGCGCCCTCATGTGGAGCCAGAGTGGAACTGCAACCAGTTCAGAAGTCGGAAGTTTACTGAGAGTGGAAGTAGACATTCTCTGATAATAACAAACTTGCTTACCATGTCATCGTCTATCTTTTATTCTGATTCTCAAATACGTGCAAGTGAGTTTGTTTTGTTGTTTAAAAACCTTTATAAATGATCTTGATCTGTAATGTGAGATGGGCGCCGCCATGTTTGTTTGTGCCGCAGTTCAGAGATTTCTGTCTGTTGGATTTATTACAGCACGTGAATTCATCAGTTTCTCCCGAAATACATGAAAGTAAGTGGCCGGTGAACTGGGAGAAGAATAGAGTAAACTTTATAGTTACTTACACTGTCTATCTGATATGAATCTGATATCTGAATGAATGAAAACACGTCGGCAAATATAATTTGAATGGATTGTTATTGCTGCTGCCATAGACATCATTATATATTTTTACAACCTATAAATGTATTGTTTTGCTATAAATTATATGTATTTAAATGTCTGAAACCTAAAATAATCATTATGTGGTCAAAAACAGTGAATAGTTGTGATATATGACAAGCGCTCAGCCATAGCGCGAAAGCACAGTTTGAATCTGGCCGTTATTATGTCACGTCACTGTACATTCGCTCCTTAGTGGTCAGCTGATGCAGAGCGTGCCGACATCGAGATGTAGAGGAAAATATCTAGTGGAAAATGAGAATGTTATGTTACATTGAATAGATTGATTGCTGTGCTACAGAAACAAAACTGAAGCTATCCATCTAATTCACTGATTTGTACCTTCAAGGCATAATTAGACTTAAAACAGTGCAATGTGTGCAATGCAACAGTGCAATGGAAAGTGCAATGAAACGCTGACTTTGGACAGTCCCAGCTGGTGAGTATACCTCCCCCAGTTCTTCCAAGAGAGGAATGCACCGTTATCCCTCAGCCAAGTGAGAGCACTTAGGGTGACAGCCAACAAAAATATCCACAAAGACAGTGGATGAAAGATCCACATATTCTCACACAAACCACGCATGCAAATACCTTAATTGTGCAAGCAACTGTTTGAACATGAATAGAATACTACTTTAGAGAAGCTTTGCGGCGTCTTCATAATCTTTTCCAAAAAGATAATCTGCTTCTGGCTCATATAAGCATTCGTTTATTGACGTAATTAAATATATTGTGGGATTCTGGAATTGAGGTTCACAGTGGCCTACTGACCTACACTTGATAAACTACTGCGCTCCACCCTGCAGCTCTGCTGTTGAGAGTTTATTTCATGTACTTCGCTAAATTTAGAATTTGCTCTAAGTAAAGTCTTGTTCCTCATGCTATAAAAGACTGCTTTGTGAGCGAACAGTGATAAACGATTGGATAAGGAGCAGAGCTCTTTTTCTTGTAGCAGAGCTATGTAAGAGCTAAGCTAGTGCTAACACATAGTGCTTTAGCCAATGAAGTGAAGCTACATTTCTTAGCATTCTCTGTGGCAGCACACAAATAATGGAATGCATACATTAAACTTAATTTGCACACAAAATCAAATCATTTTGTACTAGTATAGCATAGCGGACAAATCAAGAGCTAAGCTCGTGCTAATCATTTTTGACAGATTTGATAATCTCTTAATATTATGTTGCCTTAAAATCCTCATGGGAAGTGATTTTGGTCAGAATAAAATTGACACTATGGAAAATGTCAATTACTTTTCCTTTTCCCTATCTAACAAAGATGGGAAGCGTTACACTAGAGCCAAAACAGCCTTGTCAGGTGGTGCGATCATCAATTGATGGGAGATGTAGGTTCACCAAATTTCAGTCTCAGAAAGTGGCTAAATAGGTAGCATTTTCAAGCAAGTTTTATCAGTTCATCAACAGTACACGAGCTAAATTGTACCATCAACATTCACCATTACAGCTAATCTTGATGTCCATCAATGATACGCCTCTAGCTCGGAAAGAAAACACAGAGTTTCCCCACTACTGATTACAACACTGTGGTGGCATTTGTGTGCACTCATCTCGTAAACATGATTATTCTGACATGACTTTGAAAGCAGAATTACATTAACTTTTCCTTGTTGCTAGGTGATGCAAACCCCATTACAAATAGGTGTAAATTAGCACATCAGTCAAATTACAGCATGGGCAACCGGCGGCAACTTGAAACATGCTATTATAACCACCTGTAAGTCCGGGAGGACAAAAACAAACTATCATCTCGCTTCTAAATCACTACCTGTCACTGACAAATAATTTACTTGTTCTCTTGCCCAGTAGACTCCTGATCAAATATAACCCACAGAAAGACAGCCAAGTGCATGCTCTTTCAAAGACCTTTTTATACTACCCAAGAAAACCCCATAAATTAGCTTGAACTCTTATGCATTGTAATTTGGGTAAATTCTTAAGCAGAGCTTTGCTCTGGCTTGCAGCGACTTGATTTTGCACTCTAAAGATTATGGAAGTCATTCAAAAACATGAGAAAGATAATCAGAGAGTACTTACTGGAGGACCCGGTTCTCCTTTAGGACCAACAAATCCATCATAGTCAAAGAAATATTCGTCTTCTTCGAAACCATAGTCATCATATCCATAAGCCTCCGAGTATTCTGCGTCGTGCATCCCCTCCTGGACCTGTTCCTCGGATTGGTCCACTAGGTTATAGCTGCTCTCTTCACGGTACAGGACGGTGCTGTTCACTTTAAGCTTGGCCTGCAGAAGCTCCTTGTTAGATTGGTGGGATCTACCATCATTCCTGAAGGCCTCTTTCTGCTTGATGATGGTGATCAAGTCCGGGGTGGCCCGAGTTGCTCTTGGCTTCTTAAGAAGTGTCTTATTCTCTGTGTTATTTTCACCGTCAAGGTTCTTGTCTGGGTTCCTGGTGGTAGTCCCCGGAGTAAAGGCCAGGGATTGCACCTTATTGATGGGTCTTGGAGATGTTTGTATTAGTCTAGGTGTGCTGGTGTGAAATATAGGAGAGCTTGTGGTTGAAAGCCGGTCAAAAAGTGCCGTGGGTATAGAGTTGGTGGCCGTAGTGGAGTGATCAGCAAGAGTTGGGATAAATCTCTGAGTGTGTGATTCGGAAGAGCTGCGGTGGAACTTTGGGGAAGGTGAAACTGATGGGGAGTGAGACTCTGTGCTCCCTGACAGAGATCGGAAGGTGTCGGACAGTCTGCACTGTTTTTTAACATAGTCGCAGTAGTGTGCCGCAGCTTGAGCAGAGGGGTAGATATCCAGCTGGCACAATGCTCCTTCAAACTGCACCGCCCTGGAGTCCATCCTACCCACGGAGAGGCGGCCTTCAGAGCCCAGCGTCTGCGAACGTGTCAGTGTTTCCTCGCTGTACTGCACGTCCCCGCAGCGTGCATAGAGTGATACGGAGCGCGGCCGAACCCCCACAGAGAAGGAGTGCCACTGTCCATCTTGCACATCGTACTTGAAGTAGACAGACGCTTTCTCGCCTGTGTAAACCACTACTTTGCCGGGCAGGAGCTGCAAGCCGAACTGCAGTCTGTCCCTGCCATCACGCATACTAAAAAGAAAGGCATTGTTCGCTCGCCAGGAGCTTAAACTCACTATGATGGAAAACTCCTCCTCCACGCCTGCGGGGAGCAAGCCCAACGATGGGGCCTCAATGAGGGCATCTCGTCCGAGGATAACCCCAACACCAGGGGGCAGGATTGAGAGAGATGAAGCAAGGGAGGTGAGGTAAGCTGTCCCGGAAGAGTGTATGTCTCTGTGACCGGAAAGGCCCAGCTGATGAATAAGATCTACACCTTGAGAGAAAGAGAGAGACAATTGTAAGCAATAAGGTAAGCAGGGTTTGGCAAGGTAGACACTGCAATAAAGACTAGGTTGTTGTGTGGTGGGTTTTGCCAGGGCATTCAGGGTGGTTTTAACATGATGATAGAGTGTACCAAGTTTGTTCAAACCTCTAATCTAAGGGATAAGCGACAACTCCATGCACTAACCTCTAGGCCACAAATTTAATTTAAATCTGTTAAATTATTTAATTGGGTTGACAGTCATCATAAAACACTTTATGAATTTGAGGCCCTCTATAATACGAACCACACAAATGTGTTTTGCCATCATGATATCACAAATTACCCATAAGCCCTTGCATAGTCCTAGCATCTGCGGTCCAGATGAAGAGAGAGAATGAGAGGAAGGTGCGGTCTCAAACCACGCATCTCTTTTCTCCCTTTCTCTTTCAGTGTAGACAATTCTGTCTTTTTCTGTCATATGTTACTAGTCTGTGGCCAGGGAGAGGAGAAAGGATGCTTTTTGAGGAACTAATTCCTGTCATTTCTGTTTAATTTAGACACAGGCTCTTTAGTTCCAGTCCTGGAAGGCCGGTGTCCTGCATACTTTAGTTATAAAGTAACTACAAGGTTAGGGTTGGAACTAAAGTCTGCAGGACACCGGCCCTCTAGATTCCTGGTTTAGACTCAATTTAAAGGTATCACACATGATGTTAGAAAACTTTCTTGTATCCCAGTTTAAAGTGCAGAAACAGCTAAATGCTTGTTCCTAATCAAGACTTTCCCGTTTGCACCCAACTTAAAAGTCATTAAAGGATTAGTTCACTTTTAAAAAAAACTTTTGCTGATAATTTACTCACCCCCATGTCATCCAAGATGTCCATGTCTTTCTTTCTTCAGTCGAAAAGAAATTAAGGGTTTTTTAATGAAAACATTCCAGGATTTTTTTCCATATAATGGACTTCAATGGGCCCCAAACGGTTCAAGGTCCAAATGACAGTTTCAGTGCAGCTTCAAAGGGCTTTAAACGATACCAGACGATGAATAAGGGTCTTATCTAGCGAAACGATCGGTCATTTAAAAAATAAATAAAAAAGTTTAAGTTTTATAAGCACAAATGCTCGCCTTGCTCTGTTCTGTGATGCGCGTTCGTGACGTCATGTAATACGCAATTACGTTGAAAAGGTCATTTGGACCTTGAACCGTTTGGGGCCCATTGAAGTCCATTATATGGAAAAAAATCCTGGAATGTTTTCATCAAAAACCTTCATTTCTTTTCGACTGAAGAAAGAAAGACATGGACATCTTGGATGACATGGGGGTTAGTAAATTATCAGCAAAAGTTTTTTTAAAAGTGAACTAATCCTTTAACTCATTAACTAACTTCACTGGTGGAAGTCAACTTGTCTAAACTCAATTTGCACCACTAGAGTCACCAAACAGAATTGCAAAACAAACAGACCAACAGATAGTCCAGCACCAACACTCATTGGTGCAGTCAATGTTGCTGTGTCGGGCTAGTTGGGACACTCATGCAAACCGAACAATGTTTAATATCACCAGAGTCTCAGCTTTACACTTTCAGGAGAATCACCTAACAAATAGCTCACTTGCTGTCTGCCTATTAACAGTACAGAAGCTTTTTAACATTGGAAAAATTGCACACTTCACCTTTAAATACATGTCAAGTCACCTTTATTTATATAGCGCTTTTTACAATACAGATCGCATCAAAGCAGCTTCACAGTGATACCATGAAAATAATACAGCAAAGTTTGTTTCTAGAAGACAATTGTGTCATCGTCCACCTTAAGTAAGGCAGATCAATAATATTGTTGAATATTAAATGTTCCCAACTGAGCAAGCCAAAAGCCAAGGCAACTGTGGCAAGGAACCAAAAATCCATCAGGAGACAGAAGTTCTCAGACTCAGTTCTCCTCTGGCCAACGAACGAACAGTGTATGATTATGATCCAGGCAGCATTACAGGTCAGAAGTCAGTCTGGATCAGAACATTCAGAATATTTATCCAGTTCCATCTGTTCGGAAGTCGGAGTCATGTCGCCGGTATGGAGACGAGTTTGTTGAGGATCGGTGCCGATGGGGCCTTCACAGGGCTGATGAGGCTGGCACTTCAGGGATGCATCATAAAGTATAGCCTGAGGGCAGCAGAGCACATCCTAGAGAACTACAGCAAGTCTGCTTTTGAGATCAAGTGAGCAGGATCGTCTGTCCTCCTGTCAGCAAACACAGACAAGCTTTTACATGGCTTGAGAATGTCCGTGGAGAGATCTCAGAGGAACTGCTCTGGCAACAGGCACTTTCATTACTAATCCAGACTTTCTGTTTTAGTTTGAACAAATTTATTCAGCCCAGGCTTAAACAGATGACAAGCAAAAGGCAACAACAGCAGTGGCACAAAGTCACGGCTGTTCCCTTTCGCGCTTTCTGTTCTTTGCGTTACAAGTTCAGCGCAGGCCATTACTGTGCCTTGAAAACTGATTCACCGTGGGTTTAAAAACAGACGGGATCTTAAACAACCATGAAAAAAAGAGAATCAGACTTCAAAGCTCAGCCAGCCATGTTTCTGACTGGTTGCACATGGGCGACCCTGTGAACTTTCACCTTTTTGGTGGTTCAAATAGATCGTCGAACAGCCAATAACTTATTTTTAGAATGACGCCATCGCAAACAACCATGAAGAGAGGCAGAAAAATCATCCCTGCGGTGATTGGTTGCACTCTGGCCATCTTTAGTGCCAAACAATTCAATGTCAAGCTGCGGATAAATAAAAATATTATTACAGTAGTGGCCAAAAGTGATGTCCATAGGTGATATTTGTTTTTAATGACCCTACAAGTTAGATTAAACCATTACAAAAGGATACACTGACTACAACATAATCAGTTATTCATATTTCGTTGGTTTTCTCTTGTTTTTGCATTGGTTTATAATTTCTTTCTATGACAGCCTGGCCAAAAATTATATCTTCAAAAACAAATGACTTCAAGCACAACTATGCAATATGCTTACAAAATCTTTAACACATTTTTAATAAAGGGTGAAGATGTCAATTTTCCTAGGTTGGACATAACTTTTGGCCACTACTGTAAGTATTAGACTTAAAAGTATAACCTGTCCCCCATTTACTTTACTAAGTGATTAAACTTAGCAGATCATTTTCACCTGGTGGATGATAAATTAAAAAAGTAGACTTATACTGACAGAGACCAGAATTCCAAAGAGACTTTAAAAGGGTAGACTTTTTCAACTTGAACCACTAAAAGACTGCCTAGACAACCAAACAGAACAACCTAGCAACCACACATCAACACCCTAGCAACACAGCGGCAACATGCACTCATTGCATTGTAGGGTTCACTTTTGCTATTTTGCATTCTGCATATTTAGGCATCTCTAATCGCACATCCAAGCATTCCATGCATACAGCAAATTCACACACTGTTTTAAGTAAATGTTCACCTTTTTACAAAAATATTTACAAGTAGGCATCGTCGTCCGACGCTTTTACTGTTGAATTATTAAAAAATAATGCACACGAGGTGTTTTTAACGCAAGCCTGCAAGTTTAACTGCTTCAAAAACAGCGATGTTAACACCTCCATACGGAGAAATGTCATGTAGCTTTTCATTTGCAAACTATTTATTTGTGATTATTGTGTGTGTCTGAACAGAAAGCGTGCTAATAAAAGGTCATTTAGTGGGGAAAACATGGAAATAGTTTGTCATTTTTATCCTATTGTTTGTTACATTTATTTGCCTGGTCAGAAATCATATGGCGAAGTGATCTGGAATGGCAATGCGGTCAAAACCGACCTGGAACTACTTTAGCAGTGCGTTTACTGGAAAATAATCACACGCCTTAGAACATTCATCAATTTTAGCAGTTCATGCATTTCCTGGGAATAAAATCTGAGCGTTGCTAGTAGACAGAACACAATTCCAATCTTCAATCTTCTATAAGCATGCAGTGTAATGATAGTAAAGCAGGTTTCTAATGATATACTTCAAGGCTTCAGGATGTTGTGCAATCATAATTCATGTGTGCTTGTGTAACATCTTTACTGCTGGCTGTCCTCTATTGTTTGAAGGTGTTTTAGTTATTTCTAGCAGCATGTGTAGTCTTTTCTTCCTAATGTCAGCTTGAACAGCAGCCAGAATGGGTTTTGTATCTCAGCAAGCGTTTGATCTTTATACCATCCTTGTTTCAGTGATGGTTTCAGATAAAGATCAAATGCTAATCTTTGTGTGTGTGTCCGAGTGTGTGCGTGTGTGTGTTGTAATACAATACTATCATTAAATTGATCAAAAGTGACAATGAAGACATTTATAATATTACAAAAGCTTTATATCTTAAATAAATGTTGTTCTTTCGAACTTTTGAACTTTTTGAACACATACAATGTAAAAATATTGACTTACTGTTACAAATAAGTATTAAAACAGTACATTATATTTATAT
The DNA here is from genome assembly GCF_949319135.1 of Squalius cephalus. NCBI lineage: Eukaryota > Metazoa > Chordata > Actinopteri > Cypriniformes > Leuciscidae > Squalius > Squalius cephalus. The sequence continues at coordinate 35,854,467 of NC_137139.1, forward strand.
CATTATATTTACAACTATATATGATCTAAATCTACAAAAGATGCCAAGAATAGTTTTGAGTTCCAATGAAGCACTGAATCAGACCGTTTGGAGTGATTCATGAATCGAACTTGCCAATTGTAATGTCAGCTCTGTCTGAACAAGCTGACGAGTAATGTCAAGAAAGTCAAGAATGAATTGTGAAATTAGTACAATGACATGCTCTTCTCTTGGAAACTTGATGACCTAATAAAAAAAATATTAAATAAATCCAGATATTCACAATTACTGTATATTTAGATGGCCATCTAAATATATTACATTTGCTATTTATCACCCGGTCAGAATCACTGCTCCCTGTGTTCCCCTCAATACCTCTCTTATTTTATCTTCTCCATCTCACACAAATAAAGGCAAATGCCCAAAAATACTCCCGCTAGCTCAGATTGGGTTTCCTGCAGGAGAAAAACAGCCTAACCTGGTTGACCTGCTAGTCCATTTAAACCAGACGTTTATATCGTCTTCCTTCTGCAGTCATACTCTATCTCATGTACAGTCAGAGGCGGGAGAGACGAGCCCTATGGATATCTGGAAATTACTCATTAAGACTAGAGCGAGAGAAAACTAAGAGACAGAGAGTCGCTCAGAGCGCAAGAACAGACACGCCGACCAATTCAATGAAGAAAGAGCAGCACTTTCACAGCCAACAGATCTACTTACACCAATGCTTTCCATTTGAACGTTCCTTTTCCTGCTTCCGAATTTCCTCTTCGCTCTACAGTAAACTTTTACACACACACTTCTAAACTAATGAATTATAGTTCATGATAAATGTTACAACAGTATATTTGCATTATTATATTTATATCACTATATTTATAACAGTATTTAATATACATTTCCTTCCTTTTGAACTTGCACCCTTCACTCTACAGTAAAATCTCACACACAAACACACACACACTTATAAACTTTTGCTTGTGTTTCTACAGAGCCCCTAAAGGGACACGGTGATGGAAAAAATTTGATGGGAGGAATTTTCCTCAGGGGGACGCAAAGTTTTTCGGGGAATGCAAACTTTTTTGCGAGCGAACGCAAAGTTTCTCTGCAAACGCAAAAGTTTTTGCGTGCGAACGCAAAGTTTCTTGACGAATGCAAAAGTTTTTCCAAGCAAACGCAACGTTTCTTGACGAATGCAAAAAGTTTTTGCGAGCAAATGCAGAGTTTCTTGACGAATGCGAATGTTTTTCCAAGTACAAAGTTTAACGGCGAACGTAAGAGGTTTTGCAAGCGAACGCAAAATTTAACGGCGAACGCAAACGTTTTTTTCAGAGCGAGCGAATGCAACGTTTCTCTCCAAGCGCAAAATTTTTTCAGAGTGAACGCAAAAGTTTTTCAGAGTGAATGCAAAGTTTCTCTGAAAAACAAGAGTTTTTGCAAGCAAACGCAAAGTTTCTCTCCAAGCGCAAAAGTTTTTCAGAGCGAATGCAACGTTTCTCTCCAAGCGCAAAAGTTTTTCAGAGTGAACGCAAAAGTTTTTCAGAGCGAATGCAAAGTTTCTCTGAAAAACACAAGAGTTTTTGCAAGCGAACGCAACGTTTCTCGGCAAACGCAAAAGTTTTTGCGTGCGAACGCAAAGTTTCTAGACGAATGCAAAAGTTTTTCCAAGCAAACGCAACGTTTCTTGACGAATGCTAAAAGTTTTTGCGAGCAAATGCAGAGTTTCTTGACGAATGCAAATGTTTTTCCAAGTACAAAGTTTAACGGCGAACGTAAGAGTTTTTGCAAGCGAACGCAGTTTAACGGTGAACGCAAACGTTTTTTCAGAGCGAATGCAACGTTTCTCTCCAAGCGCAAAAGTTTTTCAGAGTGAATGCAAACGTTTTTCAGAGTGAACGCAAAGTTTCTCTGAAAAACACAAGAGTTTTTGCAAGCAAACGCAGTTTCTCTGCAAGCGCAAAAGTTTTTCAGAGCGAATGCAAACGTTTTTTCAGAGCGAATGCAACGTTTCTCTGCAAGCGCAAAAGTTTTTCAGAGTGAACGCAAACGTTTTTTCAGAGCGAATGCAAAGTTTCTCTGCAAGCGCAAACGTTTTTCAGAGTGAATGCAAAAGTTTTTCAATGTGAATGCAAAGTTTCTTTGAAAAACACAAGAGTTTTTGCAAGCGAACGCAAAGTTTCTCTGCAAGCGCAAACGTTTTTCAGAGCGAATGCAACGTTTCTCTGCAAGCGCAAAAGTTTTTCCAAGCAAACGCAACGTTTCTTGACGAATGCAAAAGTTTTTCCAAGCAAACGCAACGTTTCTTGACGAATGCAAAAAGTTTTTGCGAGCAAATGCAGAGTTTCTTGACGAATGCGAATGTTTTTCCAAGCAAACGCAACGTTTCTTGACTAATGCGAATGTTTTTCCAAGCAAACGCAACGTTTCTTGATGAATGCTAAAAGTTTTTGCGAGTAAGTGCAGAGTTTCTTGACGAATGCAAAAGTTTTTCCAAGCAAACGCAACGTTTCTTGACGAATGCAAAAAGTTTTTGCGAGCAAATGCAGAGTTTCTTGACGAATGCGAATGTTTTTCCAAGCAAACGCAACGTTTCTTGACTAATGCGAATGTTTTTCCAAGCAAACGCAAAGTTTCTTGACGAATGCTAAAAGTTTTTGCGAGTAAGTGCAGAGTTTCTTGACGAATGCGAATGTTTTTCCAAGTACAAAGTTTAACGGCGAACGTAAGAGTTTTTGCAAGCAAATGCAGTTTAACGGGGAACGCAAACGTTTTTTCAGTGCGAATGCAATGTTTCTCTCCAAGCGCAAAAGTTTTTCAGAGTGAATGCAAACGTTTTTCAGAGTGAACGCAAAGTTTCTCTAAAAAACACAAGAGTTTTTGCAAGCGAACGCAAAGTTTCTCTGCAAGCGCAAAAGTTTTTCAGAGCGAACGCAAAGTTTCTCGGCAAACGCAAAAGTTTTTCCAAGCAAACGCAACGTTTCTTGACGAATGCAAAAGTTTTTCCAAGCAAACGCAACGTTTCTTGACGAATGCAAAAAGTTTTTGCGAGCAAATGCAGAGTTTCTTGACGAATCGAATGTTTTTCCAAGTACAAAGTTTAACGACGAACGTAAGAGTTTTTGCAAGCGAACGCAGTTTAACGGTGAACGCAAACGTTTTTTCAGTGCGAATGCAATGTTTCTCTCCAAGGGCAAAAGTTTTTCAGAGTGAACGCAACGTTTCTCTGCAAGCGCAAACGTTTTTCAGAGTGAATGCAAACGTTTTTCAGAGCGAATGCAAAGTTTCTCTCCAAGCGCAAAAGTTTTTCAGAGTGAATGCAAACGTTTTTCAGAGCGAATGCAAAGTTTCTCTCCAAGCGCAAAAGTTTTTCAGAGTGAATGCAAACGTTTTTCAGAGTGAACGCAAAGTTTCTCTAAAAAACACAAGAGTTTTTGCAAGCGAACGCAACGTTTCTCTACAAAGCGCAAAAGTTTTTCAGAGCGAATGCAAAGTTCCTCTGAAAAACACAAGAGTTTTTGCAAGCGAACGCAAAGTTTCTCTACAAAGCGCAAAAGTTTTTCAGAGCGAACGCAAAGTTTCTCTAAAAAACACAAGAGTTTTTGCAAGCGAACGCAACGTTTCTCTACAAAGCGCAAAAGTTTTTCAGAGCGAATGCAAAGTTCCTCTGAAAAACACAAGAGTTTTTGCAAGCGAACGCAAAGTTTCTCGGCGAACGCAAGAGTTTTTCCGAATGCAGACAAAGGTTTTTTCTTCCATCTCATATTTTTTTCCATTACCATGACCCTTTACAGGCTCCGTATGTTCCTCTAAGTCTAAATGCATGAATGTAAATGTAAACTTCATTCACAATAGGAACATGCACTATTTAATTTGTTTACAAGTCTTCAGTAATTCACACTGATTGCAATGCACTGGCCTGCATGAGAGCCAATCATATATTATAGCTCAAATAAAAGCATTAATATACACACAAATGGCTATTTAATGCCTGTAAAATGTTTTATGGTTTTGCTCGTGGCTCACGGCTGCTTTCCTCCTCCATCACTCTTTCTCTGTGTGTTTATTTCCGATCTACATAGACGTTTGACACAGTCTCAGTTTCATATTAACAGTAAAATATGCGCACTGGCAGATCAGTGTTTCCGTAGAAACAGAAATACAATCGGCAGGAAAACAAACAGTCAAAAGACTCTGTTTGCAGAAGAACCCTGTATAAACATCGATTTAAAACTGGATATAATTATGAAAGACTGTTGCTTTGGGCTTGGAAGTTGATTTTTCATTAAAAGCCAAAACAGTAACGGAAGTATAAGTATCGCTTTACATAAAGAGTGATACAAAATATAGCAAATCTTGGCTGTGTGATTATTTATACATCACAAAAATGTAAACTCTATATAACGTTGGATATATAATACATCAAACTTGATCTGCAATCATACAGTATATACTCACAAAGTGTAGAGCAAATCTAAACTGATTTATTATTTATATTACCATAAAATATAACTACAGTAGTCAACATTTGAAGTGGATCAAAACCTTTCATCAAAGTTATAACAATACCCGTTCTTGTCTTTGGACAACGTTGATGAACTTTTTTGATCCACTTCAAATGTTCATTACAGTATATTTTCAATCAGCTAAATGCGACTGTAAGGCATGAAGATACTAATGAAGATGTTATAAACATTGACATCATGATTTCACAAAATAAAGGGAAAGTGTGCAACAAACTTTTTGAAAGAGCAACAAAGATTACAAACAATTAACTCTGAATATTAAACTGGGACGCATGCAAATAACACACTGCAGCTTTAAAGGCAGAACTCTGAGGTTAAGAGGTCAAAGGTCAAAGGTGAAGGTAAAGAGGTGAGCGTATACCTTGAGCTCTTGAGCGCTCTTCTGCAGTCAGCACTGCCGCACATGTTGACAGGAGGAAGACGAGGAATCTCCTGTGGAAAAACAACAACAAAGACTTCGTGGTAATCGTGAATCAGAATAAGTTCCTCTTGCAGCATCTCTTCTCTTCTCTGATGACGAGGGCGGGGCTATAACCTGTCACTCACATGAGATCAGCCAATAGCAAACCACAACCATCCAATCATCCAATCAATTCCCCATAAATCACATGAGAAATGAAACCCAAACAAAGCGTTTAATGTCTGGACGGAACGGGCTGATGGAGATCTGGTGCGTTTATAAACGGAGTCTGATGTTTAGAGCGGTCGACGGTTATTATCCTGTCATCGAGAGGAGCTAAACACAAAAAAGCTGATATGGAATCACCTTCAATGGCCCTTCATTTTATTTACAGTATTGTGTGTATAAATTAAAAAAATAATAATTTTTGAGTCACAAACAATTTGATACCCAGCATTTTGATTCAGGACAGTTTGACAGCTCAACCCAAGGTGGCGCTAAAGAGTCGAGACGGCATGATTAGTTAGTTTGCTAAAACATGTTTGTCGATAGAGAAACCACAGGTGTAGCACATCAAATTAACTATTAACATGTTCAACAACGATTTTTTCAAAATCAGTGTCACTTGGCTTTTACATTTTGTTATATAAAATAAATGCAACGATGTTCTCAAAGTGTGGCTTTTTAGAGGCACTTTACACTCTTAATAATAAAGGTTCTTTACTGGCATCAATGGTTCCATTAAGAACCTTTAACATCCATGGAATCTTTTGAAGGTTCTTTATAGTGGAAAAAAGTTCTTTAGATTATTAAAATGTTCTTCACAATAAAAATGCTCTTTTAGGAACTGATCACTGGAAGGTTCGAGAAACCAAAAATTGTTCTTCTATGACATCACTGTAAAAAAACAAACTTCTGGAACCTTTATTTTTTAAGAGATTATGTAACTTAAACGTATGTATATCGAACAAACACTAACATTATAAGATTAAGATTTTAATGTCTGTAAGGAGAATGTGAAGAAATGAAAATGAATATTCTAGATCTTCCCAACAATCATCTCTTTGTAAAGAAATTCTAATTCAATAAGGACAACAGAGCAGTGACCGCTGGCATAAACTGCTTAGACTACAGGTCTTTGTTTTTTTGTGTTAGAGTTTAGTAATAATGAGACGACTTTGAATACTTTTGACAGTTACAGATTTAAAAAACAAAAAGGCGGGAAGAGTGAAAATACTGTTGACAGTTATACATTTAAAAAACAAAAAGGCTGGAACAGTGAAAATACTGTTGACAGTTATAAGAAAATACTGTTGACAGTTACAAATTTAAAAAACAAAATGGCGGCAACAGTGAAAATACTGTTGACAGTTATAAATTTAAAAAACAAAAGGGCTGGAACAGTGAAAATACTATTGACAGTTACAGATTTAAAAAACAAAAAGGCGGGAAGAGTGAAAATACTGTTGACAGTTACAAATTTAAAAAACAAAAAGGTGGGAACAATGAAAATACTGTTGACAGTTACAGATTTAAAAAACAAAAAGGTGGGAAGAGTGAAAATACTGTTGACAGTTATACATTTAAAAAACAAAAAGGCTGGAACAGTGAAAATACTGTTGACAGTTACAGATTTAAAAAACAAAAAGGTGGGAAGAGTGAAAATACTGTTGACAGTTATACATTTAAAAAACAAAAAGGCTGGAACAGTGAAAATACTGTTGACAGTTATAAGAAAATACTGTTGACAGTTATGGATTTAAAAAACAAAAAGGCAGGAACCTTTTTTCTTTAAAAAAAAAAAATCTGACTGTAACTGTCAAAAGTATTTTCAAAGCCGCTTTAACATGCTAAAGTGGTCACAAGTTTGAGGAACTGAAGAGAAACGTCATCTTCGTACAGGACTGACAGTGGGTTATATAATCCTCCCAGAGAAGAATGTGGAGTCAGAGAATCCATCGTTCATCCTGTCACAGTGTTGAGATACTTTTGCTCGTAACCCTTACACCAGAGGGCCTGAGGGAAGTCTATCTGGAAATCATATTTGACTAACACCAACCCTGAAAGCTTCCAGCCTCCACCTGATCTAACATACACCTCTGAACACAGCTTAAACCACTTTCTCTTTAAACTAACAAACTGGCTCTTTTCTACATTTGAGCCTCTCGGCTACTGTAGATTACTCTTAAAACCCAAGCCTTGGTCACTTTCTATGATGAACTGCTTGTAATGATCCTCATTTGTAAGGTACTTTGGAAAAAAGCATCTGCAAAATGTTTAGGAACATTTTTAAGGAAAATACATGTATTTATATCAACGTTTCATCATTTCTGCGAAAATGCAGACGGAATCACAGAATTCGTCATAAAACTGGAATTTTCTGTATAATACGCAATGTCACAGAATTTGGCGGAATTTAGCTGAAAAAGTAGGGCTACGGACTATAGTGTCTATGAATATTAAAGCTTAAAAAGACAGCTATTTAAATAGATTCACACACAAACTCACAGCTCTTCACTGCAAAACGCCAAAATAAAAGTTAAGAAAACTATCGACAGATTCACACACAAACTCACAGCTCTTCACTGCAACACGCCAAAATATAAGTGTGGTTTAACTTTAACTTTTAACTTTAATAGTTTTGTTTATTAATTGATTAGACTTTTTTTCTCATTTTTGGAGAAAAAAAAGTAACAATTAAATAATTTTGTAAGACATTTTAATGAAATCAATTGATTAGACATCCTTTTGGATTTTTAAAATGTAATAAAACCATTAAAAAATGGAAGTCAGAAAGATTCAAATGGAAAACACAGAATTCTGAGAAAAATAAAGCGGATTTCATAGGGCCCTAGTTGTAACTGCTGATTTGATTGGTCAGCCTGATTACTTGGTCAAACGTATTTGTTTTCCCACAGTTCTCTGCGAGAGTACAGCAAACGCAGGGTGCCGCTCGAGAGGATGGTGTGACATTCCACAGTCGAAGAAAAGAAAAGAAGCGGAAGAAAGAAACAGAGGAGGCTGAATCTAAACTTTTTTTGAGTTTGAGGCGACTTTGTCTATGTGGTTAAAACAGAAACTGTATGATTTACAGGACACCTTATTCTTGAACATCTCAAATTGGTCTTAACAATCCTGAACATTATCTATCTATCCAAAGCAACCATTGTAATGTTTTACTTGCACTTTGAGACCTTTATCTTCTGCTTAGGCTTTAGCATCGGCTTTACAACTTTACAAATCAGTAAGTCACTCAGAAATGTCTCAGCCAATGGGCTTGTGAGGGTGTGGCTAATGCAGATCGCTCTGATTCCCACCGCTAGCATAATTTCGGCTCGTATCAGTCGGTGCCAGAGCGAAGGCCGTGTTCTCAGCATACAGAGCAGATGCTGGCGTGGTCCAGATCGCTCGCTCACTGATCGACTGCCAATATTCGATCCTGCTGGCGTTGGTTTCTCACACCTGCAGCCAGAGAGTGACTACATTCCTCAAGCGCTGTTCTGGTCATGCTGGTCTACACCGATGAAGAACGACAGGCACACAAAACAACACTGTCACACTCTCTTTCTCTCTGTCTACACAAGCTTGGATCAAGAACAAGTGGAACTGAAGTATCTGCACTTTCTAGTTAAGTAGAAAACTTAATAAACTCAGAGCCTAATTCAAGCAACACAACAAATAAAGTCATTTCCATGGTCATTATTACAAAATCAATCCCATCAGGATGATACAAAACCCTTCATATCGGGGTCCTAAATCACCCTGCTAGGGTTTCTTTTTACAGTAATGACTACAACGCTTCTCTTCTACTGTACGTATGCTGTAAATAACGGTTTGGTGAATGCTAGCATAGCACATATGAACTCATGAACACGTCTGAATACCGACTCTTTCTTTGAATCTAGTTTTGATCTGGTTCCAGGTTGGAGGATGTGTAGCGACACTGAATGAATGCATTAAACGTGCTCCAACACCAAACGCAAACTATGCATGAGTAAGTAACGGTAATGACAAAAACAGTATTTTTAAGACCAAATCAAACCATTTACATTGGGTTCAAGCTCATGAAAGCTATTTTTAGTTGTCAGATTAGGGTTTGCACACTTTTTGACCAATGAATTGGTTTCCAATAAAATTAATGAATGCATGAAAGGTGCATCAATCCACATTTAACAAATGCAAACTATTCATGAATAAGTGACTGCGGTAAAGATAAAAATAGTGCTTTTTATGAACGAATCAAACCGATTGCATTGGTTTCAAGCTTATAAAAGTCATTTTTAGCTGTCAAATCAGGGTTTACACACTTTTTGCACAGTGATTTGGTTCCTGGTTGGAGGATGAATGAATGCATTAAAAGTGCTCCAACACTCCTCTAGCAAATGCAAACTATGCATGAATAAGTAATTGCGGTAATGACAAAAATAGTATTTATTGTGACCGAACTGTTCAAGCTCATTACAATCATTTTAGTCGTCAAGTCACAGTTTGCATACTTTTTGTCCAATGAATGGTTACAGATTGGACGCTTATTTAACAAATGCAAACTATGCATTAATAAGTGACTACGGTAATGCCAAAAATGGTATTTATTATGACCAAATCAAACAGACTGCATTGGGTTCAAGCTCAAGAAAGTCATTTTTAGCAGTCAAGACAAGGTTTGCAGACTTTCTGACCAATTAATTGGATCCAGGTTGGAGGTTGAATGAGTGCATTAAACATGTGCATCAACACTCATCCAACAAATGCAAACTATGCATGAATAACCAACTGCGGTAATTACAAAAAAAGTATTTATTATGACCGAAATATTCAAGCTCATTAAAGTCATTTTTAGTCGTCAAGTCGCAGTCTGCACACTTTTTGTCCAATGAATTGGTTCTAGATTGGATGGTCATTTAACAAATCCAAACTCATCTAGAAAATGCAAACTATGCATGAATAAGTAATTGCGTTAATGACAAAAAATTGTATTTATTGTGACCGAATTGTTCAAGCTCATTACAGTCATTTTAGTCAAGTCACAGTTTGCATACTTTTTGTCCAATGAATGGTTCTAGATTGGATGCTTATTTAACAAATGCAAACTATGCATTAATAAGTGACTACGGTAATGTCAAAAATGGTATTTATTATGACCGAATCAAACAGATTGCATTGGGTTCAAGCTCATGAAAGTCATCTTTAGAGTCTTCCAGCTATTAATGATAAGACATGAATAGACATGAGCAAATATACTGGATATAGCATGCATACGTCTCCAATAAGACCCTCAACAGAATGATGTTGATGAAATGTTTTAGAAATGCATGCCCTTTAAATATTTCCATTACTTATTTCTCCTGATATTTCCAGATTTTCTGTGAGCAAAGCAACCCGGTCAGGAAAGGCAAAGTTCATCCAAACATGCTCATTCCAAACCTGCGTGACTTTCTTTCTTCTGAGGAAATCAAAAACACTAAGGTCCAAAACATCTTTTTCCACAGAAGAAACAAAGTCATGCAGGTTTGGAATGACATGAGGGCGAGTAAATGATCACAGAACAATCATTTTTTGCATGGAAACACATTTTCACAGTGCAACAAAAGCCACTAAACAGCATTTAACTTGATACTTGATGTAATATGATAAGCAAGATCGCAGTCAGGTGCATGTGTGGATTTGTTGGGATTTCATTGAGTCTAGTCCAGATGTTAGAGGTCAATGCTCATCTCCATGAGGAATGTTGCTGCTCTTGTGTGTCGGGTTGGAGATCTGAACTAACAGCGCACAGTAAAAACCACTCGTACTTCACTGTCACTTCAGCCAAATCTACACTTCTGGAAACAGACAGCCAGTTACAGATGAAAAATGCAAACAAATAAACCAGTAAATCACAAAGCCTCCTCATCTGGTGCAAATTTGCTCCAAAGGCAGGAGGAATTTAACCCCGGATCAACATATGGAAAATTCAGAAGCAGACTGATCTGTGATCATTATTAAGTCTATGTCATAACTCAATCTGGTGTCAGTAGGCTTAAGTTGGAGATCAAAACTATGGTTGGCACAAAACCTCAGAACACACTTATCTAGGAGAGTCTATCTAATGTGCTCGATTTCAATCACGCCAATAAATGCAAATCGTTTATAACTCGCGTCTGTTTTCGTGTTCTCTCCTGATTTTGCTTTAAAGTGTTGTGATGTGCACCGCGGTTCTCCTGAGGCTCTCGAGATTGAAAGTTAGTTAGTTAGTTAGTTACTCACGTTGTCGTTGTGGGAGAAACTTGTCCAATCCTTGTCCGTTGAGCTCCTAAATGCATTTGTATGCATTTGTCCAAGCAGCAGTTTTCAAAGCGAAAACAGAATTGCACAGCAGAAGACACCACCGGCTCATGAGACCAGATCCAGCCTGATCACATCACAGTCCGAGTCCGAGTCCGTGTCCGCGCATGGAGAGCTTCAGTTCTGCGGTCAGACCTCGGACACCGAGCGCGCTGCTGGAGGAGGACAGGGGGGTTATTGAGGGAGCAGATCAGAAGATCCGTATTAAACCTGACTGAGAGAGAGAGAGAGAGAGAGAGAGAGAGAGAGAGAGAGAGAGAGAGAGAGAGAGAGAGAGAGAGAGAGAGAGAGAGAGAGAGAGAGAGAGAGACGCTCCGGGCTCTATGTGTCTGGACTCGCTCGGTCCGCCGCATCTCCAGCTCGGTGTTGTATTTCACTCATTACTGCGTGACATCATCCATACTATCTGTCCGGCTATACTATTTATTAAAAATAATAATAATAAAATAATAAAATAAAAAAAACAATACAAATACAATATTTCAAATGCTAGGGGGAGGTATAGCCTAAACAGTATGAATACTTTAAAGATAAAGAGTGTACAAGATTTTTGTTTCTTCGTAATGCTTCACTTCATTTTTAAATGCAATAAAACATGGAGTTTTCCCTGAAAATGTACATTTATGAATGTGAAATTTAGCCATTAAAATAAGATCTGTCCGTCATTTTGTTTATTTTTTGTTGAAGAAACATACATTTACATACAAACAATACATTTCAAATGCTATGGGGGATTTATGAACAGTATAATACTGATAGAGTGTACATGCTTGTAAAATTCTAATAGCTTTTTGTTTCTTCGAGGGCAATATTGACTCAGTATAATGCTTCACTTCATTTTTACATGCAATAAAACATGGGGTTTTCACTGAAAATGTACATTTATTAATGTGAAATGTAGCCTTCAAAATAAGATCTGTCCGTCATACATCGCAGATCGACCTGAAAGACGGCAAATACAGAATATCAAAAGATTAATTAACAAATCACTTTAATTAGACAAAAAAAAAAAAAAAAAAAAAAAATTACCAAGAATAATAGGCTAATAATAAATTATTTCATTCTGGTAGTCTTCTGTACAGTATTTATTACTGTTGTTGTACATAATTATTCTTTATTATTTGCCACAAAACTGATATGATATAGGCTATATATATACTTGGCCTGGCCTTATTTACATAATTGGTAAATGTTATTACAAAAAAAAAAAGTTAGTCATAGCCAGAAACATTTATCGCCATTCGATCGATTTCTCATTTGAATGCTAATAATTACGATTTATAAAAACATTTTTGTAAGAGGTCTCATATTTTCTGCATTTATTTGATCAAAAACACAGCAAAAAGTAGCCTACTATTGTAAGTTATTATTATAAATTAAAAGAACCTTTTTTTTTGTTTTTGTTTTTTTTTTTGTTACATTTTTCACCATCTATTGATTTTATACAGAAATTCAAAAAACAATAAATTCATAGGCTATTAGGTGACTTAAATTTTAGAAAAATATTGTCAATATTGTCTGTTTTTCCTCTATTTTGCCAATGAAAATAGTTTCAAAGAGTAGAGCCATTGCAAGTATCAGAGCAACACAGCTTCAGTTTCTTTACTGAATGAATTCTAGTTTTTGAACGAATCGTTCAAATAAATGACTCAACGATTCGCTCAGTCACCTCTGTTTTGTCCCTGAATGAATCAGCCGTTTTGAACGAATCGTTTGACTGAATGATTCAATGAATAACTCATTAAGAAAATGATTTGCCGCCACCTACTGACAGTTTTAGTATTATTCTGGAATTTATAGCTTGGTGGTTTTTACAGCCATAGGCTGCACAATGCTGTGACATTTATGAGGAAAATTCATAGATTTGTTAGTGTGAGTGATGAACAGTGTCATGCTATCAGTTCCAAGATGGCCGACGCATCGACGTGTCTGGAGTGGTCGAATGTGTCATCTATATCTATGGTTCTGATTCCTCAGTCTTGACCATCAGATCCTGAAGTGTCATTATCAGAACACAAGAGCTCATGCACTATGACATTTGACCTTCTGTTTGACCTCACTGTAACCCAGAACGTTACTGGATTTAGCCTGAACACAAAAATAGTGAACTAGCCTACTAAACCAGCTTCACACACGGTTCAATCACTGACATGTTGAAAATTGGTGTACAGGGCTGTTCACACCACAAGTGTTCATGCAATAAAAAATAAAGGTATAAATAGAAGGAGCACAGCAGAATGGAAAAGTATCTCAAGATGCATTTCTAAATGTTGAACTTTTGAGGAAGGTTTATTTGTTCATCTCTCAATCGTATTGCATTGCATTATGTTTTAAAACTACAGAGCTCTGATCATAAAACTAAGCATTTAAATATCATCTTACTATTATTGGTGGATATTGATATTTGAATGCATTTTATGTCGGCTCTGCTATTCTGCAGTATCTCATTTAAGTTACTAACATCAGAATTTCATATTATAAGCATCTGCACCATATTATTGCTCAGTTTGGGCCTCTGAAATCAAAACTGAACAGCAATTACAAAACAGGTCTATAGAATGAACAATCTTTATCAAATTACACATTACATTAAGTGGTGATCGTGTTTTTTTTGTGTGTGTGTGCTGGCTGTCACAGTCAGTTTTGTGCAAACAGGATAATGGGTCTCAAACGAGTGTTTTAGTTTCACCCAGCAAAATGACCCATTAACCCAGGGCAAACACGCGCCAGTGAAGCGCAGATCATCATATGTTGTGTTTGGGTTAAAGCGGCACACGGGAGAGCGCCAGGTTTCCGGGTTCAAATCCCAGCTGGCGATCGTTTGATGTCCCAAAATGGCAGCAAAGCAAAAACACAACGCAAGTCTGAGCGTCTAAAAACTGATTCAGTGCTGCATTCAAACCCTAAACCTTCCCGTACGGATCACTGCTGGTGGGAGACGGGAAACCAGACTTCCTCCCGGGAGGAAAGTAATGGATTGAGCGCGTGCAGAAGCGTGGACTGATGACAAACCCAGAATCCTCGGCATCACCATCACACCAAAAACCTGGGGCCGGATTCACAAAAGTCTTCTTAGGAAAGAAGTTAAAGTCCGCATGAAAGTGAAGTTGCGCTGGTCTTTTCTTCCCTATTGACGTATATCTGAGTGAAACGCTTCCCGAACAAGAACAGATGTGGGCGGGGATTGATTTTGTCCATGGGGAATTGATTATATGATTGGATGGTTGTGGTTTGGTATTGGCTGATCTCATGAGAAGAGAAGAGAAGAGAAGAGAAGAGAAGAGAAGAGAAGAGAAGAGAAGAGAAGAGAAGAGAAGAGAAGAGAAGAGAAAGTTATTCTGATTCAAGATTACCAGGAACATGAATTTAACACAATAATGATGTAAGATAAGTGTGTAATTACGTGCAATTCTCAAATACGTTTGCCAACATTTTCTTTCTTGAAGAAGCAAATGACAGGCTTTGGTGTTACTATATCTGATTGTACGGTGGTTCTTGCCAAACAATCAGCTAATAACCTTTGGTTTAAGACATTTTTTCCAGCAGGTAAAACAAAGATTTAACACACAACGTATTACAACTTCTGTTAACTTGATGTTAATAATAAATAATGCTAATCTACACTGACTGTTGTTTTACGATCACTTCCAATGAAGTTGTATTACTTGGCACATTAACTGGCTTTTGTGAGCAATCATGTGCTGTGAAATAACATGCAGTGCACGGGAATAAACTCCACAAGTTGAGCTTCATCACAGCCGAACACGGCTGGTCCTCATTCAACCTCTCTAGAGCTGATAAGAAATCGAAAGAGCTGGAAATCCGCTTCGTTAATACTGAGGTTAAACAGTTCTGTGTACTCGTGTGTGTGTGTGTGTGTGTGTGTGTGTAAAGATCTGTGAGCAGTTTTCACCCACAGGAAAGCTCAACTACAGCTGTTAGTATCGCAAACAAACACTCATACAAACAAGAGTTTTTTAGAGGGATAAATCACTAGAATAACAAAACCGAATGCTGGCGGTAGATCCTTTTCCTATTTAGCACCTAAACTCCGGAGCATTCTTCCTAGCATTGTTCGGGAACCAGAAACACTCTATCAGTTTCAATTTAGACTGAAAACAGATCTCTTTAACCTGGCATACACATAACACATTATCAATTTCTATTATTCAAATCAGTTAAATGATTATTAGGCTGCGTATCTAGATCAGATGAAGGACCTGCGCCCAGACACGACCACAACGCATGATGTAGTCAGCCGGATCCGGGCCGTATCCAGAACAGATGAAGGACCTGCGCCTAGACACGACCACAACACATGATGTAGTCAGCCGGATCCAGGCCGTATCCAGAACAGATGAAGGACTTGCGCCTAGACACGACCACAACGCATGATGTAGTCAGCCGGATCCGGGCCGTATCCAGAACAGATGGAGGACCTGCGCCCAGACACGACCACAACGCATGATGTAGTCAGCCGGATCCGGGCCGTATCCAGAACAGATGAAGGACCTGCGCCTAGACACGACCACAACACATGATGTAGTCAGCCGGATCCAGGCCGTATCCAGAACAGATGAAGGACTTGCGCCTAGACACGACCACAACGCATGATGTAGTCAGCCGGATCCGGGCCGTATCCAGAACAGATGGAGGACCTGCGCCCAGACACGACCACAACGCATGATGTAGTCAGCCGGATCCGGGCCGTATCCAGAACAGATGGAGGACCTGCGCCCAGACACGACCACAACGCATGATGTAGTCAGCCGGATCCGGGCCGTATCCAGAACAGATGAAGGACCTGCGCCTAGACACGACCACAACGCATGATGTAGTCAGCCGGATCCGGGCCGTATCCAGAACAGATGGAGGACCTGCGCCTAGACACGACCACAACGCATGATGTAGTCAGCCGGATCCGGGCCGTATCCAGAACAGATGGAGGACCTGCGCCCAGACACGACCACAACGCATGATGTAGTCAGCCGGATCCGGGCCGTATCCAGAACAGATGAAGGACCTGCGCCTAGACACGACCACAACACATGATGTAGTCAGCCGGATCCAGGCCGTATCCAGAACAGATGAAGGACTTGCGCCTAGACACGACCACAACGCATGATGTAGTCAGCCGGATTCGGGCCGTATCCAGAACAGATGAAGGACCTGCGCCCAGACACGACCACAACGCATGATGTAGTCAGCCGGATCCGGGCCGTATCCAGAACAGATGGAGGACCTGCGCCCAGACACGACCACAACGCATGATGTAGTCAGCCGGATCCGGGCCGTATCCAGAACAGATGGAGGACCTGCGCCCAGACACGACCACAACGCATGATGTAGTCAGCCGGATCCGGGCCGTATCCAGAACAGATGAAGGACCTGCGCCTAGACACGACCACAACACATGATGTAGTCAGCCGGATCCAGGCCGTATCCAGAACAGATGAAGGACTTGCGCCTAGACACGACCACAACGCATGATGTAGTCAGCCGGATCCGGGCCGTATCCAGAACAGATGGAGGACCTGCGCCCAGACACGACCACAACGCATGATGTAGTCAGCCGGATCCGGGCCGTATCCAGAACAGATGGAGGACCTGCGCCCAGACACGACCACAACGCATGATGTAGTCAGCCGGATCCGGGCCGTATCCAGAACAGATGAAGGACCTGCGCCTAGACACGACCACAACACATGATGTAGTCAGCCGGATCCAGGCCGTATCCAGAACAGATGAAGGACTTGCGCCTAGACACGACCACAACGCATGATGTAGTCAGCCGGATTCGGGCCGTATCCAGAACAGATGAAGGACCTGCGCCCAGACACGACCACAACGCATGATGTAGTCAGCCGGATCCGGGCCGTATCCAGAACAGATGGAGGACCTGCGCCCAGACACGACCACAACGCATGATGTAGTCAGCCGGATCCGGGCCGTATCCAGAACAGATGAAGGACCTGCGCCCAGACACGACCACAACGCATGATGTAGTCAGCCGGATCCGGGCCGTATCCAGAACAGATGGAGGACCTGCGCCCAGACACGACCACAACGCATGATGTAGTCAGCCGGATTCGGGCCGTATCCAGAACAGATGGAGGACCTGCGCCCAGACACGACCACAACGCATGATGTAGTCAGCCGGATCCGGGCCGTATCCAGAACAGATGGTGGACCTGCGCCCAGACACGACCACAACGCATGATGTAGTCAGCCGGATCCGGGCCGTATCCAGAACAGATGGAGGACCTGCGCCCAGACACGACCACAACGCATGATGTAGTCAGCCGGATCCGGGCCGTATCCAGAACAGATGAAGGACCTGCGCCCAGACACGACCACAACGCATGATGTAGTCAGCCGGATCCGGGCCGTATCCAGAACAGATGGAGGACCTGCGCCCAGACACGACCACAACGCATGATGTAGTCAGCCGGATTCGGGCCGTATCCAGAACAGATGGAGGACCTGCGCCCAGACACGACCACAACGCATGATGTAGTCAGCCGGATCCGGGCCGTATCCAGAACAGATGGAGGACCTGCGCCCAGACACGACCACAACGCATGATGTAGTCAGCCGGATCCGGGCCGTATCCAGAACAGATGAAGGACCTGCGCCCAGACACGACCACAACGCATGATGTAGTCAGCCGGATCCGGGCCGTATCCAGAACAGATGGAGGACCTGCGCCCAGACACGACCACAACACATGATGTAGTCAGCCGGATTCGGGCCGTATCCAGAACAGATGAAGGACCTGCGCCCAGACACGACCACAACGCATGATGTAGTCAGCCGGATCTGGGCCGTATCCAGAATAGATGAAGGACCTGCGCCCAGACACGACCACAACACATGATGTAGTCAGCCGGATCCGGGCCGTATCCAGAACAGATGAAGGACCTGCGCCCAGACACAACCACAACGCATGATGTAGTCAGCCGGATCCGGGCCGTATCCAGAACAGATGAAGGACTTGCGCCTAGACACGACCACAAAGCATGATGTAGTCAGCCGGATCCGGGCCGTATCCAGAACAGATGAAGGACCTGCGCCCAGACACGACCACAACGCATGATGTAGTCAGCCGGATCCAGGCCGTATCCAGAACAGATGAAGGACTTGCGCCTAGACACGACCACAAAGCATGATGTAGTCAGCCGGATTCGGGCCGTATCCAGAACAGATGAAGGACCTGTGCCCAGACATGACCACAACACAGCCTTGAATGCAGAGATCTCCCCCTGTGAAGGCCTCATCGACACGACAGCTAGAGATTCTCAGCAAAGACCACAATAACCAGACGGGTCCTCTGCACAGACCCTATGACCAGCTTTGGCTCCATACCGGCGTGATGAATCCAAGCTAAAGTTACTGGATGAATATTTGAATGTTACCGATCCTGATCTGAATTCTGACTTCTGATGCAGCCTGATCATAATTAGATCATAATCATACACTGTTCATTTGTTAGCCAGAGGAGAACTGAGCGACGGAGTCTGGTTTCTCCCAAGGGTATTTTCTCCATTCTGTCACTGATGGAGTTTGGGTTCTTGCCACTGTTGCCTTTGGCTTGCTTAGTCAGGGACACTTAATATTCAACAATATTATTGATCTGCCTGAACTGACGCTGCTGTATGAGAACTGAACTGAGCTGAACGATGACATCACTGATTTCTGCAGAACTGCTTTATAGATGAAATGAACTGAATCAACACTGAACTGAGTTCAGATGAACAGCAGCTGAAATGCATAATTTTCCTGTTATCACTGTAAAGCTGCTTTGAAACAATCTGTAAGCACTATATAAGTGAAGGTGACTAGACTTGACCCAAAAATTAACATTGCATATTCATTTACCCCTCATGGCGTTCCTACGTGACTTTCTTTCCTCTTCTTTTGTGTTCTGCAGAGAATGAAAAAACTCATACTGGTTATCGTTAACAAACTAAATCTATTAAAAGCATCTATGCTAATTGAAATAAAATATTACTTTGTAATTCTGTCATTTTTTGCTTTCTGAAAGGACAGAAATGACCTGCCGCTGGAAACTTTGCACATGGTCGAGTCTTTTGTGGTTTTTCGGAGTGTGCCGCCCTGCTGACGTAAACATCTAAAAAGTGCCTGTTCCTTTGAACTCAAAGTGGAATAATAACGGTCCCATTCATAATGACCCCAGATGTGTATTAATGAGTCCATCATGGATGCTGCTATGGAATGACACACTGAAGCCATTACTGTCCGTGCTCTCCTGCCGTAACCAGACTTTCTGTCCATCGGGAACATATGGGTATCCCAGCGCAGGGTTTCCATTACAGATCCGATCTGGAGCTCCAGTAATGGTTAGGAAGAAAGCATATAGATACTGGTAAACATTGAGGAACATGCTGGAATTATGTGAAGAACTCTGTAACACTTTACAATAAGTTCCCATTAGTTAACATTAGTTAATGCCTTGAAGTCGGCATGAAACGGAAGTTGTGTCTTTTCTGCCCTAAAAATATATCTGAATGAAACGGCTTCTTGATTGTAAAAAAAAGTAGGGAGGGGCTTGAACGAGTCATCAGCCATTCCAGTCTCACTTCCTGTTACATTCCTACATAATGTGACAAATTGCCCACCTCTGGTCTTGATTGGCTGAACAGTGTCTCTTAGCTCCGCCCTCAAACACTGTAGTTTATCTGAGACTGGAAGAGTTTGGTTTGTGTTATTCATGTCAAGAAGACGCTCACGTTTCTTATCACTGTGATCAAGAGCTGAGATTCAGATATGATAATGAGTGTTGGTTTCTGACCAATCACAGCGAACTGGGCCATCTGACCAATCACAGCAGAGTAGACATTCAGAAAGGAGGTGTTTAGAGAGAGTCGTTTTCGAGTATTTGACAAAAAAACTGATGTGCGATGTGTATTATGAGAAAATTAAAGTGTTTTTGACCTTGGATGCATGTAAACCTGTTGTAGGTTTACAATACTATAGACCTATAGAAAATTAGGAAGCTTTAAAATATCATAATGGGGCACTTTAACGAAAGTTAATGTTACTAAGAACTCTGTTGGGAAATCCAGATTTGGAACTGGTTTCTAGCTGGTTTATGCCGGTCCGTGCTCCAAAACCCAGCTGGCAGAGATTAAACTGAATTTTCCGACAGCAAAAACTTGATGCAAGCAGAATTAAGCATGATGTTTGTTTACATGTCATGATTATGTATCGCAGTGATGTGAGTAATGAGTCCAGTGCTGTTTTCCTTCAGGGTCTGTTCTTCACATAACCGCACCATGATGAGAACTGCAGAGGACCAACTTCCTCTGAGCAAGAGGTGTCTCAGCAAAAACTGTTTCCTTTCGTTACAGTTTGAGACAGCATACATCCTGACTCATCCCAGTATACGCTGAAAGAGACGAGAAGGGGGATGAAGAGATACAGATGAAAGAGAAATGGGATAAAAACAGATTTTTGAACATTTACTCACCCTCATCGTCGTTTCAAACCCTTATGACTTTCTATCTTCTGTGAAAAATGTTGAGCACAATGTCTAACGCTGCTTATTTTCGCACATTGCAAGTGATTTATACTGTCGAGCTTCAAAAAGTGCCGTAAAAGTATCAAAAAGCACTATATGTGTATTATTAGGGTTGGACAATAAAAAAGTTCTGTTTGTGTTAATTACACACACAATAATTAAACAGATCAAACTATGGTGATCTATGTGAGAACAAACCCTGAGTCAGACTTACATAAACTGCAGATGTTTCTCGCTGACGTTGCACAAGACATTGTTTTCTGTGTAATTAGCTCTTTTGAAACTGAATGCAGAAATGTGTTTGTCTAGAGATGTTTCAGATTAAATGTCTTCAGTCTGATCAAAGAATGAGTATTGCAATGCACATATTGGCAAATATAGTGGCACATCTGAGTTTTAAAGAGGAGAATTGAGAAACCCTTGTATTTGGCGACACCGGTGGCCGTTGAGTGAACTGCAGCAGTAACGCACTGAACGTGATTCAAGACCCCGATATATTCATGACAAAGGTCTATTTTGTTTTTCACTTAGAAGTAAAACAAAGCTGTAAATACCTTTTCAGCGAAAATACTGTTAACGAACATCCGGACGCCGTCCACTGCTGAGAGCGATGTTGAATATACTATGAATATGTAAATATGTGCTGCGCTTTCCTCTTAATAACAAAATAAACACACAACAAAAATTACAGAAAACATCAGTTCAGAGAGCATCTGTTCACAGTGATGTGGATGTTTGAGATTCACCGTCGACAGATGAGCTCATTAAAATATGATAGTTTGATTTTAAAGTATATTTGAGACTATACTCTATATAGATCTGACTATGTGAGATTATACACTATATAGATCTGACTATCTGAGACTATACGCTATAGAGATCTGACTATGTGAGACTATACACTATATATATCTGACTATGTGAGACTATAGACTATATAGATTTGACTATGTGAGACTATACACTATATATATCTGACTATGTGAGACTATAGACTATATAGATCTGACTTAGTGAGACTATAGACTATAGATTTGACTATGTGAGACTATACACTATATAGATCTGACTATGCGAGACTATACACTATATATATCTGACTATATGAGACTACAGACTATATAGATCTGACTATGTGAGACTATACACTATATAGATCTGACTATGTGAGACTATAGACTATACAGATCTGACTGAGACTATAGACTATATAGATTTGACTATATAGATCTGACTATATGAGACTATAGACTATATAGATCTGACTATGTGAGACTATACACTATATAGATCTGACTGTGAGACTATAGACTATATAGATTTGACTATATAGATCTGACTATGTGAGACTATAGACTGTATAGATCTGACTATGTGAGACTATAGACTATATAGATCTGACTATGTGAGACTAGATTATATATATCTGACTATGTGAGACTTTACACTATATAGATCTGACTATGTGAGACTATAGACTATATAGATCTGACTATGTGAGACTATACACTATATAGATCTGACTATGTGAGACTATAGACTATATAAATCTGACTATGTGAGACTATACACTATATAGATCTGACTATGTGAGACTATACACTATATAGATCTGACTATATGAAACTATACACTATATAGATCTGACTATATGAGACTATACACTATATAGATCTGACTATGCGAGACTATACACTATATAGATCTGACTATGTGAGACTTAATATAGATCTGACTATGTGAGACTATACACTATATAGATCTGACTATATGAGACTATACACTATATAGATCTGACTATGCGAGACTATACACTATATAGATCTGACTATGTGAGACTATACACTATATAGATCTGACTATGCGAGACTATACACTATATAGATCTGACTATGTGAGACTTAATATAGATCTGACTATGTGAGACTATACACTATATAGATCTGACTATGCGAGACTATACACTATATAGATCTGACTATGCAAGACTATACACTATATAGATCTGACTATGTGAGACTTAATATAGATCTGACTATGTGAGACTATACACTATATAGATCTGACTATATGAGACTATACACTATATAGATCTGACTTTGTGAGATTATACACTATATAGATCTGACTATGTGAGACTATAGTTTGAATGAATCTGTATTCTTTGCGCGACACATTGACATTACAGCACAGAACGGCTCTATTCCTGAACATTGTATAAGCATTAGTTTCATGTGTCACTGAACGATAAAGAGACTCTCGGAGGCGTAAACGACACATGCTTTTGATTTTCCCGGGAAAAACAATCCAATTCCCCTTCATATAAACAGAAAGTCGGGGAAGGTCTCGTTTTTTAAGTTTCTTTATAAGCTGTTCACACATTGGCAATAAGAAAAGCGATTAAAACATGAAAATTCTTACATACAGCCCATTTAAAAACTTAGTATACACTATATTCTGCTGAAATATTATGCTCACGAGTGCTTATGCTTATGAGTGGTATGCTTTACTGAACAATGGGGAGGTGAATAGCTAAGAAATGGATCCAACAGGGTGTTTCTAAAAAATGATTCATTCACAAACACAGGAAAAAGCTTTCTTCGATGCTTCTCATGCACAACTCTTGTGTGTTAGCTTCAGCCCTTGAGGTGTTTAGCAGAAAAGCCTGTGATTTATTTTATGTTCATCTTGTTCTAACATTCTCAATTAGTGGTTTGAAACATCGGATCGTGCCTGTGTGCTCAATAAATCACAGCACTGAAGAGAGAGAGAGAGAGAGAGAGAGAGAGAGAGAGAGAGAGAGAGGATCAGGATTTCTAAATAAATGACTGACTGACTATAAATAAATAAATAAATATATCATAAATACAGAGATGAATCACAATCACAGCCTGGATTTTCCAGACAGGATCCAGTTCCTTGAACCGGTTTTTACCAGCAACACAAATTTACCAGACCTGCGTTACCTCTGGGAAAACTGGTTCGGTCTGAATGATGAACATGGACAGAAGAAGACAGAAGAGAGAGAGGGAGAGAAAGACAGATCAGTGACGGATGTGTTGTGCTTTAGGAACATGTTTTCCGTGTCGACTGGAGTGATGCTGAAGGTCTCTGGATACTGGGGCGTCACTGATGGCTTTTCCTGCAGGGATAAACCAGAACGCTTCTTCTTTCCCAGAGAAACTGGTTAAACATTCGTCCTGGAACATCTGGGAAGCGGATCGTGCACTGGTTTTACAGAGAGGTAGATTTAAATGCCATCAGTCTCTTTTTTCCAGGAATTCCCAGAACATCCCGCATGAGCCAGTCAGAGAACATACAGCTTTCCGTAAAGATCCATTCTGATCCGCTCTCATATAACTGTCATCGGCCAATCAGCTCTCAGCGCTCTGTAAAAGTCAAGAGAAATACAGTTAAAAGCTTCTGAGCTGCTCATTAAACTCAACCTATACGACAAAACACATTAAGAGTTACAATCAAGAGACTCAGATGTGTTTTCTTCGTTTCAACTGATCTTTACAGAGCCGTCAATCATAAACTGGCCATTAGTTTGAGAAAACAAACTTTCTGCAGATATATATATATATATATATATATATATATATATAAGAATTAAGACTATATAAAATAGCAAACTTCTTTGCTATTTTAAAAAAAAAAATCTATTTAAAAATATTTCTTATCTAAAATAAATAAAAAAAATATTATATTTAATTTTTATCTTTTAATATTTAAAAATATATTTAAAATCTTTAATGTCCAGCTCAGACCTAACACTATTTAAAATATTTATTTTCTAGATTCATTTAAAAAATATTATATTTCACTTACTGAATAAATATTTTATATTTCAGCTATTTAAACATATTTCTTATAAAAATACATTTTAAGAATTAATATTATGTGTAACATTTGTTTTAATGTTTTTTTAATATATTTAAAATTTATATTTAATATCTCCAACTAAAAAATAAAAAAAATATTATCTAACAATCCAAAATATTATATTTAAAATACATTTAAAACCTTTAATGTCTAACTCTGACCTCCTTTTTTATATAATAATAATGATAAAGAAAAAAATATTTCTTATATAAACATATATATTTAAAAATATTATATTTAATAATTGTTTAAATATTTAAAAACTTTAATGTATCCAACTCAGACAAAATTTATCTACAAATCTAAAATACATTTATAAATATATTTTATATTATATAATTACATATATTTAAAAATATTATATTTAATATTTATGTTTTAATATTTAAAAATGTATTTTAAATCTTGAAATTCCACATTTCCCATTTACTAACGGATGGCAGTTCAGTCAGAAGTTCAATGTCGGGCAGATCAATATTTTGAAAGTGTCACAGAAAGTTCCACTCTTCAGTCAATCTGAGATACAAGAAAGTGCTGGAACACCCAAAACATCTTCACATGTAGGCCAGGGTCTGTTTGCTTCTCTGTGAACTACAGTGTCTGTTCTCATGACATTATCTCTCCTCTCCTCATCTGCAAACCATTACAACACCAAAGCATGAAACTCGCTCTCGTAAAGGCCCATAAGTTAATGCGCATCAGGGCATGTGCAGTGTTAATGGAGCGGGATTGAGACGACGGGTCAGTAATGCACGGAAAAAACCTTCACTTATTTCATCTCTCCAGTGAATGAATCTTGATTGAAGAATCTTTAGATATCTGTACTGGAACACAAGACAAAAATGCTGAGGAGGAACTTCACAACATTTCTTCTCATCATTCGTCGTACATCAATTTACTGCAATTAGAGTTAGAAGGACAATTACTTCATTGATGGAAGACAGAAGAACAGGCAGCTCAGATAATCACAGAATATCTCAGAATCACTGATTATTAGCGATGAAAAGAGACAAAACAAGATGAGAAGAGACACCGCTGACCTTCCTTTCCTTCCACAAAGACGATCTCACGCTCTAGAAGAAAGAAGAGCTTTGGAAAAACATCAGCAACATAAAAGTGAAGAGTACTGATGCACAAAGCCACGTCTCATGGATATAATATCATGACAGAGATGGAAAACGGCAAAGGAACTGCAACTGGAGACTCTGAGGGAAAGGTTTATTGCTCAGATGTTTCTGTAGGTCAAGTGGTGGAGCGTGATGTTCACAACGCCAAGGTCAAGGGTTCATTTCCCAGGGAAAATGCACACTAATAAATGCACTGTAAGTCACTTCGGATGAAAGCGTCTGCCAAACGAATCCATGTAAATTTAGGGTTCTCTTTCATGACTTTGAGCTTATCTTTATGCTAGCGAACCTTTAAAAGTTGACCAAATGGACTTTTAACAGACATAGAAAACTGCACTCGTCAAACCATTTTGTGAGGTCTTTAAAACTCAAGTCAAGTCACCTTTGTTTATATAGTGCTTTTTACAATACAGATTGTTTAAAAAAGGTGAAGTGTGTAATTCTTGGACCACCAATTTTTGATTTTTAACAAACAAGTTTGCGAAATACCATCATCAGTCATGGGGAAAGCTACTTTTAAAAGTAATGTGTTACAATAATGCGCTACTCCCTAAAAAGTAACTGCTACTTTTTATAAAATGTAATGCGTTGTTACTTTTTCTCACCTGTTTTTTAACAACAAAAAAGCAGAAAAAGTGAAATTAATAAGCCTAAGGCCGAAGAAAATGAAAATTCTCGCCTGTACAGTAGAGGGCGCAACTCCATTCTGGATCATTGAAGAACAAAGTTCAACACGCTTACTTAAGCATTAAAAACAAAAAACTGAAACTCGTCGTTTTTGCTTACTAGTATAGTTAAATTGGATCACCGAAGGCCAGCAGCAATTGGTCAATAAAGTGAGATTAAATACATAAAGGCCTGGTTTCACAGACAGGGTTTAGATTAAGCCAGGATTAGGCCTTAGTTCAACTAGGACATTTAAGTAGCTTTTATTAACATGCCCGAAAAAAACATTACTGATGTGCATCTTGAGAAAAAACAATGGCACTGACATATTTTAAGATATTTTAATTTGTCCGTGCAATTTGCTTTCAGTTAAAAAAAGCTCAAACTTGCATTTTAGTCTGAGACTATGTTTAAGCCTTGAAACTGGGCGAAAGTTTATCTGTGTAATTTAATACTCTGAGTTTGCATTTCACTGTTTTTATTAATTTTGAGGAATATTGAAGGTGTTTTTGTGCAAGTGAGATGAGTAAATGCTTGCTCACATTCATATTACACATTCATATAAATGTAGGTTCCTCTTTCATGGCATGTCTCATTGAAGCATCAACTTTGTCCTAGATTTTCCCCCTAAAAGTTTGTAAAAAATAAAAAAGATGTGACAGAAACAGGTGTCACAGTCAGGGAAATGATAATGACAAATGTTCGGGGTTATATTGAGATCTCTGACCTTTCATTGTAAATATCATGGTAAATCTCTTTTTCTCAAGCCAAAGTCTCCATTTGCTTTCCATTTAATCTCACCGCTGTCTAAGACATGCCGTAAAGATTGGAGGCATTTTAACGACGTTTGGGAATTTAGTCTAGTAGCATAATGCCTTATTAAGTAGAACGAGGGTGGTGGTTTTCTTTGAATTTCCTTGTTACATTAAAATCTTTATCATGCTTGTTAACCGTGATTCATAGATGAGCTCCCAAACAGCAGCTCTGAGAGCCTGAGCCTCGATCTGCTGAATCAGACCTTTACTAAACTGGAAAGAACAAGAACAGTCTGAGATTCTTTGATGCTTGTCGTCTAGAATCGTCCATTGCTGGAGTGTCACTTCCAACATTTGGAAAGAAGCATGAAAAATATCTATAATATCTCTGAAATGCGTTTTGCTTTAAAGATTTTTCTCCTTAGACAAAGTCACTTACAACTTCACATGTGTATCCTCTACAGTTTCAAACTCAGCTCTTAATTTTATAGCTCTATGACAACTATATGGGTTGATGGGTCTTTATGGCACCCTGACTGAAGCATTGAAGTGGCGGTCAAGTTCAGGAAGGTTTCCCATCTTTCATGGAGAAGAAGATCCGCCCCAGGAGAGAGTTCACACTCCTCTGTCGGCGCTCACACTTCACTTAAAACGACTCAGAGACATTTCACATGTCTACTGAGAAGTGAAGACCAACCCACCTCCACTTTCTCCCGCCAAACCTGGGAATCTGAAGGGTGTTTGGTGTTGCTGTTTGAGCATGAAAAAGGTTTCCAACAGCGGGAGTTCTTCTCTATATCCGTGTCAGTGTTTCTGAACTCCCTGAAACGCCTCCATTGTAGTCTTGAGTTTCTTTCTGGGAAAGAATATGTCACAATATTCCTCATTATAATAATGAATGCGCAGAATAAAGGGGCGGGGCCTGGTTGAGTTAGTTAGTAGTGTGTTAAAACTGGTGGTTATGGTAAGGGGCGGGACATTTCCCAAACACACTCAATTTTGCCCGACCGAGCAATTGTGTTACCATCAGAGAAATATGTAGGAAAATGTTACCTTAAAATGTTAAATCAATGAACAAATCTTGACCTGTGTGGTATAAAGCCAATGACTTCATTATTCAGAGGCTCCGAGGTTGACTGTAAACACTCGCTGGCTGCACAAAACATCAAGCTCTGGGAGAAATTAGGAGCAACTGGACTAAAACGGTAGGAAGTGTGCGTTTATATCCAGCATGCAACGCTCCCGCTGGGAACAGAACACTTCCGGAAGCAGAAATGCTGTGAGATTAGGGAAATACACATTTTCCCTGCTCAATAATTTCAACAGGGTGAAAAACAATCAAAGTAACTCAAGTAAATGCACTTACAACATTGTTTGATTCATAACATTGCATATAGCTCTATGCACATGAATTTAAAACATGTTCTCCACATTTATTAGTGGTGTTTGTAAAACATGCATCTCTATTATGGTTCTTTATACGGTTGGTTGTTTTATTTTATTTATTTATTTATATTTTTAAAACAGGAAAAGATTAAGGACAATCGGGCCTGGCTCAGTATAAAACTGATTTTCAGCAGGTTCCTGCTCTGCAGAACATAAAAACCACATACACAACAAAGTTCACACACTAGACAGCTAGAGACAACAACAGACACACAAACCAAGATATTGGGCAACAAGAGGGGCTATAGAGCCGTCTCAATGGTCACAGATATACCTGTCCATTAAATGGCGAGCAAATGTTATTTTAAATAGTCTTCTTGATGTGATAGTTCTGATGTGCTGTGGGATCTCATTCCAGGTTTTAGTGAGCACATGAAAAAAAGATCTCTGTCCATAACAGTTTTTAAAAGCCGGTAAAGGCAAAAGTCCATTTGTAAAAGATCTCGTAGTGCGCTCAGACCTTGAGCTAAGTTTCGGAACCAATTCGGTTAGAGCAGTTACAGTGTGTCCATTTGAGATTTGATAAAACAAGTTTATCCCATGGCTTATTTTATAGTTCTGAAATGTCAAGGCATTACACAAAGATAGTGCAGTACAGTGGTGGGTCCAGCCTGGAAGCCTGACATGGATCTTATGAGCTCTATTATAAATTCTTATTACTGGTTCAATAATCTCATTTGTTGTTAGTGACCAAACAGGTAAACAATACGACAAAGTGGACAGAATGATGGCATGAAGATAGGTTTTTGAAACAGAAAGCAACAAATATGGTCTAATTTTGCTATAAACATATAACTTTTGGTTTAACTTTCTGGTTAGGGTTTGAACATGTTCTTGATAAGTAAGATGTGAGTCAAGATAGACTCCCAAATACTTATATGCTGATACAATTGAAAGCGTTTGATTAGAAAAAGTGATAGGATTAGATATGGATAGCTGTCTCCTAGATGAATAGAAATACATGCATTGTGTTTAATTGACATTAAGTGTTAAATGATTATCTTGCAGCCAGTTATGTAAATGCTGCAGATCTGTGTTAAGTCTGTAATTAATTGTGTCGATATTAGAACCAGAAAGAAAAATAACAGTGTCATCAGCATATAGCAAAGAACTAGAAAAATTCAAAACACAAGGAAGATCATTAATATACATAAGGAAAAGTAAAGGACCTAAAATACTGCCCTGTGGAACTCCCATAGAACACACTCGTGGCTGTGATGTTACTGAGCCGATTCTTACAGTCTGAGATCTGTCACTTAAATATGATGTAAACATATCTATTGCGGAAGATGACAAATGAAAAGAAAGAAGTTTGTTTAACAGAATTTGATGATTGACTGTATCGAAAGCTTTCTGAAAATCTATGTATATAACTCCAGTAATCTGACCCTTGTTTAAAGACTAAAACCTAAAACAAACAACCTTGTTTGATTAGGTTGTTTGTTTTAGTTTTTAATAAACATTTATCCATAACCATATGAAGCCTACTGTATCATATTTGATACAGACATTTCTGAGGCCTAAAGTGATCAGAACTTGCTGTCACACATAATCTCTCCCAGTCCTTCTGTCGTCTGATTGATCGTTTAGACTCTTTCATCAAGTAAAAGTCTTAGTATAATTGTACTTACAAACCGTCCTACTTCCGCTCGTGCTCCACGTGTCTTTCTGCCGTCAAATCTTGATTTTTATCAAGTAAATGTAAGAATAACTTAGATATTGTTAGTAATATTTCAACTGTACTGAAGCAGGTTTACTTGATTATCCATACAAAAATCATGAGTCTCGAATATGAAAATAAGGCTTTTGAGGAAGGTTTATTTCCTCATCTCTTAGTCATCAGAATTTCATCTCACTTTTGTCCATATAAATATAAGCATCAGCACCAAATTTTTAATAGTTTTGCTCAGTTTGGGCCTCTGAATGAAATTGAGCTGGTTTTTTTTTCCTTCATATTCTCACTATATCAGACTATATGAGCCACAAAAGCTTGATGGATCTGTAAGAATTGAGAAATTAGATAAATGCCAGGCAGTCTACTTGAGGAACAACTACTCCCTGAGAGGACAAAGGACCTCTCTGGAAATTAACATTTGAACTCTCTCTTGTGAAACTAGCACCATCATTCGAGACACAAGTCTCACCTAAGCAATCCTAATCTCCATTTCTTCCCCTCTTCCCTCCTCCCTCATGCTGAGATCACCAAAATTCACCCAAGAATCTATATGGTTTAATGTAAATAATTATCATACAGTATTACACATGTTTGGTATCATTTGAAATGTCTCAGTGCGACTGGTACAAAGGTCTCATTCCCAAAGAAGTAAAACAAAAGGTAATAAGGTTTTTAAGAGTTTAGAGATAACTGGCACACAGAGGAGGGTGTGACTCCAGGCAAAAGGCCTCCTGTTCTCAAAGGTGAAACTCAATGTAAATTCCCATTGTTAGCAAATGTTTCCATGTAAATCCACTTCTGCCTCCAGGAAGTCTGGGATGGTGATTAATGTAAATTGCCACTGTGAACTCATGTTTACATTTGAAAAGAGGTTTCTGCCTTGGTCTGTCTATATAAAGAAATGCAACGAGAAGGATCAGCGCGATTCTGTACCTCAGATCAGCCCATGAATGTTTAGAGCCGCCGGGACTCTCAGCATCATGTATTTCCTAATGTTGGGTTCGCATCTTTTCTCTTTATTCCAGAGCATTTGATGTTTTGTATTGATTATCTTTTAACTGATTATGTAATTGGCATGATACATTTACCTGACATAATAAATTGTAAACATTTGATTTTATTCTAATCGACTCTGACATTATTTTCATTAAAGAGTTAAAAAGAATAGTCAAACATTCGCTCACATTTAATGATGCACAGATATCATTAAAACCTTTTCATTTATGGAGTCAGATAAAATAACGAAAAAATACAAATGAGAAAATGTATTTCATTTAATCAAAATACTTTGCCACGAGGAAAGACAGTAACAGAGACCTTCCCCGCTGACCGGATGCCTACATTGGGCTGATCGAGCCGGGCCTTATAGATCAAATGTAATGATATACTCAACATAAAACACATTTGCAAACTCTGTCTCTTTAGTAAACATTTTGCTAAGTATTTTGTCTAAAAAAAAATGCTTTAACTGATCAAAATAAGTTTTCAACTTTAAGTTATACAAGATTAAACTTTTTTTTAAAGGTCAGTTTAATGTAATTTAAGTTTAAATGACTTAAACAATTAAGTTAATTCTTTTTAAAAATGTAAGGCAGATTTAATTTTTTTTTTTACAGTAATTTGAGATCTTTGACTATTATTTCATATGCCAGACTTTACAGACTTACATGTTAATGGTTATAAGTGATAATTTGAAGATTTTTTTTACAGTTTAAAATTTAAACAGAATATGGGTGACATTAATACGATCTAATGATCTACGACATGTTTTTACTTACAATTGTCATCGTCCCATTATAAATTTCATTAAGGAAACACTTTGTGAATGATTTACTCATAAAACCCTTGATGCATCGTGCCAAATGCAAATTCCTGATCGCCGTGATCAACATCCTGTTTCAACTGAAATGTTATCATGGTTCCCAGCAGCGAAAGTGGTCAATTATCTCAGAGTAAAGCGTGTGCAGTTGTTCTCCGTTGGCTCCACCATCCTCAGATGTCATCCATTATTCAACAGTCAAACTGCACAAATATAGCCTCGTGTTTGCTGGAGTCGTCATCCGAGACTCGTTTCCAAGCTTTAAACGTGGTTTATTGTGTTTACTATGATGACATGCTTCTCTAGTTCAATCGTAGACGCCCACAGAACTTTCCACCAGACAAAAGCGACGCTAGAAAGATTTTCCACTTGGATGTAACATGTCAGTACAGTACGGATTGTTTGTTGGCTTCACGAACTGACATATTGTTCCTTTTAAAGACTCAGCTCATATTTGGCCTCGTTTTACTCTGCTGATCTAAGCGAGAAAGCTGTGTGACAGGCGTATGTTCTCATGTGGAGTCCTGGGCATGTTCTGGGCTTTCAGCAGTCAGCTGGAGGCGACACAGTCCTGAAATCATTCACAGGTTTAGCCTTAGAAACTTAATTTTCCACCTAAAGAGTGTGTGTCTTCTGAGAATCCTTATTGTTCCCATGTGGGATCTATAAAAGATCTCTATCCGTTGCCCTTGAGCCAAAGAGGCATTACTACTCGTAATAAAGAACATCAGCCGCGCAGTTGTAAAAATAGCTTCTTTGTAATGTAAAGTTGTGAGATGTTCAGCTTTTGATTGTCTGCCAGACGATAAAAACCTGAACAGTTTTATAACAATAAAGCAAAATGAGGATTTTAAACATTCTGATTTGATGATATAAATATAGA
Source organism: Squalius cephalus (assembly GCF_949319135.1). Taxonomy (NCBI): domain Eukaryota; kingdom Metazoa; phylum Chordata; class Actinopteri; order Cypriniformes; family Leuciscidae; genus Squalius; species Squalius cephalus. The sequence goes on from NC_137139.1 coordinate 35,887,490, forward strand.
GCAAGGAGCAATTAAGGGGTCAAGCACAAAAAAAGGCATGATGAGTTATAGAAGCATCAGACAAACTGCAGCAATGTGTGATTAAAGACATTTTCTGATTATTTTGGTCAAAATGTCTGAAAAAAAAAAAAACATACAATCAAGTGTAATGATTAAATTGCTTATCACTTTTGACCAATAGATGGCGCTGTTGCCAAATTGGTGTTGTGTGATCAGTGTGAGGAGAACATGACACAAATAAAGTTTGGTGTCAATATGGCAAAGCGTTGCAGAGTTACAGCTTCAGAATCAGCTTGGCGCCATGCCATCAAATTTGTTGATGCATGATTTGAGAAAAGTTTGGTCTATCAAAAAGCTTTTAAAATGGCCGATATGGGATAATTGGGTATCATTCGACTCGATATGCTGCACTGAATTAAAAGAGATCAGTTTTATGATTTTTGCACAAACCATTCAGAAGTTATAAGCAAAAAAAAAAGGCATTTTTCATATCTCCTAACCAGTAGGTGGCACTGTGCTGAAACGCTGCCTGTAGCCTCAAGTCATGCTTGTGATGAAATGTCCCAAGATTCATCTCAATATGTTAAAGCGTTGCGGAGATATAGCCTCACATCCAATTTGGCGTGTTCTTTGCAGAATTCATTATTCGGTTATTCGAGAACGGTTGGGTTTTTCAAAAAAAAAAATTAATTCCTTTTCTCCAACATGATTTTAAGATGATCTGAACCAATTTGATCAGATGAACAGTCTAGTTCAAAAAAGTAGTTTTGGAAAATTCAAGATGCCGGAAAAAATTTGACGACTCTAGCCCTTTACAGTTCAAAAGTTACAAGCATAAATGTAAGCTCAACTTTGGACAGTTGATGACGCTAGAGGGATTGAGTTAGAGACTCCAAATTTGTTGTGTTTAATGTTCAGACTGTCCTCTATCTGCGTGCCAAATTTCAAATTTCAACCGCAAGCGGTTCTATGGACTAAAGAAGAAGTAGTAGAAGAAAATGAACGGATACAACAGGAGCGTTTGCACCTTCAGTGTTTGGCCCCTAATAGTCAGAAATGTTTCTTGAGCATCAAATCATCATATTAGAGTGATTTCTGAAGGATCATGTGACACTGAAGACTGAGTAATGATGTTGAACATTCAGCTTTGATCACAGGAATAAATTACACTTTACTATATATTCACATAGAAAACAGCTGATTTACATTCTAATAATATTTCACAGTTTTTACTGTATTTTATTCAAATAAATGCAGCCTTGGCGAGTATAAAAGACTAAATAATTAACTACCAAATTGGATCACAAGCCTGTTCTGAGGGAGGGAAAAACAAAACAAAAACAAATAGTTAAAAATATGAAAATTATAAAATTCAACTAACAATATAATTGGACACAGTTCAAACATAACCATCTTTTTTTTAATGGGAGTAAACGCTTACTATATCTTTTTCTGTTGATGTCAAAGTTTTGTGTGTCCAATCAAACTCTACAGTAGTTTGGCCAAAATTCATCTGTTACTTAGTAGAAGCTTGTCAAATTTGACCCTCATCCTAAAAAAAAAAAAAAAAAAAAAACCTGAAAAAACAACACAATTAAAGAAAATACAACCCAGGTGACATTAAATATGGTTCATTTGAAATAACATTTTTTTGTGAGGTGAATTACTGGCTGAAAATTCAAGAGACATTCAGATAATTGGTGAGCAAACGTAGTACAAGGAAATACGAATGAGTTTCAACGTTTGATTTGTTCAGTGTTCGTCTCTCACCAGTGACTGTAATGACGTCATGTGAGTTTGGGTTTCCGACGTCTCCTGACCCGCGCCGTCAACCAGGACCTGCAGCTGACGTCTATTTTTACCCTGGTAACAGAACAGCTGAGAGGCCGGGAACGCTGAGCTGAAGGCCAGACAGCAGAAGAGAGAGAAATACTCAGATGACCGAGAGATGCATCATTTGACCAAGTTGAGATGTGTTGATCACTAACACTATAAATCTGTCTGGTTTAATTTTAGTATCAGTTGCTAACTTGCTGTACTCTTAAAAATAAAGGTCCCAAAAGGGGTTTTTCACTACGATGCCAAAGAAGAACCATTTTTGGTTCCTCAGTTCCTTACAGTGAAAGAACCATTAAAGAACTCTTTTCAAAGGTTCCATGGATGTTAAAAGGATCTTCATGATGGAACCATCAATGCCAGTAAAGAAACTTGATTTTTCTTCACGTTGGTGAGTTTGGGACGGATGGTATATAAGTGAGGAATAATACAGCACCTTCAAAGCTTCTGGCACGTAGAAGAGAGATTCCCATCATCACACACTCGAGCTGTTTATGGCGGCCGTCTCAACACGCTTCCCGTAACACCACACAGCGCGGCTTTATTAGATGGTAAAACAGGTAAATCCGATTTCAGAGAAGTACACCAACTTCTGATGCACCGAATGTCACGAAGCAATAAAGTTGCAGTGATTTTACCACAGATAAGGGATGTAGTTTGTCACAAATTGCCTCTCGTATTGCTTTTATAAAACAAAAGCATTACCACAAAGCACATCAATGTCAAATATTTACATTAATAATCATAATTACAACTAAATTATTATAATAAAATGTTGTGTAATGGTGTTAATATACATATATTTGTGTCAAGAATAAAATAAATAAATAAATTGTGTGCATATATATATATATATATATATATATATATAAATATATATTACAAAAAAATATATTAATGAGACTGGACATGGACATGTTAATTAAAAAATTACAAACATAGCTCCGCCCACAGGACTATCCATTTTATAACAGAAGTTTTCCTGTGGTAGTTCAGTTTAATAATTGATTAAGCATTTAAGGGTGGCGCAGTATTTACAGAGCAATTAGTTCAAGTTTAGCAGGTAGCGTAACAATCAGCGCTCTCTGATAACTCGTTTCTGCTATTAGTAAGATCAGAAATCCCGGCGGAATGTGACTGACGTGTGTGACTGACATGCTAATTTGAGCACGGGCGATAGCGGTTGAGGGAAGTCCAGGACAGAAGCGAGGATTAGAGAGGACAGAAGCGAGGATAACGCTCTCAGCTAGCATCTTTGTTTAAGAGATTAGCTCTGTGACCTCCAGCTGCTGAAGTGCTTCATGCGGTCCGGTCAGCAGACGCGTCTCTCATGTGGAGCTCCAGCGCTCATTAAAAGGGCACACATGACCTCTTCAGTCATACGCTGCCTACAGATGCAAGTTCAGAAGTCATAATTACCATGTGATGTGCGTTCAAGTGATTCTGCTCGGACAAATCGGATGTGACTCCCTAAATAGCCTGAAGTCTATCTATATACATATCAGACGACATAATCCGTCTCTTCAAGGTTTTGGTTCACATACCTGTCAGACAGAACGTGCAAAAGCCTCTGAACTCTTGTACTTTAAAATAAAAATGGATGTGCTGCAAGAATGCATTCCTATGAAAAGGTACAGGTGTTTTATGTTCCCTGCATGGTTTTGTCTTTCTTGTATTTTCTAGTTTGTTTGTTGCCATGGTGATTGATTACCCTCACCTGTTCCTTGTTAGTGTCTGTATTGTCCTTGTTTTTGTCTATATCTCTCTGTGCATGGATTTTTTCGTGTTTTGTTTGTTTAAATAAATGCTTATGTTGCTCCCCATCCCTCTGAAACTCCCTGCATTGCAACAGATGTTCAGAAATTAATTATATCATAAATCACTCATAAATAGCTAAAGCATCGGTCATTAACAGATTAACAGTTAACTTACATGTTTTTATCTGTTAATCTTTTCTGAAGATTTATGTTTAAAGATTTTGTGCTTTAACAACTAATAAAATACCACAGAATTCATCATATCCAAACTGATGCCTGAGCTGTGTTTTTTCCCTCTAAAATGATGTCACTTCCTAGAAGACGATGTCATTAGGAACCAGGGTTATTATAGTTTAAACTAAAATGAAAAACACATTTTTTAATAAATAAAAATAAGTTTTATATATACACACACACACCGTTTAAATGTTTGGGGTCGGTGCGATATTTTTTATGTTTTGATGGTCTCTTGCATTTATTTGATTAAAAATACAGCAGAAATTGTGAAATATCACTCCAATGTAAATCAGTAGTTTTCTATGTGAATATCTAGTAAAGTGTAATTTATTCCTGTGATCAAAGCTGAATTTTCAGCATCATTACTCCAGTCTTCAGTGTCACATGATCCTTCAGAAATCACTCTAATATGAGGATTTGATGCTCAAGAAACATTTATGACTATTATCGGTGTTGAAAACAGTGCTGCTTCAGATTTGTGTGAAAACCATGATAAACATATTTTTTCCAGATTCTTTGATGAATAGAAAGTTCAAATGAGCAGCATTTATTAATTAGTGTCACTTTTGATCCATTCACTGTGTCCTCGATGAATAAAAGTGTTGATTTATTTTTCTTTTAAACTTTACATGGGGAAGAGCAAATGAACTGCATTACAGAAATAACCCAGAGCAAAACACATGATGCATGACTGCTGTGACCTGCCTCATCTCGTTCATTCTCTCAGTGTATAAAAGCACAAGCTACAGTTTGAACATTGCATAATGCAGACAGGAAGTCTTTAAAATATAGTTTTGAGCAGCCAGCATTAAACACGTCTGCAATGAAGCCTCATCATGCAAACGAATGCACATAGAAATCACAAAATGTTTGACACGTTCATGTTTGCATTCAAATGATCTCGAGAGGTCTGGGACTCTCCTAAAACACTCCTAAAAGTCCTGATATTGCTGATAGATACATTTTTATGTTTTCGGCAAATAATTCATGAACTGCAGGGAAATAAACATTTCTCGATGCAACACACATAAACCTTCAGGCTAGAACACAACTATTCAGAAAATATCACAGTACAGAACAAATACAGAAATCACACTATTTCACGGTTCACCAAGTATACAACAAAAGGTCTAAACCCAAAGACATGACAGACCGGTTTAAAATTACAACTCTAATCATGGTGGAATGAAATCAGTTAATCTGTGAATGTGCTTCAACCTATCTATTTCTGAAACTTAATGGTTTGTATTCTTCACCTTTCAACAAACCGCCACAACATGTTAGGGGAAAATAGATTGTATACTTGTTTTGCAGTATTCTTCTTGAGTAATATTGCATGCATCAGATAGTGAGAGATGAAGTGCAGCTGTGGTTTGGGGTCTTTAGGCGTTGGTTGATTTAACAGGTCAGGTTGATGGTCAGGTCAGAGGGTTCCTCAGCGGGGCAGGAGGGCTTTGCTCTCGATCTGCCCCTGCTGAACCTGCCCTGGGGTAACAGCCACAGAACGGCCCTCATCTGGGTCATGGAGGTGTTGGCACGTATATACAGAAGCAGAGGAACCAATGGAAATCCGCTTTGAATTCTTTTTGGGAAACAACTATTACACTGCTGGTCAAAAGTTACCCAAAAGTGCCCCTATTATGCTTTTTCAGATATGTCCTTTCATGTAGTGTGTAATAAATATGTTTGTGAATGTAAAAGGTCGAAAAGTTTCAAAGATCTAAGTGAAGATAAATGGAGTTTTTGTCTCCTAAAAGAAAGAAGTGATTCTGAATCGAGTCGTCTGTAATTTCAGTCTCACTTCCTGCTCGAACCTTCTTAGGTTTGTGACAAATATGCATAATGCCAGCCGATAGTCTTCATTGACTGCCGGTGAACAACGTCTCCTTTGCCCCGCCCTCAAACACTAGTTGCAGCTGACACTGGAAGAGATTGGTTCGTGTTCAATAGACTGGCCGTCGGACCAATCAGAGCAGAGAAGACCAATGACAACAGACTGGCCGTCTGACCAATCAGAGTAGAGTAGACCAATCACAACAGACTCATCTGACCAATGACAACAGACTGGCCATCTGACCAATCAGAGCAGAGAAGACCAATGACAACAGACTGGCCGTCTGACCAATCAGAGCAGAGTAGACCAATGACAAAAGACTGGGCCATCTAACCAATCAGAGCAGAGAAGACCAATCACAACTGACTGGGCCGTCTGACCAATCAGAGCAGAGTAGACCAATCACAACAGACTGATCTGACCAATGACAACAGACTGGCCATCTGACCAATCAGAGCAGAGTAGACCAATGACAACAGACTGGCCGTCTGACCAGTCAGAGCAGAGTAGACCAATGACAACAGACTGGGCCGTCTGACCAATCAGAGCAGAGTAGACCAATCACAACAGACTGGGCCGTCTGACCAATCAGAGCAGAGTAGACCAATCACAACAGACTGGGCCGTCTGACCAATCAGAGCAGAGTAGACCAATCACAACAGACTGAGCCATCTGACCAATCAGAGCAGAGTAGACCAATCACAACAGGCTGGCCGTCTGACCAATCAGAGCAGAGAAGACCAATCACAACAGACTGGGCCGTCTGACCAATCAGAGGAGAGTAGACCAATCACAACAGACTGGGCCGTCTGACCAATCAGAGCAGAGTAGACCAATCACAACAGACTGGGCCGTCTGACCAATCAGAGCAGAGTAGACCAATGACAACAGACTGGCCATCTGACCAATCAGAGGAGAGTAGACCAATGACAACAGGCTGGGCCGTCTGACCAATCAGAGGAGAGTAGACCAATGACAACAGGCTGGGCCGTCTGACCAATCAGAGGAGAGTAGACCAATGACAACAGGCTGGGCCGTCTGACCAATCAGAGCAGAGTAGACCAATCACAACAGACTGGGCCGTCTGACCAATCAGAGCAGAGTAGACCAATCACAACAGACTTGGCCGTCTGACCAATCAGAGCAGAGTAGACCAATCACAACAGACTGGCCGTCTGACCAATCAGAGCAGAGAAGACCAATCACAACAGACTGGGCCATCTGACCAATCAGAGCAGAGAAGACCAATCACAACAGACTGATCTGACCAATGACAACAGACTGGGCCGTCTGACCAATCAGAGCAGAGTAGGCTCTCGGAAAGAGGGGTTTACAAAGTTATACAGACACCATGAGAAAAGAGCTAATGTGCGATGTGTATTATAAGAAAACAAAAGTGTTTTTGACTTTGGATGCATGTAAACCTGTTGTAGGAGAAAACTATACAAAATTTGAATGAAATTAGCACAGATGTACAACATTATACAATGAATGTCACAATTGACCAATCACAGTCAAGTATTCCGGAGAGCCGTGTAATAATCATGGCTTGTTAATGGACAAACGTCACTGCATTAAAGTAAATCATTCCTAAAATAATCACTTCCAGACTGGGGTCCGGCTTCCCGCCGCTATAGGGAATCTCACACTTCCCATAGGCTCTTCATCATGTGACCGACGCTCATTCTAGGAAAACTTTCCTCGAGCTCGGTGTGAGTCCGCAGATCCAGAGCAAACACATCCGAACAACACACTCTTATACTGCGGTCCAAATGATCTTCTTCAAACCAGTGACTGTATTCGTCTCAAATAGACCTATTGTTATTTTTATTAGTAAAATCTGTTGACTTTAGCAGTCTTTGTTGCATTATATGCCAACAGTGACAGTTCAAAAGTGGGAAAAAGCGCTTCTTGTGTTTTATGCCCCAAGTTTGCATGCCTGTAACTCAATAAGTGTAAAAGATATCTCAATATCCTTATATATTTTGGTTTTCAACCAACTTTTCTTTTGGTATCCATATTTCTAAGGCCCAATATGGTTCATTTCCAGATATATTGTGATCTCAATGCGGCTCCATGTCCAAATTGTTGAATTTTACCCATTTCAATGGCCGAAAACCAAATATGGTTCACTGTGCAACAAAGCTGATACTAATTGCATTTAAAGAGGAATGTATGGAGAATATAAAATGCTGAAACTAGAAATATATCTTGTTCCCCTCTGTTTAAGTGTTGATAAAAACAGAAAGCATGAAGCTAGAATAAAATTGTTTTATTTTAATTGTAGTATTAATTCAGTTTGGTCTAAAAATGTAACTACAAATGGAAGGTCAAGTTGAGTCCATTGCATTGTGGGATACATTTTCTCGAGCAGAGTCCTGCGGCAAATTTGGAAAATTAAGTAGATTATCTGGGTTTTCTGTGTCTATGAACATGTTCATATATGCAACATTAAACTAAATACTACAGTAATATTAGTAGGCTATGCTTTTCCAAAGTCTTATGAGCATGTTGAGCACAAATGTAATCTATTGTTTGCAGATGCCGCCACCTTGTGGTGGAGAGGGATGATCACACAAGTGCAGCATTTAAAGGGAATGATCATTCAGTCATCATAAACTCGCTCTCCTGTCAGTCCAAAGACTTCCTTTCTTCTGTAAAACACACACACACACACACACACACACACACACAAACAATTTTTTTTTTGAAAGTACCTTTTTTACAGGTTTGGAACAACATGATAATGGGAATTATGGGTGACAGAATGTACAATTTTGGGTGAACTATCCCTTTAAGTGGAGCGTGTAAAACAAGAGCGTGTAAAACAAGAAATGTTTCTTGATCATCAAATCATCATATTAGAGTGATTTTTGAAGGATCATGTGACACTGAAGACTGGAGTAATTCAGCTTTGATCACAGGAATAAATTACATTTTACTATATATTCACAGACGATTTGATTTATTTGATTTATTAAAACAGATGATTTACATTGGAATAATATTTCACTGTTTTTACTGTATTTTTGATCAAATAATACAGCCTTGGTGAGTAGAAAAGTCATACCATGGCACAGTATATTCAAAACATATCATATGGTAATTTTATATATCATGGTTAGATATGATATTTATAGATATGATATAGATATAGATATGATCATTAGATATGATCTTGCTCATGTTGCTTGAAAAAAAAAACATACATTTAAAATGATTTGATTTATACAGTGGTGATTTGCTACTGTGTTCATTCAAGTTCTCTCATGGGAAGCGTGATTCAGAAGTAATAAAAATACTATTTAAATATATTTTAATAGTTTGACTGTTTTTATAATCAATGTAGTAGCTTCAATATAAATCACACTACAGTTGAAGTTAACACTTTACTCAGGGCTGCCAACTTTTGGGTTCAGCTTGGAGTGAGAATAATGGATGTTTGTAAAAACAACAACAAAACAAAACAAAAACAGCAGCAATCATAGTGACATACATAAGCACTACCTACCTGCCTCCCGCATGGTTGCCAGATTTCCGTAACAAGACCTGCCAAAAAAAAAAAAAAAAAAATTCAATCCAGCAGAAACCAGCAGACTACTTAAACTACTTTTTTCAAAATATGAACACTTGTAATACGAAAACGACACCTAGAATACTACAATTGAAAACATGAAACATTTAAAGGGGGGGGTGAAATGCTCATTCAATCTCCTGTTAATCTTGAGTACCTATAGAATAGTATTGCATCCTTCATATCTCCAAAAAGTCTTTAGTTTTATTATATTTATTTAAGAAAGATAGGCTGTACCGAGTCTTTCCGTAAAAAACCGAGCGTCTGGAGGCGGGCCGTGTGGGCGAAGCCAGAGCCATAGAGAGAATCCGTCGATCTGGGCTTTGTTTATAAAACATTCATCGTCGAAATGCAGGGAACAAACAGTCTACACAACTCGTTTTTGCCCCGGAAAAACAATCTGCATCCACTGTTCCTAACGCTGGGTTCTTTGGTAAGCTTTCCCTCACATCCAAAAACACACTTTGGAGACACTATGCAGCGCTGCCGATGATTTCCTGTTGAAGCGCGTTGAGGTGCGCGGTCTCGCTCTCCTCTGGTCGACGTGTGCGCGACCGCGCTTTTCCGGGAGAAATGCTCATATAAGGAGTTCCACTCTGGTCTACGTCATTAGATCCACGGTCGAAAAAACAACAGCCGAAACTTGTACCAACCCGGAAGTAAGATTTTCGGCACAGAAATTCTCTGTTATTCGTCCAAAATATTTTTAAAAAACTTTGGCCATGTTAAGCATGAGAATCCATCTCTTTAACACTGTAAACAACTCTGAATACATGAAACACCATTGTACCCCCCCTTTGAATAATTGATTCAATATCAAATACATTCTATACCAAAATTGAGCAAAATCACATGGTGAAATAGACATTTTTCTTAAATGTTATGCTGTCTCCAACAGTTTTACGTCCACAGCGGAGTGACAGCTGTGTGTTTAGCTGTAGTTTTAGGAACAAGACTGAAACTAAACCTGAAAAAACGTTTCTTTCGGGGCATTCTCAAAGCTACAAATCATTCCTAAACTTGAAGCTTGTTATATAGTTTTAAAGTTGTGTGTGTGTGTAACCCCTCTGATTCTTTCACTCGATTCTGGACCACACAAACAAAATTATTCTGAGCTCATAATAGCTGGAAATACCAAAGAGACATGAATTGTTGATCTTCCGGTCACAAAACATTCACTTATGCAGCTCGGCTGGAACTTACAACTTGTCAATAAATAAATGACTTTTACATGATTAAGCTCTTTTCTTATATCTAGTCTTTTTTTGTATATGCTGTCATGAAGAAGAAGGAAAAAAAACATAACATTATACAAACAATAATACATCATACCTGGAAAAACTTGAGAAAACACCAAACAGATATGAATTGTTGGTCATCCGATCACAAAACTGTCGAAAAATCATACATATAAGCAGGGGTGCACATAACTGGTGCTCACGTGTGGTAAAAATAAACGACGCGCAACAGAAAACATGGAAGGAAGCGCTTTTGAGTACCAACATTTTGGGCCAAAATGTTGGTACTCAAAAGTGCTTCCTTCCATGTTTTCTGCTGCGCGTCGTTTATTTTTACCACACGTGAGCACCAGTTATGTGCACCCCTGCATATAAGCATAATCAAAATGAATATACAGAAAGAAAAGAAACACAGCAGTTTGATTAAATCTTTCAGTGGGTCCATTGGCCATAGGATGGTATGGGGTCGTTTGTGATTTCTTAATGCCAGAGAACTCAAGCAAGTGCCTAATGAGCTCACTACAAAAGTTGGCCCCAATGATCGGAATAAATGCATTCTGGGAAACCACAATAACAGAAATAGTTATCGCAGTGCTTCTTTGCTACTGACCTAGCAGACTGGTCTGGGCAGCGAAAGGCATGGGCAAGCTTGGGAAAACAGTCAGTGACCACTAAAACATCAACTGACCTATTATGTTAATCTTCCGCCGTCCAGAAATCAATGCAGACCAACTCAAGTGGAGCTGAAGTCCTAACGCTCTCCAATAGAGCCCGACCCTCTGGCTCTGGTGTTTTTGCAAGCACACAACAGCCACAACTTCACATTATTCATGAACATCTTGTTCAATATCCGTCCAGTGAAAATGCTGGGGGGAAAGTTGGAGAGTACGATACTGGCCCTGGTGTCCAGCCTCATTGTGACAACCCCTCAACACTTCGGTCTTTAGAGAAGGCGGTACTACATATTGAAATCTTTTGCGACGTGTTAAAGGATCCTTTGAGACATGATACAGGACTCTCCCACTGCTTCAAAAGCTTCTATACAGCTCTAGGTTCTCCAATACGTTCTAGTCTTGAAGGTCTTCGCTTTTGATCAATGTAGAATATCACCCTTCTGTAAGTGTTCATCCTCAAGTTTTTTATTTCTCAGTTCTTGGTGAGAATATGAAGGAAGGGCATCAAACCCAACATCTGTGACCTGTTGGACAAATCCGACCATAGGAACAGCCCTCACTTTTGCTCCTTCATCCCAAGAAAGATGGTTAGAAAAGACGTCTGCCACTTCAGCACTCGAGAAATTTCCGACTGCATCATTGTCTGGAATGACCTCCAGCTGATCACAAGTATCCTCAGCAGCCCTCGCATTGCCGACCACTTCATGGCGTTTGACAATCGAAAAACATCCTGGACAGAAGCACAGGTATGGTTCCTTGACTCTGCTACCAAATTGTTATAAGGCTCCCAAACAATGCAGTGACTAACTCGGCCATCAACAAAAGGTTGCCTACTCAAAGTAACAGCTATGGTATTCTTTGGGCCAGGAACATATTTGATGTCAAACTCAAAAGCAGCAAGTTTTGCCACCCATCTTTGTTCACAGGCATCAAGCCTGGGCTTGGTCAAGATATGTGTTAAGGGGTTATTATCTGTCCAAGCTGTGAACTTGTGCCCTTTTAGCCAATGGCTAAATTTATCACACACAGCCCACTTAAGGCCGAGAAACTCAAGGCGGTGAAACTCAAGGCGGTGTGCTTGATAGTGGGCTTGTGCTCTAGTCAGTGATTTACTCACGAAGGCAATAAGTAGAGCCCTATTTTCTCCAGGACTCAATTTCGAAAGTATAGAACGTGAATGCCTTGTATTTTTTGTCGTCTTCATGTAATGGGAGATTATAAAATGATCTGTCGAATGAATCTAAAGAATGAATTGTCACCAAGCGCTGGGGTAGGGGCTGCGCATCTTTCACAGTTCGTGCATTAAGCCAGCGGAAATCTGTGCAAATGCTAAGATCGCCATTCTTTTTCCAGCACAGAACCAAAGGTGATGCAAATTCGCTAACTGACTTACAGATTATTCCCCTCTCCTCCATCTCATTCAAAGCTACATGTAACTTCTGGTACTGTGAAGGGGGGACTCGTCTGCATGGTAAGTGACATGGCCTCTCATCAACCACATGAATTCTGTGCACAAAGTCCTTGACTTCACCACAGTCAAGAGAATGTCTAGAAAAAATATCCTCATACTCAAGGATCAGGTCACGCAACTTCGCCTTCCAGAATTCAGAAACCTCACATGCTTCTAAGTCAACAGCCTATAGCCCACACTGTTGGAGCCTGCTGATTAGCCAGTCAGGCTTATCCGCCATAGCCGTCAACTGCTGAGCACTGGACTTTGGGGCAAGCTCAGTCTCTTTTTCACACACATCGCAATACAAGGGTAGATATCAGGCACTTTGGTGTTCCACCTCAGTGTTACAGGTCTGTCACTGGGATTGACTAACTTAAGAGGTATCCAACCATCACCCCAAAGAGGGGTGACTACACGACCAACCAATACTTTTCTAGAAGCAGAATGGGCTTTAGATGGTACCACCACTACACCAAACTGGCCACAGGACTTAACAGGGAGTTTGCCCCAGACAAGGTGCTCTTGGAAATGCGATAGTATAATTGCATAATTAAGCTTTACTATATCAACGACATCAGGAACCATTTCGCCACTCCAACGATGTACGCAAAGCTGTTGTGGATCCGTTTACCCAACTGGCACAAATTTAAAGAACATTACAGTGTTGTTTGGCAAATAAATAAATGACAGTTACATAGGTATTACCAACATTTTATTATGTAAGATTTATGTTACACCTCAAATGGAATTTATAGTAATTTACAATGTTAATTTATTAGTGAGTCCACAAACTCATCCTCATGACTTGTCAAGCATTCGCAGATGGTATAGATGTAGTGTAAATATAGGCTAAGTAGTATAGATGATTGAAAGCTTATTTGTTTTGGTGTTGCCACCCCTCACAGTCCTCATGCCACCCTATAATGATTTTCTCGATCCGCCCCTGGTGAGGAGCAGGGCTGCAGGTGCAGTGTCAGCGCCCCCTGGCTGTGGAGCTGCAGTAGCCACACAAACTCTTCCGGCATCTTGTGTATGTAGGGGTGCGGGCGATTCAGGTCATAATAATGGTATGGAATCGGACGCTCCTGCAGGTCGCTGTCGAACGGCCAGAATCCATAAATGTGAACATTCTCACACAGTTCCAGTGCAGTGCTGATTAAAAGGAATCCCGTGGAGAGGCGCACCTCCTGTAGGCCACGCCCCTTCCAGAAACGGTCCAGTGTCTGCAGGTAAGAGGGGCTGAAGAACGCCACCGGCTGCTGAGGTCTGATTGGCTGGAGGACTTTGAGTGTTTTGATTGACGGTGATGTGCAGAACGTGTAGGCGAAGGCAGGAATAATGAGGGAGGCGTTTCCGTACACACTGACCCGCTCCACCAATGGATCCGGATTCTTCTCCAGGTTTTTGTATCTACAGAAACACAGTTTTTAATAAATGCTACTGACAGAACACTAGATGATCATATATGTGTATGCCAGGGAAAAGACGCCTCTGTTCCCCAGCTGTCATTACTACGTTATGTTGACTGACAAATGGGGTCTCACTTGGGTTGCCCAATCTCCTCTGAGTTTTATAAAAATGGCCAATGGAATTGTCCAGTGGAAATTCATGCCAAGCCCCTCCCCCGTACATACAGTTATGCGAGATGGCGGCTCGCATCCATTCATTCAGAAATTTGCTTTGGAGACGTTTGGTTGCAGCAGTGATCTATATTTCCAATCATCTCGAAAAATAGTTTAAGTCTGGGGATCTCTCTGGACTGGTGAAGAGGATGCATTCAGCGGTGTTTCGCCAGCGTGTTTGTAGTGCACGGATAAGTGCAGCGATTCTCCCCAGGGCGCTTCAGTCAAAAAGAGCAGCTTTTCCCTGAAAGAGCAAATTGGACAGCAAGTAAAAGACACTTGCTGTCCTTTCCATCTTTGTTTTTCTGGTTGCAGTCGTTTCCTGTCTTCATCTGACGGCCACAATAATAGTCTCACATGCCTGGGCCGAGAGCATGCTGAGACGGCATTCGTGATTGGTTCATGTCCTCATTGCGAGAATATGACCATGTCGACATTGCGGTCGAGACTTAGCCTCCTTGTGAAGGAACGAGTCCACTCTGCTGTTACCCATCCCGCCGCCACTTCTCATAGTTATCAGCCTCTGGTCTGATAACACTTTGGGAGTGGGAGCGCTTCCACTGGGACTCCCCCTCCTCTGCAGTATTGTGTGCTGTCGAGTTGCCAGGTGATGGGACCTTCTCTTGGGGGACCCAGTGTGTCATTTGGTGCTCCGGGTGAAGATCAGATAGCTGAATTGGAGAGAGGGCTATTGTCCTCTACAGAGGAAGATGATGCTGAGCTTCCCCTTCGTGCGTGGTCGCTTATGCTGAGTCGGATGTAGAGTCAACATGTACTCCAAGGGGTCCATGGATATTCCACAGGTAGAGTGTGCAATTGCTATGCACTTGTGCCCACTAAGTGCTGCCACCTAGCAGGATCGTCAACTCTGGCTGCTAAAGCTTGCAATGCCGCTGGACAGGCGGCCTCCACCTTGCATGCCATTGCCATCCTTCAGGTCCATCAGGCAAAAGCTCTCAAAGAGCTGCAAGAGGGTAGTTCTGAGCCAGGGTTGATGCAGGAACTGCACACGGCAACTGACCTTGCCCTCCGGCTGACGAAAGTCACGGTGTGAGCCCTCGGCCAGACATTGTCCACCTTGGTGGTCAATGAGCCATCTCTGGCCAAACCTTACAGAGATGTGGGATCTCAAAAAAGAGCTTATTCTCTGGGCCATATCAGGTGCGGTCTAGCAGTTTGCGACACTATGTTTCCTCACTTCTAGCCGCGCCTTCCACATTTGCCAAGAGGTTGTGGTTCGAGGACGTGCTGCGCTGTCCCTCCAGCCGAGATGAGGTTGGGATTTTACAGCCCTTACTTCATCGTACCCAAGATAGGCAATGGGTTACGGCCAATCTTGAATCTGCTGGTCTTGAACCGGACCCTTCACAAGCTCCCGTTCAAGATGGTAATGCCGAAACACATTCTCATGTGCGTTTGTCTCCAAGATTGGTTCACAGCAATCGCCCAGAAGGACAATTCTACCTCGACACAGACTGTTTCTTTGACGGACAGACGGACAACGTGGCGACGGTTGCATATATCGGATGCGTTGCCACACAGCTGGCCCCGGGGCCTACGCAAATTGGTAATCCCATACGTGTATTCTCCATGGTAGGGTTTCCCTGTCAGTAAACCTGTGTTTTTCCATGGGCTGATTCTGCTCTGCCCCATCCTGAACAATCCTGAAGCACCCCGCTGAATGGCCGGGACCACGTCTTGGCTCCTCAGCAAAATCCTAAATGAGTGGATGTGGGCCGCCATCTTATACACCCGTATGTATGGTGGAGTGTTTGGCATGCAAATTTCACCCGCCAATTCCATTGGCCGTTTTCATAAAACTCAGAAGTTATTGGGGGCTCCAAAGTTAGTCCCCATTTGTCAGTCAACATAATGTCTCCGTTCTCTCCACTGGGGGATGAGGGTTACGTCAGTTTTTTCGATTTATTTATTTCCTATCAATTTACAACAAGGTTTTATATGCTGACATTAATGGACAAGTAAAAAATAAACAATATGTTTATAGCATTTAATAATCTTGTTTAATATTATATATATTTTAATTAAAGATGTGTTTTTGATTTGTGTGTGTGTGTGTGTATGTGTGTGTGTGTGTGTGTGAGTGAACACTGACTGAAGCTGACTGGGGTTGATGGTTATCAGGTCCGTCTTCAGTCCAACATCACTGTCATTAACTGTTGCCAAATTAAACCTGAAAGAGAGAGAAAACATCATATTAACAGGAAGGATGGATGAATACTGATGGATGTGTTGTGGTCAGTGTGGGAGCAAGGAATGATGGGATGCGTTTACCGTATGACGAAGTCTGCGTTGTCAATCTCATGTCCACAGCTGCTGTTTTTCAAAATCCCACCGCTGCCGATCACAGCACACCGACCCAGACGCCGACCGGACCAGGGGAAGTCCTGCACACACACACACACACACACACACGCACACGCACATACACGTACAGACGTATACACACACACACACACACGAACATGCACACACAAATGTGCACACGCACGCTCAGACGCACACAGAAGTGCATGCACGTGCAAACGCATGCACACACACATTGGGTTTTCATGTTATATGGGGACTTTTCCTGCACATACTGCATATTCTCTCCCTTTACACTAACCCTATCCCTAAACCTACCCATCACAGAAAACATTTTCATTTACATTTTCAGAAAACATCACTTAGAATGATTTATAAATTGTTTTCTTCATGGGGACCAAAAAACGCCCCCACGAGGACAAGAATTTCAGATGTTTCCAACTTTGTGGGAACATTTTGTCATGCATACACACACACATACACTCGCACACTCACAGTCACATTCACACACTCACACAAATACACTGAGATAACACACACTCACACCTCAGGTAGCATACTGTGGAGTGCTGCATTCATTTTGTATGTTTTTGTTGTGCTTGTTTCATATTGGATGGATTGATTGATGGCTGTGTTGCTTTTGGTGAGAATGAATGATCCTGTGGCGTTACAACAAAACTGAAGCCTGATTCTGTCATAAACACACAAACACACACACACACACACACACACACACACACACACACACACACACACACACACACACACAGACAGACAGAGAGAGAGAGAGAGAGAGAGAGAGAGAGAGAGAGAGAGAAGAGAGTTAATGAGGATTCATATTACATGAGCAGCTTTATCAGCGTCATCTTTGTTAATGACCCACTTCAGTTTTCATAGATTTATTGTTTGAGCAGTTTTAACAGCTTGTCTCTTTAAAAATGGGATATCTGAACAATAATGACATGTTTTTTAGAAAGCTAAGAAAGAGGTAAAACCCTCTGGTGAGCCGGATCCGGCATTGACAACACTCTCCACACCTTGCTCTTTCTCGTCCTCATCCTCTTCCTCCTCTGCCTCTCACGTTGCTGGTATCAACATTCAGTGGACCTGTGTCACATGTGCACTCTGAGCTGGCTTATATTTTATGTTGTTGGTTTGATGACATCATTAGAAACAACCGTGAACAATTAATAACAGTGTATAAACGATGACAACTGTGTTTTAGTTGTGCATAACTTTTGCCTGCCTGTGTTTAGCATTTTGAAACATAAAAGCATTACTGTGCAAAATGTATTTTAGTGAGTGAGAATATGTTTAGAGTTTTGCAAAAGAGTGCATGAGATTTGCAAATGGTGTTTAACTGCCTGAATGCTCCACCACCACATCCATTCAAAGATCACAGTCTCCATAATTCTAACCAGCCACACCTTTTCCTCATCTCTACACTCATTATCTACACTCCCTATATATACACAATCATTCCTCTCCTTCATTGTCTGGTCTCCATTGTGGAAAAGGACTCATAACCTGCGCTACATACCTTACCTTTCCGAGTCTGGTATCCGTTACAGAAGACCAGACCGATACATCATAAATCCGACAGTCCTGAATCCTGAAAATTCTATTCAAGATTATGCTTTGAAATTTCGTACTCTCGCTGCTGAAAGTGGTTGGAACGAACGTTCCCTTATCACCACTTATCGTCAGGGTCTGGATCCTGCACTGCGGCTGCATCTCTCCGCTTATGACGACACCACCGGGCTTGAGCGCTTCATTCAACTATCCATCCGTGTTGGAAATCGTGTGAGGGGTTGTATGGAAGACCGAACATGCCAGCAGTCCTCCTATTATCATCTCCAGCCAGTGTATCCCAGCACTCCAGAACCCAGCCATCAGCTGACCAAGAGACTATAGCTGTATTTTGGTTCTGGTGGACATGTTATTCAGGCATGTCCCGTCCTCTGGTGAGTTATCTCTCTTCATCTAATGTTAGTTTCACGCCACTTACTACCATTGTGACATTAACTGCTGCCGGAACCTCTATTCCAGTTACCACCCTCCTCGACTCTGGGTCAGCTGGCAACTGGATCTCTTCTCAGGAGACCTCTGCCATCAGCTATAGCTCAAGAAAAGGCCCAATACCATCCCTTACCAAGTAAAATCGGTACCTGGCAAAGCGCTCACCTGGCCAAGTACGAGACTGTGTGGGACCCCTTCAGCTCCAAGTTGGCCAACTTTACATAGAGAACATCTGCCTGCTGGTTCTGGAGAATTCCACTGCTCGGATTATCCTACGGCGTCCTTGGCTCGTTTCACACAACCCCATCCTCTCCTTGTCAAACGGTGAAGTCCTGAAGTGGGGCAGGGGATACTTCCCAAGATGTTTCCCTCGACTAAGCCCTGTCGAGAAGCAAACTGTTGACATCCCTGTCTGCTACACCCCCTTCAGTAACGTATTTTGCCTGAAATGAACCTCCCAATTACCACCACATCGACCATGAGTCTGTGCCATTAACATCCTTCCAGGTGAGCCAGTGCCCTGAGGCAAAGTATATCCTCTGTCCATACCCGAACAGAAGGCTATGGAGGAGTATATAGAGGAGGCTCTACAGCAAGGTTACATCCATCCATCTACCTCCTCTGCTGCTTCAAGCTTCTTTTTCGTGACAAGGACGCGGATTACCGGGCACTCAACAAAATAACCATTAAGTTTGGTCACCCCCTTGCTCTCGTCTCTGCAGCTTTGGAACAACTTCGCGGAGTCAACATCTTCACAAACCGGAGCGCATACAACCTCGTAAGAATTCGTGAGGGGGACGAGTGGAAGACAGCCTTTAATGAAAGAGGTGTTCCGGGTACATCCTTACCACGTATCGGAGGTCCTACTCAAGCTCCGCGAACACCAGCTATACCTCAAGGCAAAGAAATGTACTTTCCACCAGCCATCCATCCAATTCCTTGGTTATAATATCAGCCAAGAAGGGATCCAGATGGACGAGAGGAAGGTGGAAGCAGTCCGGTCCTGGCCAACTCCCACTACCATAAAGGAACTTCAGCGATTTCTGGGATTTTCAAACTTTTACAGACGCTTCATCAATATAGTTCCATAACTTCTCCACTCACTAGTCTCCTCAAAGGCAGGCCCAAATCTCTCTCCTGGAATTCAGAAGCCACCAAAGCCATGAATACCCTTCCAGTAAGCATTTACATCTGCGCAGCTCCTAGTCCATCCTGATCCCAATCACCCTTTCATCGTGGAAGTCGACGCCTTCACCTCTGGAGTAGGAGCGGCTCTATCCCAGGAGCAGGGGCAGCCACCTCAACTCCAGGAACCCTTTTCTCCAGGAAACTCACCCCGGCAGAACAAAATTACGATATTGGGATTCGAGAACTACTGGCCATCAAGCTCACTCTTGAGGAATGGAGGCATTGGTTGGAAGGGGCCCACCAACCTTTCACCATCCTTACCGATCACCGCAATCTGGAATATCTTTGAGAAGCTAAAAGGTTAAACCCCAGACAGGCCAGGTGGGCCCTTTTCTTCACCTGATTCCAGTTCTCCATCACCTATCAGCCAGGGACCAAGAACATAAAAGCAGATGCTCTCTCCCGTCTCCATGCTCCCAAAGAGACCCCTTAACATTCAGAATCCATCCTCCCTTCCAATCTATTTGTGAGCTCCATCCAGTGGTCCCTGGACGAGGAACTCGCGAACCAATGCCTCTGAACCCACTCTGCCGGGGTGTCCACTAGATCACACTTACGTTCCACGCACCCAACGTGTCCCTCTGATTTAGTCTGCACACTCTTCACTGGGCACTGGTCACCCTGGGACCAGTCAAACCCTCTCGCTGCTACGAGACCACTTCTGGTGGCCTAACATGGCAAGGGATGTGAGAGGGTACATCCAGGACTGAGTGGAGTGTGCCATGTCTAAGACCCCAAGTCACCTCCAATCTGGTAAGATGCTATCTCTGCCCATTCCACACCGTCCATGATCACACCTAGGAGTAGACTTTATCATGGACTTACCACCCTCGGATGGATATACCTGTGTTCTGGTTGTAGTGAATCAGTTTTCCAAGGCCTGTCACCTGATCCCACTAAGGGGACTACCAACTGCCATGGAGACAGCCGAGATGTTATTTAACCATGTCTTCCGAAACTTCAGTCTACCCGAAGACATTGCGTCTGACAGAGGTTTGTGTTCAGAGTCTGGAAGACCTTTTTCAATCTCCTAGGTGTGACTGTGAGTCTCTCCTCTGGTTATCAGCCCCAGAATGACGGGCAGACGGAATGCAAGATACAGGAGATAGGATGTTTCCTACGTACCTTCTGCCATGTCCACCTGAACTCCTGGAACCACTTCCTCACCTGGGCCGAGTACGCACAAACTTCCCTGAGTCATCTAGCTACTGGTCTTACACCCTTCCAGTGTGTACTCGGCTTCCAACACACATTGTTCCCCTGGTCTGGGGAACCTTCTGAAGTTCCATCTGCTACTTATTTGTTCCAGGAGAGCTAGTGGGTCTGGGAAGCAGTTCATCGACACCCTCAGCGGGCAGTGTGTCGCCAGAAGAGCCATACTGATGCCCAGAGAACCGCCACTCCCACCTACCAGCCCAGGCAGAAAGTGTGCCTCTCCACCCGCGACATCAGACTGTGCCTGCCAAGCTGAAAGCTGAGTCCCAAATACATTGGTCCCTTCCCCATGGCATGGCAAATCAAGACAGTCACATGTGAATTGTATCTTCCTACTCACTATAGAATTCATCCTACCATTCACGTATCACTCCTGAAACCATACCATACTTCTGTTTCTCCTCTCTCCACAGTGCCTGGTCCCAGTGACGAACCCCCTCTGCCTTTTGTACGGGAGGATGGGACAGTATATGCTGTGAAGGAGATACTGGACTCCTGGCGTCGTGGTGGCTGTTTGGAATACCTTGTTGACTGGGAGGGGTATGGTCCAGAGGAGAGGTCATGGGTCCCCAGGGAGGACATCTTGGATCCAAATCTCTTCACAGAATTCCACGCCTCTCATCCACAATGTCCAGCTCCACGTGGCCGGGGTCGGCCACCGTGGCGTTGGGGTCCTCGGCCCTCAGGAGCGGGCCGTGGAGGGGGGGTTCAGTCACGGTTTCACCATGCTCCACCAAGGCTCCACCACCACGCCCATTCAAAGATCTCAGTCTCCAGAATTCTAACCAGCCACACCTGTTCCTCGTCTCTACACTCATTATCCTCCCTATATATACACACACATTCCTCTCCTTCATTGTCTGGTCTCCAATTTGGAAAAGGACTCGCACTATTTACCTTACCTCCTATCGCTAAAATCTCCAGTGGATTCCTGTTCTCCTGCTGTGTTCCCTTGTGTTCTCCAACCTCTCCACTATCCTGATATTCAGATAAGACTGTTGTTCATCTTCAAAGTCATATCTCTGCTACCTGCCTGTCTTATACAACCTATAGTCTTTACTTTCATTTTGTGTTTGTTAATTTTGACATTAAAGTTTCGTTGAATGTTCGCCGTTTTCCACCTCCTTCTTTCCTGAACTTTAAACCTCATTACAATGCGTTTCTATGTCAATACTATCAACGCAGAAATGAATCTGCAGCAGTTAGGTGGTACAAGTCCAAGCTCTGTAAGTTGTTTACGTTAATTATTATTGGTTTTGTTATGTGCTTTGAGACATGAAGTAATTTAATGCTGTCTCTCACATCTCTTTGCAGAATCTGCTCTGGCTGTGTGCACTCTTGTTTTTTGAAGGAGGTGTGGCTTTGGAGCAGCGTTTCCATCCCATGTGTTCAAGAGAAAAATGTCGTCACTTCCGGGGAAATTGGCACAAAATATCAGTAATAATATAGTTGCTGCAATCGGGCTCTTTTTCCCTCCATCATAATTGAGTTGAGTCTCAGAGCATCAGACGACACACAATAAACGCTGTCATGTTCTCTTGCATTCGGATTCTGGTGTTTGGGAACGAAATCGTGTGAGATGCTTCTGGAGGGAATTAAACCAAATCATTCTGATGACACACTTCGACTCCAGCGTTTCAGAACCACCAAACCAACATTTGAGATGCTGCGATGCCATTGGTCCACTGGTTAGTCCAGTTATCCAATCACAGCCTCTCCTAAGGCATATCAAAGGATTTATTCTGAAAATGTGTTTCAATCACAGTTTATCAGATAAATAAATTATCCGCCTCAATTGCGTGAATATAGATTTTTTATGCACATTTGTAGAATTGATGCACATCTTGGCATTTCCAATCGTTTTCAAAAATTTGCATAAAAACAGGTAGATGGAAACACAGTCTTCAGAACAAACCATATTTGGGAGTTCCTGAGAATTCTGTCTGTACACAGGATCAAACTCTGCTATTCTAAAATACCAAATGTTTCATGAGGCGATTTCTTTTAATCGCTGAGGTTTCACATAACAAGGGGACTTATATATATTTGCACTGGTGTTGCTCAACAACTTCACTTCTCATGGACATATAAAGACACTATGAGAAAGACACTAAAGGAATGTGGAACTGAACATGTACAAGTGGTTCCTGTAGCTCAAATAGCAGATTATTGCACCAAGATCATCAGTACGATCCCCAAGAAATGCATCAATCTGAGAAAAATGTAAACCTTGAATGCAATGCAAAGTCACCTTTGGATGACGTGCCAAATGCATAAGCATGAATGTAAAAATGATAAAGACACACCTGTTTAGCTCCCGCTCAGTTTTGTTTGATTTGTACGGGCAGCTCATGAAATCTGACAGCTCCTGCGTGAAGCTCTTGAGTTTTATACTGAGAGGGAAACAAAGGCATTTAATTAAATGGTCAGTTCTTTGAAATATCAGGATCGCTGGTTGATCTTCATTCTCACGCACCTTTTGGCCGGTTTGATAATGGAAAACTTGCGTCTGAGATTTGCGCAGCGCAGCTTCTGAAGCGCCTCTGTCATCGCATCTCTGAAAGAAAAAGAATTTTTTTTTTTGCTCTAACTATTTCTAATGTCTCTAAATTATCAACATGATCAAAACTGCTGATAAACCTGTTGCACACAATCTACTTCATTCTAGTTCTGTCTTATGGGTTCCTCCTTACTCTTAAAAATAAAGGTTCTTGTTCAGCAAAAAATCTTTCTTGCCTTTAACGGACTCTTGGCTGGTAATCAAGGGTTCTTGATGCTTCATTACCGGTTATTTGTATAGAGTAGGTTCAGTGGAAACTTTACAGGATTTCCTAAGACATCAGACCCCTTTTGTTTCTATTTGGGTCATTTTAAGGGTGGAGCAGTTCTTGTTTTTGAAGAGCAGGACACACAACAGAAAGTCTAGGCTAACAATTTCTGCTAGAAAATGCCAGTGAAAGCAATTATAACCTTAAATCTTCTGTGAAATCAGAAGATTGCTCAATAGAAATGTTGATTCCGTTTCATGCCAACTTCATTACATCTGAACACTAAAACAAACACAACGTATTTGATATATTTGTGTATATTACTACTACTAAATTAATACAAGAATCACATTTTTATTGCAAAATGTAATTATATTATTGCCAGGTCTTTATATAAAGTTAGATAAAAAAGTATGTTCAATTTCATCGGCATACAGGCTACTCAAGTACGATAGCAAATCTCAACTGCGGGATTGTTTATATCGTCGCAAAATGTAACTATATTATTGGTTAGCTCTAATCTGTAAAATGCATGAAAATATTAAGGTAATATACATTTTAACATCATGATTTTCTGTAAAGCTGTTCTGAAACAATGTGTATTGTGTATTGTGAATACATTAATTTGCACATTGCCAAACTTGTGGATACTTGTGCAGAAAAACAGCAAATGGTTCAAATATTTTCACCGCAGTAAACTGAAGGATTTATTTGAAGCACTATATAGCCTAGTGAAACACCTTTATCTCTGATTCAGTCCTGAACAGGGGTGCGTTTCCCGAAAGCATCGTTGGCCAACTATGGTCGCAAGTTCATCGCAATGTCCATTGAACTCTATTGGTAACGACGGAACTTGCGACCATAGTTGGCCAACGATGCTTTCGGGAAACGCACCCCAGCTCTACTCTCATGCGTAACAAATCTAAAACATTTCTATTCTAATTAAAATTATAATGACGCTTCCATCTAAACTAATGACAATTAAATAACAATACACTTGTGTGTTTCTTAGACTCCTCAGAAAACAATTTAACAACTTCATGACAGCATGCACAATATTATATTGTATTAGTGTCATCAAGTAGCCATAGTTATAGGCTAGGGGAGAGCCGGGACAGTTGAAACACTTTTCAGATAAATGTCGTTTTCTAAGATAAGGTTACAGATAGATTTTTTATTTTTTTGTGATTAACAACTCACATATGTGTTCTATTAGTATCATGTGTTATTCGGTACAAATATAGAATGATTTAAGTAAAATATGACTTTGAACGGGAGTTGTGCTTTGTTTCAATCGTCCCGCAGGCGGGACGGTTGAAACACAGGGGTGGGACAGATGAAACATGACAGTTTAAATGGCAACTATTCATCTAATGCTTTTTTTTGTGAACAACACCTGACAAGTAAGTTATGTACATATTGTTACAAACATATTTTGTAATTTATTTTCATTTAAAGGTTCATATTAACCATTTTTGTTCTGTCGCCCAATAAACAATAGGCGATAAGCCTATGCGCATTTTGTAATCTTTCTAACAGGCTATTTTGACGAAGACAGACAAATCAGTTTACAATTAATTTTCTTACATTTCTTCCTTCAGTCATATTGAGTGTTTGCTAGTTGAATAACCTGTTATTATGAAGAAAACGAGGTCAACCAGACGACGATAAATGAAATTTATTGAATATTGAAGATTGGACAATTGATGATTATTACAGAGATAGCATGTGTTGCGTAATTGAAAATTAATTTGCATTAAAAGAAACACAAGTCTAGAAACAGTATATGAATCTATGAACAGTATAGGCTATGACCAGGTTTAACGGGCAGGACGCGCGGTCGGGACGGTTGAAACGCTGTTTCAACCGTCCCGACAGCGCATCCTGTCATTTAAACCTCTTTTGCTCTTAAACTAAAAAACTCTGATATTGCCCACTTAAGGGTGTGTTGCAGTACTAATACACCTGCCGTATTATCATTACAATGGCACATGAAACAATAAATCCAACTTGTCAGTCAAAAAAAAGTACCGCACGAAAGAATTCACTCACCGCATTCAAAAACAGCTTTGCGGCTTTAACTCCAAAACGACACGACGTAAAGAAGAAATGTTTTCGCGGGTATGTTAGGCATTGCGTGCTGTACGTGCTGACGAAATTTGCCGTACATGACGTGAGTGGTTTTCAAGAAAATCTCAGTGTTTCATCCGTCCCGCGTTTCAATCGTCCCGCCTCTCCCCTACTTAAAAATCAGCAACACGGAGCCCGATTTGAATTCATTTAAATAGCGTTTATTGAATTATAATGAAATATTGAGATAAAAGCGCTCACCTGGACGAGAGTGTGTCGGGTAACGTTATGTAGTAAAACACCACACACACAGCCTGAAAGATGACCAGGACCATCAGCAGTGTGAAGATCCACTTTAGAGCCATCAGAGAGAAACCGTGTGTGTGAGTGTGCGATTCAGGGGTTACAGGCAGCACATATACACACACACACACACACACACACACACACACACACACACACACGCACCCCTCTCAAACGCGCTCATATCCTGTAAAATGTTAACACGATGGCAAAATGAGGCTTCCTGGACCACTGAGACCTTGCAGGCCATTGCTTCAGCCAAAGGTTCATTACTCGAAGCTTCATTCAGCATTGCTCACTAGTGACACCTAGCTACTGTGAAAAGAAATAGCAGACAAATGAATTCATTCTGAACCAGTGTCGCTCCCCCCCCTCCCCCCCTCCCCCCCTCCCCTCCCCCCCTCCCCCCCTCCCCTCCCCTCCTTCCCTCCCCTCCTTCCCTCCTTCCCTCCTTCCTTCCTTCCTTCCTTCCTTCCTCCTTCCTCCCTCCCTCCTTCCTTTATATATATATATATATATATATATATATATAAAATTTATATTTTATAAAAATACTTTTATAAATAAAAATATGTATTTGTAATGTAAATATACAAATACATATTTATATTTATTTGTATATTTATATTTAAATGTATATTTTATAAAAAAAATATTTTTATAAATAAAAATATTTATTTATTTTGTACTCACTGTTGATGTCTGTAACCTTTCATTTGCAATAATAAAAATACATGATCATTTGTCCATTACTGTGTATAATATAAAATATGTATCTTTCTCTCTCTGAATTTACTTGTGCAGTCACACACACAGTTAATTAATTATTCATAAATTGTTTGGATAGTGACAGTATGAACAACAACAGTGACACTGTGTTGAGTGCATGTTAGAGTGAGTGTAATAAAGTACATTTATTCATTTAGCAGATTATAGATAACAGATTAAAGTAAACTGCAACAGAATAGTCTGGAAGGAAGGATTACAATAGATTTTTTATTGAGAAACAGAATTATTTCAAGTGTGTTGGGGTTTAGACGATTCCTCTTCTTGGACAAAATGTCTCTAGCCTTGGAAAAGATCCTTTCACAAGGAACAGAGGATGCAGCAGGGGGAACATAAAAATGCCAGTGCCAGCTGGTATAAATGAGGATACTGCTTCTGTTGAGCCCAGACAGGGGAGGATTCCCTCTTTCTTGCTGCTCCGTTACCAGGAAAAAGGAAGAGTCACAAAAAGCAAACAAATCCAAAAGGGCAATCCAAATCAAAAAGCAGTCCAGTCCAGATGCAAAAATCCAGAGCAATCCAAATAAACTTAACTAATTAATATAACAAGACTATAATATACACTGCTCAAAAAAATAAAGGGAACACTTTTTAATCAGAGAATAGCATCAAGTCAGTTAAACTCCTGGGATATTGATCTGGTCAGTTAAGTAACAGAGGGGGTTGGTAATCAGTTTCAGCTGCTTTAGTGTTAATGACATTAACAGCAGGTGCACTAGATGGGCAACAGTGAGACAACCCCCAAAACAGGAATGGTTTTACAGGTGGAGGCCACTGACATGTTTTCCCTACTCATCTTTTCGGACTGTTTTTCACCAGTTTTGCATTTGGCTAGGGTCAGTGTCACTACTGGTAGCATGAGGCGATACCTGGACCCTACAGAAGTTGCGCAGGCAGTCCAGCTCCTTCAGGATGGCTCATCAATACGTGCCATTGCCAGAAGGTTTGCTGTGTCTCCCAGCACAGTCTCAAGAGCATGGAGGAGATTCCAGGAAGACAGACAGCTACTCTAGGAGAGCTGGACAGGGCCGTAGAAGGTCCTTAACCCATCAGCAGGACCGGTATCTGCTCCTTTGTGCGAGGAGGAACATGATGAACACTGCCAGAGCCCTACAAAATGACCTCCAGCAGGCCACTGGTGTGAATGTCTCTGACCAAACAATCAGAAACAGACTTCATGAGGGTGGCCTGAGGGCCCGACGTCCTCTAGTGGGCCCTGTGCTCACTGCCCAGCACCAGGGAGCTCGATTGGCATTTCCCATTGAACACCAGAATTGGCAGGTCCGCCACTGGTGCCCTGTGGTTTTCACAAATGAGAGCAGGTTCACCCTGAACACGTGACAGACAGGAAAGGGTCTGGAGAAGCCGTGGAGAATGTTATGCTGCCTGTAACATCGTTCAGCATGACCGGTTTGGTGGTGGGTCAGTGATGGTCTGGGGAGGCATATCCATGGAGGGACGCACAGACCTCTGCAGGCTAGACAATGGCACCCTGACTGCCATTAGGTATCAGGATGAAATCCTTGGATCCATTGTCAGACCCTATGCTGGTGCAGTGGGTCCTGGGTTCCTCCTGGTGCACAACAATGCCCGGCCTCATGTGGCGAGAGCATGCAGGCAGTTCCTGGAGGATGAAGGAATGATACCATTGAAGGGCCACCACGCTCACCTGACCTACATCCAATAGAACACCTCTGGGACATTGTGTTTCGGTCCATCTGACATCACCTGGTTGCACCTCAGACTGTCCAGGAGCTCAGTGATGCGCTGGTCCAGATCTGGGAGGAAATACCCCAGGACACCATCCGTCGTCTCATTAGGAGCATGTCCCGACGTTGTCAGGCATGCATACAAGCACGTGGGGGCCATACAAACTACTGAGTACCATTTTGAGTTGCTGCAATGAAATTTCAGCAAAACTGACCAGCCTGCTGCATCATTTTTTCACTTAGATTTCCGGGGTGTCTTTGAATTCAATCCTCTGTAGGTTGATCATTTTCATTTCCATCAAACGATGTGGCATCCTTTCGTTCATAACACATACCCAGTCCATATTAGTATAGATATCCAGCATGATATTTTTCCCCATTGAGATCTGATGCGTTTTCAAAGTGTTCCTTTAATTTTTTTGAGCAGTGTAGCTAGGCCTACTATAATAATAATATAACTATTCTAACCTGATAATGTAATAATATACAGCCCTCACATATGACACAATAACGACAATGACAAGTTGACAATGATCTAACTCTCTGACTCTCTGACACTACTACAACTGCTTCTACTACTCCTGATCAACACCCACAAGGTGGCGCAAGTTTCGAACCGCCTTTTATCCGGAAGCGACACTCAGACAGAACCGATGACGTATTTACACAAACCGAGGCCTCGTTTGTCATTAGTCACGTGATTTTCACGTTAACTACACAAGCCACGAATCGCAGCTTCATCTGGCACGCCCACTTTTTCTCGACACACGCTCCGACGCCTCGGTTCAAATGTCACATCACTAGTCTAAGGCCATCAATGTGTACTTACGATGGGGAATTGTTTAATTTGGACGATGGGGAATTGTTTAATTTGGACTCTGTGCATGCTCTTTGAGACAGTGACCACAGACCTGCATTATAGGACTGACAGACAAGAACGGTTTGACCTAAAAACATCAAAATTGAAACTACCTCGGAAAAAAAGATACCTACATCTTGGATGCCCTTGAGGTAAGCTAAAACATACCAAAATTTAATTTCAAACTGAACTATCCCTTTAATCTGGATCTGGGAACCACTAAGAGAAACTGATCAGAGGATCTCAGGGGCCTCACTGAGGAGTGCCAGTTCACTAATGTCTCCAGGTATTTTGGTGCCAACCCGTTCAAAGACTTAAAGACAAACAATAAATGTTTCGAAAATTCGATCCGGAAATGGACCGGCAGCCATCTGAGAGAAGATAAAATCGGAGTAATATGATCACGCTTTCGAGTGGCTGTCAGAAATCTCGCAGCTGCATTGTGAACTGTCTGTAGACGGGCTAGGGCTTTCTGGCTAACTCCCGTATAGTGAGTGTTACAGTAGTCCAGACGTGAAAAAATACTAGCATGAGTAACTGTCTCTAGGTCTCTGAAAGAAAGCAAAGGCTTCAGCTTCGGTAAAAGTTCTTGGACTACAAGAGTAGACATCGCCCGACCCAGGGAGCGTGCAGTGACTTTCGTCGCCCTTAGAGCGATGTCTGTCGTTGTGTGCAGTTCCTGCATTACGCAAAATACCCCACCAAGTGTTAGCAGTCTTAAGACACGACTAATGATCTTTGCAACGGAAGTGAATCAATCAAAACTAACTTAAGCTGGACAATAACTTTATTCTAGAGCTGCTGTAAAGCCAAAACAATTTCTGTTACTTTAATTTCCTATCATTGTAAAGATGCTTTGAAACAATCTATGTGCGCTATATAAATGAAGGTGACTTGACAACTGCATCACTACCGACCGCTCCAAGTCAAGTCAAGTCATCTTCATTTATATAGCGCTTTTAACAATGTAGATTGTTTCAAAGCAGCTTTACAGAGATAAACGTATAATTTAAGGTAACAGAGATTGTTTTGGCTTTATAGCAGAGTTAAGTTATTTTCCATCTAAAGTTAGTTTTGATTGATTTGCTTCCGTCGCAACGATCATTTGTTATTAAATTAGGGGTCGCTAAGACGACACCATTCTCTCTACACAGACTTTAAACGCGAACCTGTGAGAAATGCTGATGGCGTTCACATGCGCATTAAGAATTGGTTCTATAGTTATGTGCGTTTGAATATATGTGCTCAGGTTTGTAATTCCCTACAAACCAAGCCTAAACAAAGTACTGGTCTTTCCTTATAAATTTTGATACAGTTATTTTATTTTGTCACTTCGGGGTAGGTACCGAATTTCGCTCCACTGGGGAGATCTCCACGTAACCCTTGACTGCTCCACCATCGAGGGGTATTGAGGGGGGGGGGGGCACCAGACCGGTTTTGGACAGTTAAAGGTGCCCATCCATGATCTGGTAACCTCCAGATCCTCACGCTCTGAGTACCAGCACGACCCGCCCCAAGAAACCAATCATCCAGCCTTAAGGGTTCAGGACACGGTGGAGGGTTCCACTCGAGCTCAACGCTAGCGGCGGCCCATGAAAGCATAGCGGCTAACTCTGGGTCTGACCCGTGCAACGCTATGGTTCCCGAAGGGGGTAACGCAGCCGAATCTTCATCCCCAGAAGAGTCCAGCTCAGCCTCCGATGCAGCGATAGACATGCGTCATCGGGTGGAGCCCCAAAGGTAAGGACTGGTACCCCCGGGAGAGGCCAGCACGCTCCCTTGGAAGCCCCCATGGTTGCGGTGCGAAACTGGAGTGAGGAGGTGGTCTCATCGGGGAAGCCCTCACTGCTATCCCTCATATCACCAGTGCAATTAGCCGAAGTAGACTGAAGTGACCGGTGGCCACCAGATGCAGAACTAGATGTGGCAAAGGAACACCACCTTGAGAGATGTATTTGAGCCTCAATCTCAACACAGAGATTGTCATGTTCCCACAGTGAGAACATGCACATCCTCGAATGCTGCCTCAGCATGCTTAAGACCCAGACACGATCAATCAGCCAGAGGACTACCGCATCCAGAAACACACGGGCGGAATGACATCTTTAAAAAGAAAAAGGCAAAAGGCAAATATGCGATGCATCCCCTTCCGTATTTATACTCGCGCTACGGGGCAGAGCTTCGGATGCAAAACCAGTGCCAGTGTGCATTGGCTCGTTTAGTTAAACTCAAAGCGGATTGATCTCTCAAGCGAGATCCCAATAGGGTATATGTCGAACGTCGCATTACGAAACCGGAAAACAGAACGCATCGCTTCCGGTTCAGGTCTTTTGTATGTGCTTCTTGCATTTTTTTACTGTTTTACTCAAGATAACTTAAAAGGAGCGAGCAAAGATGATCATAACCAATGTCCCTCGCATGTGAAGATCGATATTTAAAAGTAAAAAAAAAAAAAAATCTTCACACTAACGTTTAGATATTTAAATAGAATAAAACGCCAATAACAAAGTGAGATAGGTAGGTTAGCTGATTACCTTAAAATTCCATAGATATCGGCGTCAGTTCATACGGCTGTTAACACTTTCTATGACAAGCGGATGCGATGAGACCAGGTTTCCGGTTTCGTCATGCGACGTTCGACATATTCCCTATTGACCGAAAGGGAACAAGCTTGTTTTATGGTTGCCACAGAGAGAGAGGGACTGAAACAGAGGAGATGTGATTCAGTGTTTATTTTCCTCCAGCTCGCATCTCTTGTGAAGGACAGTAGAGTTCACAGCAAAATTAATTTATAGCTTGATACGGGCCAGCAATAATCACGGGCATGTTCGGATTTCTGTCTTCCAAACCGCAGAGAAAACACTCTAGCTGGTCAAGAAAGAAAACAGGGAGAGGTTAAATTGTTATGAGTTGGTGGAGAATGCAGGAATGTGTTTGGATGGCGACCAAACCAAAAGATTCTAAGAAATATGGTTTTGAAAAACTTTTTGAAAATCATTTTCCAGAAGTGTCATTTCAATTACTTGTCATGTGGTGTAACCAAAGAATAACGTATTTTCAATAATCCTTGAATTCATGTTAGTGAACACTTCTTAATTATTATTAAGTTATTTTCTAAAATAAATTTAAATATATAACTCAAACACATTTAATAGACGCAAAAATATTCCATTTTTTTATTTTTTTATTAAATATATTTATTTACATGACTTTTCCTATGGAAATAAACAAAAATCCCTTATATGTTAACCCTGAGTCAGTAGCTAATCCAGATTTAACAAAATTAAAGTAACACCAATGTCTCACATAAAGAACAAAACAATATAAACTATGACCTGAATGATTTAGAGGAATAAGACCCCTGAATGAATTCTGCACACCTAAACAATGATAACATAAAAAGTATTTTATCTCATAAAAAAGGTTTTCATCATCATGAATTCTCTAAATGTTCCTCCCGGAACAGTATTGTTTGGTATAAAAGTCAACACTGATCTCCAAACATTCATTCTACTTGTTTCATGTTATTGCTGTACTCCAAATGCAGACAAAGCATCATCACAATACATCTCTGCTGATTGTGGTAAATATTCAAAATAATTATATTAATATTAAATAATAAAAATATTTCTCATTTTTAATCGCTTATCAATTCTTAAATCCTAAGAATCAATATTTTATTCAATGTCATTTTTAGAACATTGTAGTGCACCCATCCAATAAATCTCAAGTTCGCGCGGCTCTTGACTAAATTCCATTTCTTCCTTTTTGCTACTAGTTTCTAAATAATCATGACTGAAAATTAGAAGGAATGATAAAACGTATAGATCAACATACTAACGAATCATGTCTCACGTAATCGCTCAAACTGAGAAAGTAACTATATAATCTATACATGACAACTGCTCTCTCTGGGATAGATCACACATCTGAATGTTCACTGAACGTACTTGAATATATTATAAATACAGTATACTCTAAGTATAAATAAAATATAAGTTAAAACATTTTTTTTTTTTTAATAAATCTAAGTATAATAAATAAAAATATAAGTATTCTTTAAAAAATATGATGATATTTAATGCAAATTGATGACTTTAACAAATGCATATACTATATAGTACTAAAGTTGTATTAATGTTACTGTAGTATGAAGCAGGGCGGGCCGAGAGTCTGGGGCATTTTACGCAGCTGTTTTTATTTGCTTATATGCCACAGTCGCCACCCATTTCATTTTGTTGTTTATGTTTATTTTAACGATTAAAGTTATATTTTGTTACATTTACGTTTGATCACTTAAATTCACATTGTTTTATCTCATTCTAATGAAACAGCCCGCAAGTGCTGAATTACTACTCATACAGGTCACTTTATCTGACAAATTAAAATTGTGGGGTAACGCAGCGCTGTTTTACTTGGTCAAAACAATCATAATATAAATACATTTTTTAGTATTTTGAAAGTTGTTATGTTACTGCTGCTATGAGACACTTGTTGCACATTGCAGAAAGCTAGATCGGTACTAGAATATCATATTAATAAAAGCTGGATGACTTGTGTTTCTAAGTGGCATGCAATTAATTAAAAAAATATATTGTATGGTGGAGAAAATGCTGTATTACTGTTACTACAAATAAAGCTCTTTCTGATTATAAATGATTTTCTCGATCCGCCCCTGGTGAGGAGCAGGGCTGCAGGTGCAGTGTCAGCGCCCCCTGGCTGTGGAGCTGCAGTAGCCACACAAACTCTTCCGGCATCTTGTGCATGTTGGGGTGCGGGCGCTTCAGGTCATAATAATGGTATGGAATCGGCTGATCCTGCAGGTCGCTGTCGAACGGCCAGAATCCATAAACGTGAACATGCTCACACAGTTCCAGTGCAGTGCTGATTAAAAGGAATCCCGTGGAGAGGCGCACCTCCTGTAGGCCACGCCCCTTCCAGAACCGGTCCAGTGTCCGCAGGTAAGAGGGGCTGAAGAACACCACCGGCTGCTGAGGTCTGATTGGCTGGAGGACTTTGAGTGTTTTGATTGACGCTGCTGTGCAGAACGTGTAGGCGAAGGCAGGAATAATGAGGGAGGCGTTTCCGTACACACTGACCCGCTCCACCAACGGATCCGGATTCTTCTCCAGGTTTTTGTAACTACAGAAACACAGTTTTTAATAAACACTAATGACAGAACACTAGATGATCACATTTGTATACACCAGGGAAATATGTCTCTGTTTCCCATCTGTCAGTCACTAATACGTTATGTTGACTGACAAATGGGGTCTCACTTGGGAGCCCCTATCATCTCGGCCAATGGAATTGGTGACTGGAATTTGCATGTCAAGCCACTCCCCCTTACATATGGGTAAATAAGATGGCGGCCCACATCCACTCATTCAACCGATCTCTCTAGACTGGTGAAAAGGGCGCATTAAGCGGTGTTTCGCTAGCGCATTGCAGTGCAAAGGATAAGTGCAGCGATTTTCCACAGGGCCCTTCAGTCAAAAA
This sequence comes from Squalius cephalus, assembly GCF_949319135.1. Taxonomy (NCBI): domain Eukaryota; kingdom Metazoa; phylum Chordata; class Actinopteri; order Cypriniformes; family Leuciscidae; genus Squalius; species Squalius cephalus. The sequence continues at coordinate 35,922,456 of NC_137139.1, forward strand.
GAGTATTTTTTTCCTAAAAGAGCAAATCGGACGACGAGTGTCTTTTTAAAGTTATGGTTACTGCCAATCTTGGATCTGCAAGTCTTAAACCAGGCCCTTCACAAGCACCCGTTCAAGATGTTAATGCAGAAACGCATTCTCATGTGCCTTAGTCCTCAAGACTGGTTCGTAGAAATTGACCAGAAGGACACGTACATTCACGTCTCGATTCTGCCTCGACACAGACCGCTTCATCAGTTTGGCTTCAAGGGTTGGGCATACTAGTACAAGGTCCTCCGCTTTGGCCTGTCCCTGTCTCCCCGCGTCTTTACCTAAGTCGTGGAGGCTGCCCTTGCCCAGCTAAGGGAAGTGGGCATTCGCATTTTAAACTATCTGGACTACTGGCTCATTCTAGCTCACTCTCGAGATCTGGGACCTAGTGCTCAGGCTCCTCAGCCATCTGGGGCTTCAGGTCAACTGGGAAAAGAATAAGCTCTCCCCCATGCACTGTATCTCTTTTCTCGGTATGGAGTTGGCGCTTCTCACCATTGCTCAATTGAAATGCCTGAGTATACATTCAGGGGAAAACAGCGGCTCCACTAAAACATTTCCAGAGGCTCATGGCATCCGCCGCCTCAGTAACGCTGCTCAGGTTGATGCCTATGAGACCGCTACAGCACTGGCTTCACAGCCAAGTCCTGAGATAGGCACTCCGTGTGACCATCACACTGATCTCTCTGTTCAGCCCTTGGTCAGACTTTGCCATTCTACGGACTGGAGTACCCTTAGAACAAGTGTCCAGGCATGTTGTTGTCACAATGCCTCCAGAACAGGCTGGGGCGCTGCATGTAATGGACACACAGCCACTGGCTTCTGAACGAGACCTCAACTGCATTGGCATATCCACTGCCTAGATTTGTCACCCTGGGCCAGTTTCGGTCGTTGCTTCTGAGCAAACACATGTTGGTCCGGACAGACAACACTGCGATGGTGGCGTATATCAACCGTCAAGGCGGTGGACGCTCAAGTCACCTGTCATAACTCGCCCGCCATCTCCTCCTCCGGAATTAGCAGTGTCTCATGTCCGCACCATTTATATTCCGGGCTAGCTCAATCGTGCGGCCGACTTAACGACTTAAAGAGAGCAGTTGCCACGAGGGCACATTCAACTTGCCAGAATCTGCGTCTCCAACACTCGTAACAGAGTGGTTGTGGTGCGATTTCCACAGGGACCCTGTTTGTCAGTCGACATAATGGGGATAGTTGTAATTAGTGGTCGACCGATATATCGACGAGGCCGATATATCGGCCGATATTTGGAATTTTTTAGATATCGGCATCGGCTGATAAATCTTTCTGTTTGGCCGATATATTTCAAAACAGTTTGTGACTGTGCATTAGCGCTTTTTTCCACTGACGCGAACAGAGCGAGCGTGAATGAACTGAATACACTCGCTCTGCTCCGCCCAGCACCGTAAGACAAGCCACTCAGAAGTGAAGCAGACATCTGACAGACACAGTAAATGACCATTCGCATTCGCTTTCTAACCTGACGCTACATTGTGTTACACACAAAAACACTCCGGCGTGCAGCAGAGTCTATTCAAACAGTACCGTGATATGTCAGATCCGCAGCCCAGCGGTAGCTCCAGTGGGGGTCACAGATGTGATATAAACGAATTCAAACAAAACGGAAAACATTTTACCTCCCAAACAGTCAAAAATCCTGTGACTGGCTGTTCCTCAGATACGCGCGTTGTTCTCGGGTTACATTTAAACTAGACGCTGTTTTCCCACGGACTCGCGTGCACGGAAAAGCTGGGTCGCGTGCATTACAGATCAGTTGGTCGCGTGAGGTGGATGAGAGGAGAACACTATGTAATAATATTACATTTGAAAATAAATCCTTGAAAATGTTATTCACTATCTACTGTATTTATTTATCCATGATTGGCGTAATATCGTGTGTAGTATACATTTTCATATGTTCATGTATGTAATGCAAATACATGTGACGGCTTGCAACGTTTTAAAGAAACAAACAAGCAAAACTAAACACATAAATCATTATTATTTAAATATACTTGAAGTAAAACAACCTTAAAAAAAGGTTGAACTATTTAAACTATTTTAAAGTAAATAGTGTAAATAAACTATGTGAGATTTATATTTTGTATTGTACATAAAATGTATGTAATCTCACATACTATTTTGTCATTAATTTAGGAATATTGTTTAGATTGGTTCATTAATGATAAATGTTATTTGTAACCTGCAGTAAGCAGCAGTAATTATTTATGTGACTGAAAAAATGACTTTAAATATTAAAGCAGACAAGAAGCTGCACTAAAACTTTATTTATTGAAGTGTTACCTTACCTTTTTGTTTACATTTTAATTTCTTAGTAAATATTTTTTATTGCAAAAAGAATTTTGCATAAATAGCATGTACAATAAATGTTCATTTAGTTTCACCAATATTCTTTATGTCTCTCATTTACTGTATTCACATGTATTGTATCGGCCTCATATCGGCCAATCGGCCAGATTGCTTTCTCAATATCGGCATCGGCATCGGCCATTAAAAATCCCATATCGGTCGACCACTAGTTGTAATAGATGGGGAACATCTTGGTTACTGACGTAACCCTCGTTCCTTGATGGAGGGAATGGAGATGTCCTCTTATGTCCCCCGTGCCACAACCCTGAACCACCCAGCTGAATGGCCTCCTCAGCAAAATCCTGAATGAGTGGATGTGATCCGCCATCTTATTTACCCATTTGTACGGGGAGTGGCTTGGCATGCAAATTCCACTTGCCAATTCCATTGGCCGTTTTTTTAAACTCAGAGATGATTGGGGCTCCCAAGTGAAACCACATTTGTCAGTCAACATAACGTCTCCAGTCTTCCTGTTTATTTGTTAGGCCCATCAATTTACGACAAAGTTTTATATGCTGACATTAATGGACAAGTAACAATAAACAATGTTTATAGCATTGAATAACCTTGTTTAATATTTCTACACACACAACTGTTGTTATTTTGAAAATGAATTAGTTTGTTAATATTAGATTATGCATTATGATTTACAAAAAAAACAATAGTACATTTATAAATGAATATTAATCAAGATTAATAAAATACTGCTCAGGTTACTTCATGATTCAAAAAAAAGAGAAATGCATTTTGCATAAAGTAAAAAATGTGCATTTTCGGACCATTAACGTAATCCCCGCAAAAATTGTTTAGGACACAATAAGTCACAGATCGGTTTACCAATGTTTCCATTTTCATGCATTGTTTCTTTTGTTTTATAACCTGAAGGATCAGTCAAATCATAACCAGAGAGTATAAATTATATTTAACCAGAATACATCTTTAAGAAATACACAATACAGTCTAAAAAGGACCTGAATGTAGTTAATTAAATCTGAATTATTTTCATTTGGACATCAAGAATATAGAGATGCCAGTATTGGCCAATTAATGTGTTTTTTATCAAAGGGGACATATCATGCTAAATCCACTTTTTTAGCCCTTAAATGCATTTTGTTGTATATTTGGAGTGTTTATAAGTACAGAAAAGTTGAAATTATTCTCTTCAGGTGCTTCGTTGATATCTTTATATTCTGTTTTGGCCTTATTTTTCAACCTGTTCAGATTTTTCTGTTATCTATGACGTTTTGTGAACTATTACGTCACAGTATTTGCAGCGGAACTGCCAAATAAGGACATTGACTTCCAGCCCAACACTTCGAGCAATCCGCCATTTTTATTTCTCGCTGCAATTTTGTAGTCCAAGCTAAAAGATGCAGAAGGTACGAGAGGGTAAGTTAAAATGTTCGGTTGTTGGATGTAGTAACCCACACGCTTCATTACACCGTCTAATGTAGACGAACTGCCGCGCTTGTGGCGCATGTTTAACTGAAAGAACGAGCAGAGAGAGAGAGACCCGGTCGCGCGCACGCACTTTCTCTCTCTTCGGAGCCCGGCGAAAGTGTAAACAAGACTTCACCGTCTCCAAACTAGACGCTGTCTTGCTCTCTCTCCCTCGCACATATTAATCAAAATAAATCGACACGGTGGTAAAAGGTCGGAAGACCAAAGTTTCATGTGTAAATACAGTAACACACCATTGCGATACATCCATATGAAGACGTTGTTCTGCAGGTTCGTCGTCTTCATTTTCATCTCGCTCCGGCTCCGACTCTGGCTCGAACATGTAAGGCTGGCTGGACAAGTCTTCCGTTGTTGACATTTTGTTAATAACGTGTGAATAAAAAGTTTCTGTGCCGCTAGATAATCGTATCTCTGCCATCAAACTACAAAAATGGCCGAACGGGGTGGAGTTGAACCGAGTGTCACCTGGAGAGGGGGCGGGGTATGAAGTGTCTCAATTGTATTTAAAGAGACCGCACCAAAATGAGTTGCTCTCAGACGCACATCAGAAAAGGGGTAGAAAAGGGGCCTGTGGAGCTATAATAATGAGGAATTCAGACCCAAGCATTGCAGTTCCACTTTATATAGACTACAAATGTATGATTTATATGTTAAAAGGAACGATTTAAAAGCATGATATGTCTCCTTTAAAGCGGTAGTTAGAATTTTATTTAGAAATAGCAATCAATAAAAAAAGATTCTGAGGGCTTAAAATTAACCTGAAAAGTCTTCATTTAAATGATCATCAAAGCTGTGTTTTTATTGGTGTGTGTGTGTGTGTGTGTGTGTGTGTGTGTGTGTGTGTGTGTGTGTGTGAACACTGACTGAAGCTGACTGGGGTTGATGGTTATCAGGTCCGTCTTCAGTCCAACATCACTGTCATTAACTGTTGCCAAATTAAACCTGAAAGAGAGAGAAAACCTCATATTAACAGGAAGGATGGATGAATACTGATGGATGTGTTGTGGTCATTGTGGGAGCAAGGAATGATGGGATGTGTTTACCGTATAACAAAGTCTGCATTGTCAATCTCATGTCCACAGCTGCTGTTTTTCAAAATCCCACCGCTGCCGATCACAGCACACCGACCCAGACGCCGACCGGACCAGGGGAAGTCCTGCACACACACACACACACTTGAATATGTGGTTTATGGAAACTTTCCATAAGCATAATGATATTTATACTGTACAAACTGTATATTCTCTCCCTTTACACTAACCCAACCCCTACACATACCCATTAAACAAAAATTTCTGCAATTTTTTATTAAAAAACAAAACAAAACAAAAAAACTGTTACTATGATTTTAACGCCATTTGGGTTACAAGGACACAGGTAGTGTCCTCATAAACCATGGTTACATTTTTATACCACATATTTGGGTCCTCATTAACCATACATACAAGAACACACACACACACACACACACACACTCTCTCTCTCTCACTCACTCACACTCACAGACAGACAGAGACACACACCTCAGGCAGCATACTGTGAAGTGCTGCATTCATTTTGTATGTTTTTGTTGTGCTTGTTTCATATTGGATGGATTGATTGATGGCTGTGTTGCTTTTGGTGAGAATGAATGATCCTGTGGCGTTACAACAAAACTGCAGCCGGATTCTGTCATAGATACACAGAGAGAGAAAGAGAAGAGTTTATGAGGATTCATTTTACATAATCATCTCTGTTAAAATGACCCACTTCAGTATGCTACGATTTATTGTTTGAACAGTTTTACCAGCTTGTCTCTTTAAACACTATTTAAACATTATGTTTGATTTTGCCAGATCGGTTCAAAACCATTTCACCTGTACTCAAACAATGCTTTCAGATCATACACACATCAGTCAATATATAAACACTACAGATCATTCATTAGACTCTACATAAAAAAAATGGAGAACAGCATCCATAGGTTACAGTAAATAATCGTAATCTAATATCATATATAGTAATTGCAAATAGTAAGGAGAAAATATTGTGTACTGTATGATTGTTACGTGCTGCTAAGTATAATCCAAGGAGCGAAGAACGGGACATGGTATGAATAACTAGATACATTTAATTAACACAAGGAGCAAGAGCATACATACAAACAACTAGCATCACATTAAATACTGGACAAGGAATTTAGGAAAACTCAGGGCTTATATACACAGGGAAAACAAAATGAGCTAAATGAAACGCAGGTGAAACTAATTAATAACTTTGGGAGCAAACTGGCTCTCACTAGAAAACTAGGTCAATTAACAATGACAGGGAACACAGGCAAACAGGACTACGTTACATTAGTCCCTACTCCCGGAAGACACATCATAACACCATAACAGTGCAGCTGAGGAGGGAGGGTGGCGACTGTGGAGGAGGACTATAGCAGGTGAAGAGCAGGAAATCTGGGAAATAACAGAGGGAGAGATCAGGGTGGCAATGATGGTGAGAGGAGCCAGGAGCAGATAAGTGGGGAGCCAGAGCACAGTCAGGACACTGGCCCACAGTAGCATAGAGGGAGGGAGGAGCCATGGTGGAGGCTTGGCTGTTGACACTAAGAGGACGATGGACAGAGATGGAGCCGATGGAAGTGAAGCCCTACGTGCAGACAAAAAGCCAGCGAGAACGGACAACACAGATGGTCCTAGAGGCTGAGCCGCAGTGAAGAGCATCAGAAGTGGATCCAGGGCATCTAAAGGACTAAGGTGGAGCCGTTGGGACTGAGGGCTGAGGTGGAGCCGGAGGGAAGGCGGAGCCAGATGGAGCCGAAAGGGTGAAGAGACGGAGTTCAGCAGATGGCTTGGGAGCCCATGGTGCAGGCAGGACGACATCTGACCAAGGCGGAGCCAGAAACGGAGGGACAAGGGAGCCCGGTGGAGCCACAAGGACGATGGAGTCTGGTGGAGCCGAGGGAGGGAAGAGCCCAGGTGGAGTTGACAGGCTGAGGTGGAGTAAAGCGATTAGTGGCTGGAGGCGGAGCCGGGTGATCCACTTGCCTGGGTGACGCTGGGGCAAATCCACACAGTGGAGTGGTGTCAGAGGAGGAGCCGCGGGGCTGAAGGGAACCAGCGGAGGCGAGGCTGAGGAACTGGCTATTATAGGAAGAGGCAGCGGGAGAGGGAGGCTGCACATGAACTCTGGAGACACAGGAGACTTCGAGCTGGGTGGAACAAGCGGAGACACAACAGACTGGGCAGGGACGGGAGAATCGAGACATCCTCATCCAAATCATCCTAAAACTGTCCAGAGGCCAGGCACAACTAATCCTCAGTGGCAGGTGGCAGAATCAGAATCAGTTTTATTCGCCAAGTGTGTACAAACACTGTTATAGAAGTGCACAGAACCGACTCAATAACAGATGAGTAAAACTGTGTCATCTGTGCCTTTGGCAGGTTGAACTTCTTCTGTTGATGAAAGAAATGCAACCCCTGCAGGGCCTTTTTCACAATGGAATCAATGTGATTGTCCCACTTCAGGTCCTGAGAGATGATGGTGCCCAGGAACCTGGATAACTCCACTGCAGCCACAGTGTGCTCATGGTGGTGAGTGGGGGGAGTGCTGGGTGTTTCTCCTGAAGTCCACTATCATCTCCACTGTTTTGAGCGTGATCAGCTCCAGATTGTAATGACTGCTCCAGACAGCCAGTTGTCCAGTATCCTGTCTGTATGCAGACTCATCAATGTTGTGGATGAGAATATGTTGTCGACTGTTTTGTGGGCGGGACTTCCCTTCATGCCTTCTTACTCCACAAGCAACCCCACATGGATGGACGATGTAGCCGACTCATGCACCTGGTCAGACGTCTCTTGTGCATGGGCTCCGGGACGAAGAAGGCCTTCAGCATTGGCTCGGGCTCATGCTCCGTGGCGGACATGAATTCGAATTTTTTTTATTACAGTACTGTGATTGACAGTATACTGTCTTGTATTGCTAAACCAAGTTCCTGTTCAATTCTTTGGATATTTGAACTTTTCTTTTCTAATGCTTTTCATCTACTGCAAGATCTCTTTACAGTAGTGTAATAAAAATAAACTTTTGGTTGAATATCTGCACGCCGCTATTTGTTGTATACTGTATTAGACATTGAGCTGTAGAATGATTCCTGCTTGCCAAACGAAGGTTTATATAACAGTGTTTTAGTCCAACGCTGTGGTACAACGAGCACACTCGGGCCCTTAAGACAGCAGCCAGAAAAATGGAGCACAACTGGAAGAAAACAAAAAAAGTATTTTTTCGCATTTCATTGATAGAGAGCACGATTACGTACAGAAAGGCCTTAAAAGCTGCTAGATCTGCTTATTTTTCAACCCTCTTAGAAGAAAACAAACAGAACCCTAGGTATTTATTTGAAAAGTGTATTAAAACAGTGTTTAAAACAGTATTTATAAACAGCGTCTAAATTAACGAGAAATAAAGCTTCAATCCCAGACGTTTCCAAGCAGCACAGCAGTAATGACTTTATAAACTTCTTTACTTACAAGATTCATAATATTGGAGAAAAAATTATAACTATGCAACCGTCTACTACAGTATTGCATCAGGCAGTGCATTGTAGTCTCCCTGAGGAAAAATTCCATTCATTCATTGCTATAGAAGAGAAAGAATTGTCTAAACTCGTTAAATCATCTAAACCGACAACATGTATGTTAGACCCTATACCGACTAAGCTACTGAAAGAGATGCTTCCAGAGGTCATAGATCCTCTTCTTAATATCATTAATTCATCTTTGTCATTAGGAAACATACCAAAAACTTTTAAAGCTGGCTATTATTAAACCTCTTATTAAAAAAACGCAATTTGATCCTACAGAATTAGTCAATTACAGGCCGATCTCGAATCTACCTTTTCTGTCAAAATTAATAGAAAAGGCAGCATGGTAAGAAATGATATCTGCGAGGATTTCCAGTCAGGATTTAGACTGTACCATAGTACTGAGACTGCACTCGTTAGAGTCACAAATGATTTGCTCTTATCAACCGATCGTGGTTGTGTCTCTCTATTAGTGTTACTCGATCTTAGTGCTGCATTTGATACTATTGATCACAACATTCTTTTAAATAGACTCGAAAATTATGCTGGCATTAGTGGAATTGCATTAGCATGGTTTAAATCATACTTATCTGACCATTGTCAGTTTATAGCAGTGAATGAAGTGATGTCTTATCGATCACAAGTTCAGTATGGCGTACCACAAGGCTCAGTACTAGGACCGCTGCTGTTCACTCTGTACATGCTACCCTTAGGAGATATCATTAGGAAGCATGGCATTAGTTTTCACTGTTATGCTGATGATACTCAGCTCTATATTTCTTCACGCCCTGACAAAACTTTTCAATTAAATTTTTTTTTACGGAATGCATAGCTGATATAAAAAACTGGATGACTAGTAATTTCCTACTACTTAATTCTGAAAAAAAACAGATTCTAACTATCGGACAAAAAAACGTCCTCATGTCATTACCTAGAATACTGTCTAACACTTGATGGCTGCTCTGTCAAGTCTTCGTTGTTGGTTAGGGACCTGGGGGTGTGTGTGTGTGTGGGTGTGTGGTGTGCTCTTTGATACCAATCATTCATTTGAAAGTCAAGTGTCTAGTATCTGTAAAACCGCATTCTTCCATCTTAAAAATATATCTAAATTACGACATACAGTACAGTATGCTTTCAATGACAAATGCGGAACAGTTAGTTCATGCATTCATGACATCAAGGCTAGATTATTGTAATGCTCTTCCCATAAATCCTGATGTACTCGTTGCATCATAAGAAGAATGGCGTCTACACTAATATCAGTCTCTCTGTTTATCCCAATGTACCGCAGTCCGCCAGATTCAGGGCGTATCCGGATCTGATGAAGGCGCCTGGACACGACAACAACACAGTCCTGAAGTGTCAACTAGTCTCTCCCCTGTGAAGGCCCCTTCTACGTCCCTTTACCTCAGTACAGATAAAACGTTAACAAAATGATTCCAGTTCACATGGATACGTGGAAGCGAGCAACAGAAGGCAGCGTGAGAAGGCAACAACTGTTGGCGCAATTGACCTGATGACCTGCCAAATGCATAAGCATGAATGTAAAGATGATAAAGACACACCTGTTTAGCTCCCGCTCAGTTTTGTTTGATTTGTACGGGCAGCTCATGAAATCTGACAGCTCCTGCGTGAACTTCTTGAGTTTTATACTGAGAGGGAAACAAAGGCATTTAATTAAATGGTCAGTTCTCTGAAATATCAGGATCGCTGGTTGATCTTCATTCTCACGCACCTTTTGGCCGGTTTGATAATGGAAAACTTGCGTCTGAGTTTTGTGCAGCGCAGCTTCTGAAGCGCCTCTGTCATCGCATCTCTGAAAGAAAAAGAGCAAATGTAAATTTTTTGCTGCTCATTAACTTTCCTCTAAATGATCAACATGATCAAAAGTGCCGAAAAACCTGTTGCACACAATCTATTACATTCTTGTTGCGCCTGTAGGTTCAGTCTTATGGGTTCCTCCTCACTCTTAAAAATAAAGGTTTCACATATACCTATTTACTTTCAGCAAAGAACCCTATTCTTTTTAATTAACTTTTGGCTGGCTATCAAGGGTTCTTAATGTTTCAATACCAGTTTTTTTCTAAAGAACTATAAGAGAATCAAAAGTTCTTCGGAAATGTACAGGATTCTACAGGATTTCCTATGACACCAGACCCCTTTTTGTTTCTATTTTGGTCTTTTTTTATTAATAATAAATAATCAATTTATTCACTCTTTTTGCTCTCTTTGAGCATCGGCCTGAACATTTAATTTCCCACTTAAACTGTCGGAAATCTTGAATGCTTTAGATTTTTTGATTTTTTTTTTTTTATTGATTTTTTTTTAATAGGTTTTTTGCCAAAACCATTTATCATTTACTGTTTCGTACCATTCCAATGAAGTAAAAAATTCTAAGAAATAAATAATAAAAATAAAATAAAAAATGACCGGAGAGCACCAGAGGGTTAAGGGTTGAACAGTTCTTGAAGAGCAGGATGCACAATTTCTGCTAGAACATGCCAATGATAAAACATATTATAACCCTAAATTATCAATGAAATCAGATGATTGCTCGATTGGAATATTGATTTAGTACTTGTGTACATTTCAGCAAGACTTCTCCTAATGTTGAACACAATGCTCAAAAACATCAATGCACTAAAACCAGCCGCTGATGAACATCTCTGTAGCTACTGTGATGTATTTCTTTAATTAATCAACTTTAATTAATCAACTAACATTTGTTTTTCCTGCAGGAACAACATTCATATGCTTTTAAATGTTTCCAAACTCTTTGGGGAAAACTTGAGACTTTGAGTGTGTGTGTGTGTGTGTGTGTGTGTGTGTGTGTGTGTGTGTGTGTGTGTGTGTGTGTGTGTATAAATAACAAATAGGGGAAGTGAAACTAGACAGATGACTAGTTCTCAAAACCTTGTGATAATGAATCACAGAAACAGAGTTTGCTTGTGCCAGTGACACAGAGGGAAAAGGTTGGGGCTTTTGAACCAAATGAACCAATCATATTAAAGGTGACATGTTAGTCACTATAATCTTATTTGTTTTCTCAATTCTATAAAAACTGTTGTATTCGTGTTTTCTGGTGGGATTCTCAATGGAATTTGTCTGAGATCCTTCGGCCTTGCTTCTTGGGAGAGATTCCCTGAGAACTGCTCGGGAAGATCTCCTGGCCGTGATTAAAGCATTTAAAGACATTTGCAGAAGTCTGTTTGTCCATTATTCCTGCACAGGAAGCTAGTTTAGGAAGGAAGCTAGTTTAGGAAGTAAGCTAGTTTAGGAAGGAAGCTAGTTTAGGAAGGAAGCTAGTTTAGAAGGTAAGCTAGTTTAGGAAGTAAGCTAGTTTAGGAAGGAAGCTAGTTAAGGGGAACATGTTAGTTAGGTGACTATTATTGAACGGGGACGCCGATTTGTAGACGAGACCCAGATAGTTAGGTTTAGGGAAAAATCTACCACACTACACTTTCACCAGTTTCATCCACACAAACATTCCATCTGAACAGAAAACAAGGTATTTGATACATTAGCACTCAGATCTACTAATAAATCAATACAAGAATTTATTTATTTTTTCCATCGCAAAATGTAATTATATTATTGCCAGGTCTTTTAATACACTACAAGTATGTCCAACTTACATAGCATACATAGACGACAGCAAATGTCAACTCCGCGATTAAACAACGTCACAAAATGTACCGTGACTATATTATCGTCCAGCTCTAATCTGATAAACGCTACAATAAGCCATTATATAGCCATACAATAAGATATTAAGATGTTACAAACATTTTCTGGAATTACTTATTTGAAGCACAATAGAGTGAAACAAATAACAAATATAAAACATTTCTATTCTGATTAGAATTATAATGACGTTTCCATCTAAACTAATGACATTTAACTATCACTTGTGTTAACTACAGTTAAATCGGATCAAATGCATTAATATTATGAACAGCAGCTATGCTAATTATTTCCCATCTGCTTTTCTGTTGTTATCTCGGGACGCTAGTAAATAGAGTTCGTCAGCTCCAGTTTGTATCCAGCCTCTCATGGAGACTTCAGATGCCCCAACACCCGTGAAGAGGCGACTCGACGCCAGCGATGTTATGCCCTAAATTAATACATGATTAACTAACTTTATTTTTCTATGTACATTTCTAAAATGCACTTTCTGTAAAGCTGCTTTGAAACAACAATATGTATTGTGAAAAGCGCTATACATATAAATTTGAATTTGAATTGAATTGTGTGTTTCTTAGACTCCTCAGAAAACAATTTAACTACTTCATGACAGCATGCACAATATCATACTCTAGTCATCAGTTAGAATCAAATAAATAAAAAAACGTACTTTTTAAGACGCAAATCTTAAACTAGTCATAGACTTTCGCTACTTAAAAAATCAGCAACACGGAGCCCGATTTGAATTCATTTAAATAGTATTTATTGAATTATAATGAAACATTGATATAAAAGCGCTCACCTGGACGAGTGTGTGTCGGGTATGTAGTAAAACACCACACACACAGCCTGAAAGATGACCAGGACCGTCAGCAGTGTGAAGATCCACTGGAGAGACCCCGATGCCATCAAATAGTTTGTGAGTGAGTGTGTGTGAGTGCGAGAGAGAGAGAGAGAGAGAGAGAGAGAGAGAGAGAGAGAGAGAGAGAGAGAGAGAGAGAGAGAGAGAGAGAGAGCGAGCGAGCGTGATTCAGGGGTTAAAGGCTATAAACACACACACACACAACTCGTCTCCGCCCCACTCAAAGTCGCTCTTCTCCTCTAAAATGGTCATAATGATTTTAAACCCGATATTAACTTGTAATTTGCGTTGCAATTTTGTCAAGGGAAGATGCGATTTTTTTTTTTTTTTTTTTGTAGGCTAATGTGTTTGACTGTGGGATTGCCTTTGTCCAGAACGGTGTTTCGTAATCGATTCCAAATAAAACAAAGATTATTGGAAAACACTGTACAAGAAAATGTCAATTCAATGTTACTTTTTTGTAATTATTTGTGAAATTAACTATTGAGTGAAAATTGTTGCAAAGTAAATCCTACACCAGTTTTTTTTTTATCTTCTTCTCTCTCTCAGTAAACGTGCTATTATAATTAGCCTAGCCTACATTAGGAAGCATATAGCACACATTTCCCCTTTAGCTCTTTACTTATCATCTCGGGTGTTTCGGTCGGATGGGAAAACAAGCTTGTTTAATTGTCACACAGAGAGAGGAGATGTGGTCAACATTAACAGGGCGAAGGCCAGGTGTGCGACTCTCTTCCAGGGAATTTTCAAGCCGCAAGACAACTTGGCCTGATGACAGCAAATGAATAAAGCTTGTTACGGGGGAGCAATAATCACGGGCATGTTCGGATTTCTGTGAGAGAAAACACTCCAGCTGGTCAAGAAAGAATTCCCGGGAGAGGATTCCCGCCCTTACGGACGTCAGCGATTATGTAACATTTTGTGCACGTGTCGTCAAGAAATAAAAAAAAAGTCAAGAAAACTGAGGCTCATTTGGAGACAAATTGTTATTGAGAGTTGATGGAGAATGCGGGAATGTGTTTGGATGGCGACCACACCAGAGGATTATGGGTTTGAAAACTTTTAAATCATTTTTCAGGAAAGTTTCATTTTAATTACTTTGGTGTAACCAAGTAAAAAGGACTTTTTCCATACTCCTTGAATTAATGTGAGTGTGTACACATCTTAATCATTATTTTCAAAAGTAAATTTAAATATACAACTCGAAAACACATTAAACATATTCCAATGTATTCCATATATATTTTAAAAGAATATTTATTTGCATGACTTTTCCAACAGAAATAACCACAATCCTTACTATTATAAGTTAGAAACTCTGAGCCAGTAACTAATCCAGATTTTACTAAAGTAACAATCTGATTACGTTCAGATTCATCAGTGTCTCACAAGAACAAAACAATATAAACTATAGTGACAATATAGGAATAAGACCCCTGAATGAATTCTGCACACCTAAACAATGATAAAATAAAAAGTATTTTATAGCGTAAAAAAAGTTAAAGTTTTCACACAATGAAAGTATTTTATTCGAGTTGTGGCCATGCCAATGCCATGTCCGCTGTCAATCCCACAATCCACTGTGCGAGCGTGAAGCTCATTTTCCATAGGAATGAATTGAAAAACGGTCACTCTACTCGGCGCCAGTGAAAACGCACTGTTAAAGCCCAATTTATACTTATGCGTCGAACTCACGCCGTAGCTACGCCGTAGCGCGCGTACCCTGACGTGCACGTACCTCTCCAAAAATGTAACGTCAATTCTACACAGACGTAAGCACTGTGATTGGTCATTTAAAGGCCAATTTATACTTCTGCGTCGAGTGTATGTCGTAGGCGACGCCATCGTGAGCATTTATACTTCTGCGTTATGTCTGTGTTGCTCTGCAGTTACACCGCCGAAACGCTAGTTGGCGGAGGCGGGTTTTAATGTTCCACTGTGTTTAGATTCCTCGCGGCTGTTTTGAGTTTAGGCTATAAGCGACTGAAAGGCCCTGTCCCAAATGGCGCACTTCATGCGGACTTTCAGTCTCGTGGACTTAAATTGCGTGTGCTCGCTGAGTCCACGAGTCCGTAGGCAATCCCATTCAGCATTTTAAGGCTCTGCTCAGCAGCGCCCCCTCTGTACCCTTGAAGCAGTGTTCTGCATAGATGCAATCTCCTCACACTTTAACTACCCAGGAATCCTTGCAAAAGGCCAATCAGACAGCAGATGGGAGGAGATTTCACTCACGGACAATTGTTGACATGCTGAGAAGAAAATATTACGGTTTTTATGACCTAGATGTACATTTACCTACAGTTTATACAGACATTATGGTCATCGACCAGTGGTTGATGTCTCAAACATAATAATAGTGCGTTGAATAATACGATCACATTATGATTCATTAAATAAATAGAACCGAATGTCAGGGCTTTACTGAGTCATATGTAAACATAGTATGAATATTGAAACCTGTAAATTCATCTGAAACTCATGCACATTTTCATTATGTGTTAAAATTGTAATCTTAGTTCAAATGGAACATTATGTATTATTATGTACAACTGTATACATCATTTAAATAAGCATGATGTATCTATTGTCTAATGCCCATCTAGATGGCATGTACAATATCAAATTATAGAACTGTAAAATTAGGCGGTGTAGTGGACGTGGAGATGAGACGTCGGAGCGCACAAATGTGATTTCTCCTGTCCAACAACAACCAGGCCGTTATTTCCGGCGTGACGATCGAGTCTGTCCCAAAAATACCTCTCAATGCGCCCTCGTGGACTCACGCCAAGGGCCCTATAAGCCTGCACTACATGACGTCACCAAAGTGTGGACTCTGAGGAAGTCCACGAGTCCGGAGTGTGCCATTTGGGACAGGGCGGAGCGCGGATCATGTTGGAGTTGAAGCTTATCGAGGTGGAAAAACAGTTAATTTTAGTGAAATTACTAAAACTAAAAGGCAGAAACGAGAGAAGGTGTCGGAGGAGATGGTACGTGCGATCCGTGAACCTGTTGACGGTTGAACCGAATTTAAAAATGCCGGGCGGTGCAGAAGAACATGGCCGAAATGCATAGGAGGAAATGCGATGCTACCAAGCCGACCAATCACAGATCTTGCGGTCCGCGTCGACGTGTAGTTACATTTTTGAGGAGGTGTGCGTCAGGGTACGGCTATGCGTATGATACGGCGTACCTACTGCGCGCACCCGACGCAGAAGTATAAATTGGCCTTTAGTAGGAATTTGCGAGTTCGGGAGTTTGCCGTTAGGGCGAAAATGGTCCGCACAGATAATATTCCCTCATGTACAAGCTCACGCGAACTCACCACACTGACCAACAAAAGGGTGAAAGTGAGTGGCTTATGTGTGAACTGTGCTTTATATATCGCTACGCTATTGACGCTACTCTAAGCTTTTTTGGTCCATGAAATTTCGTTGAAATATCGCTAATATGTCGAGACCATTACATAACATATCCATGGCTATAAAAGAGTGTTGCGCGTGTCTGTGGGGGCACAGAACTATTTCGCACATTACTTTAATTTTTATATACTTATTTTAAATAAAATTTTCATCTAAAATCACAAATAAACAATGGCTGTATGCAAAATCGCTCCCTATCCCCTACTCTCCTATTCCCTACATTAGTCAATTAATTTGGTACACTTGAATGTGTGAACAATGCGTACGCCATCTTCTGCCGACACAGGAATTAAGCGCGACCCTCACAGTGTTTGGTTAGCGCACTCAATAATATCAGCAGGGTCTCTGCAAGGGTTTTAAAATCACATTTAATGCTTTTTAAGACCTTTTTAAAGACCATTTTAAATCAGATTATACCATCCAGGCGGAGTAGAGCAGTGTGTGTGGTAACATCGAAACCACAAAAGTACTGAAAAAACAACGATTTAAACAAGTTTTATATAACAATAAATCTCACATTTCAACCTTTAAGCCATTTTTATATTTATATCCATATAAATATGATTTTATAAATATCTTATCCTAATTGTTTACAGTTTTAGAATGCACAGTAGCTTTTTTTTAGATCCATCAGCTTAATGAAATAAAAAATTGCAGAAATATAGCAGTTACCCTGGTAAACCCTGTAAACAATGCAGCTGCTTTTTTTTTTAGAAATGTGACGAGTTTCCAGGAATGATATAAACTCCATAGGTAAACATTTTCATAATTCATCAACAGTATCACATTGATTGTGAACTGATCTGAAAACGTGAGCCTGCAGAATGTGCAACAGTGCCTCGTATTTACTTATACCTCGTTTTACAGCTAAATCATTGCCTTTTGAAGTTTAGCTTTAATATTAAGCCATATCTCGATTCCTGTTTTTACGTCTCCAAATTTAAAAGTGCTTGAAATTATAATTAATACTTTTCTTATAGCATTTAAGATATTTAAGACTTTTTATGGCCTTAAATTTGATTTAAAGGTGACATATTATGCCCCTTTTCACCAGATGTAATATAAATCTATGGTGTCTCCAGAATGTGTCTGTGAAATTTCAGCTCAAAATACCAGATAATTTATTATAGTTTGTCAAATTTGCCCCTTTTTGGGTGTGAGCAAAAACTTGCGTGTGTCCCTTTAAGTACAAATGAGCTTTAGCTCCGCCTCCGTTCAGAAGAGGGCGGAGCCTTTACTCAAGCTTCAGAAAATCCGGCAATAACAAAACAGGCCAATCTCCCTCATCCAGAATCCCAGAATAACCAGTAGCGAGTGCAGCCTTACGGAGAGACTCAGGAAGAGCTTCTGAATGTTAGTGGAGACATTTCTGTAGTTGTTGTGGAGTTACACTGATCATCTCATCATCATGTTTAACTTCTCCACAAGTGTCCACAGTTCCTGAGGTCTTTATAAGACAGCGGTGACATGTTCTGGTCAATAGTGTTCAGTGCTCGTCTGTGCTCAACCACAGAACAGTTTCAGGCTCTGCTCGAACTTTGTTACATTGTTGTCGCTTGCGAAAACCAAATGGCGGTGCCGTGGGTGTAAACGTGCAGATTAAAGGCACACTATGCAATATTTGTACCTTAATATAACAGCTTCAAAATCATTTTGATGGTAAACATAGAAGTAGGGCGAATCATCCCGATGGCAAAGCGGGGGGGGGGGGCTTGACAGCAATGCAGGTTTGAGAGGTGGCGCCCCGCCAAATCTCACGAGAATCACGACTTGCTTTACGGCACGACGTCACATACATCAACAACATGTGAAGAGCCTCTATGGAGACACTAGCACGCATTCCAGACGTGAATCATGGCAGAGTCGACGAAGAAAACGAAGAAAGCGCGGTCGGAAGAGTGCAGAGACGGCTCTGCGTGAGTGGTATTTAAGACAGTAACGTTAAATACAAGTACTCCACAGCGACTCTAGGGGGCGCTGTTTGAGAAAAAACGGAAACTGCATAGTGTGCCTTTAAGGGCCGGTAATATTATAATAAGATCCTCTTCATACATCAGAAGGGGAGCGAAATCTGATCGGCTTTTTTTGGACATGCTTGCAGAGAAAGGCTCACCAGAACAAAGATACTGGGTTTCACTTTTCATGTTTTCTGGGTTGACAGATGCACTGGGGACCCGATTATAGCACTTAAACACGGAAAAAGACAGATTTTCATGATATACCACCTTTAAGACTAAGGACCCGTGGAGACCCTGCGCTACGGGTTCGGAGACCACTACAAATGGCTGTGCCCGTTATCCGGGGTGTTTTCGGACAGAGTCCGAGTGTGTGTTTGTGAGGAGCAGGGCTGCAGGTGCAGTGTCAGCGCCCCCTGGCTGTGGAGCTGCAGTAGCCGCACAAACTCTTCCGGCATCTTGTGCATGTAGGGGTGCGGCATCATCTGGTCGTAATAATGGTACGGAACCGGACGCTCCTGCAGGTCGCTGTCGAACGGCCAGAATCCGTAGACGTGAACATGCTCACACAGTTCCAGTGCAGTGCTGATTAAAATAAACCCAGAGGAGAGGCGCACCTCCTGTAGGCCACGCCCCTTCCAGAACCGGTCCAGTGTCCGCAGGTAAGAGGGGCTGAAGAACACCACCGGCTGCTGAGGTCTGATTGGCTGGAGGACTTTGAGTGTTTTGATTGACACTGATGTGCAGAACGTGTAGGCGAAGGCAGGAATAATGAGGGAGGCGTTTCCGTACACACTGACCCGCTCCACCAACGGATCCGGATCCTTCTCCAGGTTTTTATATCTATAGACACACACACACACACAATATTGGTAACACTTTACAATTAAGTTCATTAGTTAACATTAGTTAATGTATTAACTATGAGCAATGCATTTCTTACAGTATTGACACTTTATTTTAAGGTGTCATTGATACAGTGTAATTATATATTTAAGTACTGAGTAATATTAAGCAACTACATGTACTTACTATAGGGTGTGGGATTCCAAATTTATTAAAAGGTTTAATTGGTTTACATTGAATTTAGATTGTTAGCAGAGTTTTCTAGCAAAAGACTGTTTTACTGAAACTCTTGGAGTTTGTGTTTTAGCAAGAAAGTCCAGCCAGTCCTGTACTCGGGTCTCAGTGTTTGAATAGATATGCTGAGTGGATTAGGGTGGGCAATGCTCTCAGTCTAGAACCGGTTCCTAAACCTGTCTTTTTCGGTTCTTGCCCCTAAATGTATATAAACTGTAAGAGAACATCTCACTGATTCAGACTTGGTGACTGCAGCTACCGACAGCTCGTGTTCTCAATAAAGAATCCTCCTGAAGAAACAACCAAGTCTCCTGGTCTTTTGATTCTAAGTTCACAACAACTTGGTGCCGTGACCCGGATGGAGAAAAAGGAAACTCAAAGAACTTCAAGCTCAAAGACCTGAATCCAGATTGAAACAGCAAGCTCAACAAAATATCTGCTTTACAGACTGCATCTTTTGGAATCCAGAGAGAAACTTCCAGCTAAACAAAGATTACCAGACTGAATTTTTCCAGCTTCCTCCAGATTGAAACTTCAAGCTCAAAGATCTCAAAGCCTGACTGAGTTCCAGAATCTTCCTTTACAACCAAGGGTTGGTGAGTTTCACTCCATTCAAAGAACCGCTACAGACCAGTATATGTGTTTATCCTCTGCGCCGTTCAGAGAAGAGTTAACAGACAGCTGCAGGGTTTTGTTAACTAAGTTATCCTCTAAAAAAAGTTTTTTTAGAGATGAAAGATACCCTCTGCCCGTCAGGGAAGATTAACATTACAGGTTAATATTGTGTACCCTTTGCTTTAGGCAGAGAAGAATTAGCTTTACGTGCTAGTTATTTCGGTTGATCCTCTGTTTTTGTAGGCAGGGAAGATTTTAGCGTAAATTGCTAATATTTTGGTTTATCCTCTGTTTTTTTGTAGGCAGGGAGGTTAAGTGTGAAGTGTTGGTCATTTGGAGAGTTAACAATAGTTAAGCTGTGTTAACAAGTGTATCCTCTGTTGATCAGGGGAGTTTTTTTAGTGTTTGTTTGTGTGGTAAAGATATTCATGAATTAAGAAATAGGGAAAGAGGGAACCACAATTAGCAGATACAGATTGAACAGAGGATACAACCCTAAAGTTTGTAGTCTTTACAATGAATACTGGTCTGTTGCAGTTGTTCTTTGTTTGTTTGTTTTTAACCATATGCACTGACCTACACACCTGCATATGAAGACCCAACCTCCAGAAAACAACTAGACCAACTGCAGAGACTTCAACCAACACAGAAGAAAAAATACTCAACGCAGACTCACCTACGGGAACTTCAGTCATCCCTCATCATGATCAAGATTGTCGTACAGTACTACTACTAACCATCATGGACATCGCACAATGTGTGGACCCCAGAAACAACATATTCTTAGAGCTGATGAATATGTCAAGAAATGCCTTGTTTGCTGGAAAGCACGTTTTGCATGCCACATGCACCTTCAGTAGGAGCCGGAATCCCATGGGTTGCACACCCTATCTCTGTCTACAGCATCCTACCCAGCCAATTCAACGGCAGGTGCACCCTGGTTTATGTTCTACCAGCTATCAGAGAAAATACACACTCCACCCCAAGCTCTCCACAGCTACAAAATTCAGCTCCTTCTATCAACAAAGATGGCTGCATTCCAGGACTCACTTGTGTTCAAACGTGGTGGTCAAGAACTCTTGGAGCATTAATCGCATCGTATGGTGTACCTGAGTGCTGCACCGGGTTAATGGATCCAACAGAGAACTTGAACAAAATACAACAAGACATTCTTGATCTTTCAACAAAATTACACCAGATGACTGAAGACAATTCTTCATGGTTCGGAAACTTGATTGGTAAACCCTAGCTGTGGATTAAAGAAATAGCAATGCTGCTGTTATTTCTCCTACTGGCGTTCTACGTATGCTTCCACAGTATCAAGTGTTTCATTCAACAAATGAGTCACGCCTCTCACGAAAAAATAACTGGTCCAACCATAAAAGAATATTACCCGTAAGAACTTCACAGACCCTAATTGCATGGTTTGTTTCTGTGTCAGCATGCAATTACAGATGAACAACACAGATCACGCTATGTGCCTGTAACTTACACAAGTTACAAGATTGAACTTGCTATGTGCCTGTAACTTACACAAGTTACAAGATTGAACTTGCTATGTGCCTGTAACTTACACAAGTTACAAGAATTAACTTTTAAGTGTCTAAATTTGTATTTTGTGAGAGTTTTTAAGACTCTCAAAGGGGCAAATGTGGGATTCCACATTTTTAAAAGGTTTAATATAGGTTTACATTGAATTTAGATTATTAGCAGAGTTTTCTAGCAAAATACTCTGGTCAGTCCTGTTTTACTGAAACTCTTAATGACTCTTGGAGTTTGTGTTTTAACAAGAAAGTCCAGCCAGTCCTGTACTCGGGTCTCAGCATTTGAATAGATATGCTGAGTGAATTATGGTGGGCAGCACTCTCAGTCTAGAACCGGTTCCTAAACCTGTCTTTTTGGTTCCTGCCTCTAAAATGTATATAAACTGTAAGAGAACATCTCACTGATTCAGACTTGGTGACTGCAGCTACCGACAGCTCGTGTTCTCAATAAAGAATCCTGCTGAAGAAACAACCAAGTCTCCTGGTCTTTCGATTCTAAGTTCACAACAAGGGTTAGGGTTTAGTTGAGGGTTAATTACATGTAATTATGCATAATTTACTGTTATTACTATGGTAAGTACATGTAACATATGTAACAAAGACACTGTAAAATAAAGTGTTACCGTATTTAGTCATCTCTGTTAATGTTGGTTAATAAAAATACAGCTGTTCATTGTTTGTTCATGTTAGTTCACAGTGCATTAGATAATGTTAACAAATACAACCTTTGATTTTAAAAATGTATTAGTAAACATTGAAACTAATATTAACTAAGATTAACAAATGCTGTAGAAGTATTGTTCTTTCTTAGTTCATGTTAGCTAAGGTAGTAAACTAATGTTAACTAATGAACCTTATTGTAAAGTGTTACCACATTATCTAAACAATACTGAAAAAAATAAAAATAAATCCAACTGTATGCATGTATAGATGTGTTGAACATATGAGAATAAAAGTGTCTAATATTATAATAATTTAAAATAATCTCACTGAGAGGAGTGTGTGTGTGTGTGTGTGTGTGTGTGGATACTGACTCTCTATTAATCTGACTGGGGTTGATGGTTATCAGGTCCGTCTTCAGTCCAACATCACTGTCATTAACCGCTGCCAAATTAAACCTGAAAGAGGAAAATAACTCTTTGATTTCTGTGAAACAGGTGCAGCTTCAACCTTTTAAAAGTAAACCATAGGATCTAAAACATAAATGGTGTGTCGTCCAAGCTAAATTAATGTTGGGATCTACATTTATAAGTCATTATCCTTCAATGTGTTTATTAGAAAGAGAATCTGATGCTGATTATTGATCATTTTCAATAATCACTTTACTATAAAATCATATTAACAGGGTTGTCATTTTAAAATGATCTCCTACTGACAAACACAACAAACTCTAACATTTGTCCTTCGAGTACTCTGGATTAAAGCATCAGTCGCCTTGTTCTGCTCGTTAGTCATGAGTGAATTTCATGTTCACAGTCATTGCTAGTGTGACTTCCTGAAGTATGTGATGTGTTCACAGGGAAATGTCAATGCTTAACACTGTGCATATACATTATCTTCTCTGTCTGTTTTATTAGGCTACATAGATAAGCATTTTCAAAAGAATTTGCTCTAAGAATGTACCATCACCTATTGCACAGTAACAGCAGATATAGCCGGTTGAATATAAACCCCTCAGCTGAGCTGATAAGAGATGGCGTGTCCTGTGGTTTCTGTGTAAATCCACAAAACTATTAAAAAAACTGTACAGTGATTAACCATTTTAACTATTCATAAACTAGATTTAAAAGAGTTCAAAGTCTATGTGATCTTCTGGTCTGCAGATGTGGCTCAGGCCCCTCCTCTAACGTGCGTCTGTGGGGTTTTTAGGGGCCAAGAACAGAAGGTGTGATGGCACTTATTGATTTCTTATTATTAGTGGTGCTTGCCAAAGGCAAGGCATCACTAGTGTTCTCTTGTATACTTATTATTAAGTTGGCTTGGGAAGTTGATCAGGGTTGGATCTGAACTCTGCAGGAAGGCAGATCTCCACGAACAGGGGTGCGTTTCCCAAAAGCATCATTGGCCAACTATGGTCGCAAGTTCCATTGAACTCTATTGATAATGACAGAACTTGCGACCATAGTTGGCTTTGGGAAACGCACCCCAGCCCACCCCTGGCCAAGTATGTCTAAAAATGTTCATTCTCACCTTGAGTCTCTCTTCAATATCCATATACAGTCTGTCATCTCTGTGACACATTATGCTTAGTTACAGAATTTCCAAACCAAGGTTTGTGTTTAAAATCATTTTTAAACCATATTTACCTGAACAATTTTCACCGATCTTCAGTCAAAACATATTTTCTAAGAACTTACAGCTTACAGCTATATTCTTTCACCTGTTTTCCATATAAATCACTCTGGTTGAGTGTATTGTTGTAGCCAGTGTGGGAGCAAGGAATGAAGGGATGTGTTTACCGTATGACGAAGTCTGTGCTGTCAATCTCATGTCCACATCTGCTGTTTTTCAAAATCCCCCCGCTACCGACCACAGCACACCGACCCAGACGCCGACCGGACCAGGGGAAGTCCTGCACACACACGGGCACACACACACACACACACACACACACACACACACACACACACACACACACACACACACGCACACACACACACTACATTAACGATGACATTTCATAGTTCCATTGCAAGGGAACTTGCGTTGCATCAAGAATTGACTCTGTTGGAACGCATCTGTGTGATTGCGTCGTGAAGCACATGTGAAATTAGTCCAATGGCATGACAACATCATAGGTGGGTGACATCACGACCGGGAAACTGTCATACCCAAACCAAGAAGCGCTAGCTTCTATGTCTTCAGCAAGCACTCTCTGTGAAATTGATTGTCTTATTTGGTGTTACTGTCTCTGATAAATAAGAGTTATAATGATGGCGAACAAACAACATTTGAAATTGTGCGTTCCTCCCTGCCCTCGCTACATCACGGCTGGGGATACACATGATTTATGCGTAGTTTGTTTGAGAGTGGAGCATGCATAGTTAGCTCTTGAGGGGGTTGGCTTTGAGCATTGTGAAAAGCTTCCATTACGGACGCTCTGCTCAAACTCGTGTTCCTTGCGGCTCTGGTCCTGCTGCTGCCGAGGCGGAGGGGCGATTCAGGTCGGGGGTCTGTAGATGGGGATCTAGAGACAGGCATTTCTCTGCCCTCACCTGCTGGATTCAGTGCCTTTTCTTAGGGTCAGGAATAGTGTTGTCACGGTACCAAAATTTCAGTATTCGGTACCAATACCAGTGAAAATCCACGGTTCTCGGTACCAAAGCTTAATTTAGATTAAATTTACATAATTATATTAAAGTGTATACCACAGTTACAAAGATGGAAATTGTAGTACTAAAAACACTTTACAATAAGATTCCATTTATTAGATAACATTAGATAAAATGACCTAACAATAAACAATAGTTATATACTGTCGCAATTATTCTCCTTTAGGGGTTAATTTAAAAATACATTTTTAAAATCAAAAGTTAACATTATTTATGTTAACATTATTTAATGCACAATGAATGAAGTGAACAAACATGACCAATCAAGTGTTTGTATTAAATAACATTCACAAACATTAATTAATGTTTGTGAAAATATATTGTTCACTCAATGTGTTATGTTAGATAACGCATTAAGTGATGTTAATGAATGGTATCTTACCAAACTATACAGGAGACAAAACGTGTTTTATTTGACTTGACTGTACTTTTATTTAATCCAAAACTGCATTCATATTTAATTTTAAAAGGGCTTTTTAAACCTGCTAGGAGTTATACATAAGCCTAGAACTGCTTTTCTGACGCACTGATATTGATGACGGCTTTTTATTTCTCATCTCCATATATACAGTGCTATGCATAAGTTTAGGCACCCATGCTAAAGTTGACTAAAAAGAGGAATAAAAAATCATCTTTTGGAAATTGAACTTAATGCCTTAATTTAAAAAATGAGGAAAAATCCAACCTTTAAGGACACCAATTTTCTTTGTGAATGAATAATGTATCGTAAATAAATAAATGTTCTTCCTTAAATACAGGGTGCATAAGTCTGGACACCCCTATGTTAAATTCCCATAGAGGCAGGCAGATTTTTATTTTTAAAGGCCAGTTACTTCATGGATCCAGGATACTATGCATCCTGAAAAAAGTTCCCTTGGCCTTTGGAATTAAAATAGCCCCACATCATCACATAGCCTTCACCATACCTAGAGATTGGCTTTATTTACGATACATTATTCATTCACAAATAAAATTGGTGTCCTTAAAGGTTGGATTTTTCCTCATTTTTTGAATTAAGGCATTAAGTTCAATTTCCAAAAGATGATTTTTTATTCCTCTTTTTAGTCAACTTTAGCATGGGTGTCTAAATTTATGCATAGCACTGTATATCTAGTAGTAAAGCTAATGCAAGGGCTAGAAATCAATTAATCCTTTGCTAATACTTCCTCGTCATCTTGGAGAGTGCAGTTCGCACCGCTTTCTCCTTTCCACAAGCGCTTGTTCTCCCGTGGCGTCTGTCGTTGCTATGCATCCATGAACATAGGCGCACATGGAAAAACGAGCGCGTCGCTTCTATTATGAGCGCGCTTGCTGCGCGCCATTTGAAATAACGAATCTGCACACGCAAAAACATCAGCACCACATCAGCAGCACCGCCGGTCGCCATGTCTCAGCGCTTTTATGAAGAGGACGCAACTGCACGCGCTTCGGACATGCACGCGCATCAAGTACCGGGTTTGAGAAAACCTGGTACCTTGACGTTTAAAAAAAATTTAGTACCGACTTGGTACCGAAGTACCGGGTCTTTTGACAACACTAGTCAGGAAGTATGCGCTGTGGTTTCTTCCACCCCGAGTAAGGCTCCGGTGCTGCAGTTATCCAGCTCTGAGGAGTTGGATATTGTTACACATATTGTCTCACACTTCTGCTTATGAGGAGCTCATGGAGGTTGTGACTCAAAACATCGACTGGCCTGCCGAGAAGAAGGACATTTGTCCTAAAAGCAAGTTGGACTTACGCTTCCTGCCCTCACGGTCGCAACCAGTCTCTTATCGTGTGTATAGTTCTCAGATATCTAAATCCAGCTATCTCTCCCCCGAGTCAGCATCGTCCCTGAAGGC
Organism: Squalius cephalus; assembly: GCF_949319135.1. Lineage (NCBI taxonomy): Eukaryota > Metazoa > Chordata > Actinopteri > Cypriniformes > Leuciscidae > Squalius > Squalius cephalus. Next base: position 35,949,234 of record NC_137139.1, read on the forward strand.
CCCGGTGTTACCCACCAAGCCGGTCAGAACAACAGCAACTTTGGTGGGTAAAGCTTATTTGGCTTATACCTGCTAGGAGACCTAGATCTTGAGAGAGCTGCGCCGGGCCACAGATCATTCTCTCCAGGCCACCAAGGAGACGGCTAAATCTATCAGCCGTTCTATGGCAGCCTTGGTGCCAGTGGAGGGGCATCTTTGGTTAAACCTCTCAGGGATCAATGATAAAGATTAAAGTTTCCTCATGGACGCCCCGCTTTCACCTCCTGGCTTCTTCAACGAGTCAATACAGTCATCGAGAGGTTTCAGGAGGCAAACCAGCAGTTTCTCCCACGCCACTCTCAGGTCTCATCTTCAAGCTCGCCACCCAAGGCTCAAGACCAGGGGGTTTTCCCCCGAGGGTCAGTCCGATTCGCATGATCAAGGTAGAGGTAGCTCTAGTCCCTTCACCTTGTCATTGCGTAATGCTAACTACGGATGTGTCCTTCACAGGCTGGGGAGCAGTCCTAGATGGTCGCTCCACTCAAGGTCTGTGGAGAGGACATCAGCTCTGAGGTGATGGATGTGTTTCTTTCTCTAAAGTACATCCTCTCAGACCTCAAGGGCCACCATGTTCTTGTCTGCACAAACAACACAGTGGTGGTTCCCTTTATAAACCATCAGGGGGGGTGTCCACTTTGCATTCGTGTCCACTTTGCAAATGTGCACACCAGATCCTCTTGTGGGCTCAAGGAAAGCTGCTCTCCATCAGGGCTGCTTATATCCCAGGGAGCAGATGTCCTGTCGAGGCAGGGGCTGAGCCCTGAGCAATGGAGACCCCACCCCAAGGTGGTGGAGCAGATATGAAGGGTGTTCGACTAGGTGTTTGCGTCTTGAGAGATGGCACACTGTCCACTGAGGTTTTCCCTCATGCATCCAGCTGTCTCGTCTTAGTGCGGCTCTTCTCGATTTCACACAAGACAGGCATTTGTTATTATGGTGGTGTGGACATAAATTCTCAATGCAGCGCGAGTTTCCTTGAAAGGGAGCGTCTCGGTTACGACTGTAAAAGGGAACGAGATTCTGCGTCGACCTGCCATACTTTCCTGCATGCCTGTGAGCGACTTGCTTCATCCTATCAGAATCCAGCGCTGCTTGATTTTGGGGATACTTGATGTTTTCCTGGTCCTGACGTCACCCGCCTATGACATCCCGTCACGCCATTGGACTGATTTCACATGTGCTTCACAAAGCAATCATGCCACGGCAATTCTCGACACAGTGTCTCGTTCCCTTTTCAGGGAGCCAAGGTTACAGTCATAACCTAGACGATTTCCATTAGGTTTATATTTTCTATGGCCTAACCCAAGCCCTACCGTTAAAACATCACAGAAACATGTACAAAATGCTAGATTAAAATGAAAACATGTTTTGGCCAATTTATAAACGTTTTTAACTAGTGAGGACCAGTGAAATGTCCTCACTAGCCAGTCGTCATAATATTTCACTATATAAGTGAGGACACTCACAATAACACACACACTCACTCTCTCTTCCTCTCTCACACACACACACACACACCTTGGGCAGCATACTGTGGAGTGCTGCATTAATGTTGTATGTGCTTGTTGTGCTTGTTTCATATTGGATGGATTGATTGATGGCTGTGTTGCGTTGGGTGAGGATGAATGATCCTGTGGCGTTACAACAAAACTGCAGCCGGATTCTGTCATAAACACAGAGAGAGAGAGAGAGAGAGAGAGAGAGAGAGAGAGAGAGAGATGGAGGGAGAGAGAGAGAGGGAGAGAGAGAGATGGAGGGAGAGAGAGAGAGAGAGAGAGAGAGAGAGAGAGAGAGAGAGAGAGAGAGAATTTAAAAATGAAATGTTTACGAGGACTCGTTTTACAAGAGCGTTAAGCTGTCACTATACCTCTTGATCAGTTTACATGACTAGGAGAACTATGACACACATCTAATTTAATAACCTGTTATCAAATAAAGTATAGCATAACTGGATTGGAGATTAAAGGGGTGGTTGATTATGATTTAACTTTTCTAACTTTAGTTAGTGTGTAATGTTGCTGTTTGAGCATAAACAACATCTGCAAAGTTACAACGCTCAAAGTTCAGAGCAAAGGGAGATATTTGCTTTTACAGAAATCGCTTTTTAAGAACTACAACAAACGGCTGGTAGAGACTACACAACATTCCTCCCGGGTTAGTGACATCACCAACCCTAGAATTTACATAAACCCCGCCCCCTGAACACGATTTATAGATTATCATGACAGAATATGCCAATCAATGACTAGAAGATAACTACACATCAGCTTCATAAATTCATCAACTAACCATTCAGAAATGTTGTCACTTCTTCTCGAGTCTCTCCATCTTTCTGACTCCGGATTGAACATAAAAGGCTAAAAGTTTTTGAAATGTTCAGTGTGTGTGTGTGTGTGTGTGTGTGTGTGTGTGTGTGTGAGGTAAAAGGACACAAGCTCTTGACGCTCCGCCCCCTGTGCCGGGAGGAGCAGCTCATTTGCATTTAAAGGAACAGACACAAAACGAGGTGTTTTTGCTCACCCTCAAAAAGTAACAACTTTAACATGCTATATAAAAATATCTGTGGGGTATTTAGGGCTAAAACTTCACACACACACTCTGGGGACATCAGAGACTTATTTTACTTCTTGTGAAAAGGGCATTATACCACCCCTTTAAATTACACACCTGTTTATGTCCTGTTCAGTCGTGTTCGGTTTGTAAGGGCAGTTTAAGAAATCGGAGAGTTCCTGGGTAAAACTCTTCATGTCTATCCTATAGAAAGAAACACATGAGATGTTTGAAAACAATCATTCTCATTATTTACTCCCTCAGACGCAGGGGCAGATTAATGTTATATCACCCCTTCCTAAGTCAGTTTCAGGTCTCCAATGCTAGTGGCGAGCGCTTGTTTTCTAAACTGCCGCATGTCAAGAACAGGGACAAAGCACAACGCCATTGGATCAGAGCACTGTCAATCACTGCCTTACACTGCTCATTGTCTGTAAATTTGACAATGCCAATATAGTTACTTGAATCTGAATTTGTCAATCGCTGATTGATTTGCGATGCAGAGTTTTTCCATCTGGAGGAGAGACCACAGACCAGATCTCATCGCAATGTTCAATGGTTCTGATTGCTCTTGTGTGGCGGATCAAGCTATTATATATAGCTAGTGTGAGTAACAAAATGCTTTCTCTGTGTCCAGATTTGACTGAAACAATAATGTAAACATTGAAAAAGTAGTCTTTAATAATGTCAAAATATTTATACAAATGCAAAACCTAATACAACTAAAGTATTATTATTATAACTGAAAATAATGTTTCCAGCAACTATGGATTACAGCCAGGTTTATATATTTATATGGTTATACAGCCATCTAGTGGTTACACTATGGTATTACAGATGATAAATGGTGCATAATTTAGAGGTAAATATTTTGTACCGTAAAATCCTCTTATATAGCCAGTATTTATTTGTTTTCCCAGAGATTCTCATCTGAATACCCATTATTAGTGATATTTATTTTATCACTAATATTTATTCGTGTGGAGGGGGGTGTCTTGTGATCTTTGTGACTCACCGTCGGAACTACATTAACTGGACCACAGGTCTATAGATTGGGTGAATTGCATGTGTATGTTGGCACACAAAGCTAAGTATATAGTTAATGATAAACTTCACATTTAAAGTTCACATTTAAAGCAAATACAAAGATTCAAATGTTTGCAGAGGCGTGTAAGTGAAATGCATTTCAGCTGATGATGAACATAGCACAGTGTCTGCCAGGATGAAAAGAAAAGATAGATAAAAGATAACGCTTCATTATTTACATTTGAAGGGTAATAGACAAATTACACTTCCTCAATTGCAAGACTGTCAATGATTTTAGTTCAAAGTAGTCAAATTAAATCAAGTTTTTCAGTAATGTAAGAATATCTAATGTGATACAATTTGGGGTAAAAAAGCACAGTGTTTTTAGAGCGCAACAATCAAACACTTCCATCAAAGCATTACAGTTTTCCACGTGAAATAGTTAAGAGTTTTCTAATCTGTTTCACAATACGCCGCATTTGAGTTACAATTATATTTGCAGTAGGCCTATACAAGTACTGAATTTACATGATTTTTAAAACTAACTACTTTTATGATTTCTTTTCTCACAAAATGTTTTTGTTTTTTTTGTTTTTTTGAACGTCATCTGCTGAGTATCGGACAATTAAACGAGTTTATAATCGGAAGTCAGAAATTGCACATATATGTTCTCATTCACTTTTATTGTACAGAATCGAGCAGCGTGAATGTTCTTTTAAGAAGGTAATTCTCTGAAATATCAGGATCGCTGGTTGATCTTCATTCTCACGCACCTTTTGGCCGGTTTGATAACGGAAAACTTGCGTCTGAGTTTTGCGCACCGCAGCTTCTGAAGTGCCTCTGTCATCGCATCTCTGAAAGAAAAAGAGCATAAAATAAATTGTCTTGTGCACTAAACCAGAACCTTCATCAAACATATTCAGTGATGTGAAAAAGTATTTGCCCCCTTTCTGATTTATTTTTTCACATATTTGTCACACTTAAATGATTCAGATTACAAAACCAATTTTAATATTACTGAAAGATAACCTGAGTAAATACTAAGTGCAGTTTTTAAATGATCATTTCATTTATTAAAGGGAAAAAAGCTGCTCTATGTGAAAAGGTTTTGCCACCCTTGGCGATAACAACAGCAAACAAGTGTTTGCTAAAACTGGCAATGAGTCTTTTACATCACTGTGGAGGAATTTTGGCCCACTCTTCTTTGCTGTGCTAGTTTTAGCAAAGATCAAAGACTTGGCAAAGACTGGTTCAAATTTGTTGAACTGTCACTGCAAAACTCTACACACAAATCCCCTCATTTCTTATTGCCTACACCATGTTATCATTTAGAAAGCACTAGCATTCAATATTGTTCACTCAAGTTAGCACAGCTTCAGCTAAATTAGCACACAATTACCCAAGTGAAACACTAAGGCCCCATCCACACTACTGCGTTTTCGTTTAGAAACGGGGACCTTTTGCTACGTTTGCACCTCCCGTCCAGACTAAAACGGCAAAAACGAAGACCTAAAACGGAGAAGTTTAGAAACGCTGCCGACCCCATTTTGCGTTTTGAATCTCCGGAGGACGTTTTAGTGAAGACGGGTCAAAACGGAGGACTTTAGAAACGATGACGCAGAGGCTCACGCTCGGCTCTATGATTGGGTGTCATCAGTCATGGAGTAAACACAGGTAATATTCAGTACCAGTAAACTCCACCCGCTGGAACAGTTTTTTACAGTAAGAAACTGCCGCGTCTCAGGCGCAGCTCGCGCGGTAAATGCGTGCATGCTAGAAATAGAACCGACGCCTATTTTTGGAGGAGGATGAGGAGGTGGAGGAGGATGATGAGGAGGTGGAGGAGGATGATGATGATGAGGAGGTGGAGGAGGGTGAGGAGGAGGAGGAGGATGAGGAGGTGGAGGAGGATGATGAGGAGGTGGAGGAGGATGATGATGATGAGGAGGTGGAGGAGGGTGAGGAGGAGGAGGAGGATGAGGAGGATGAGGAGGTGGAGGTGGATGATGAGGAGGTGGAGGAGGAGGAGGAAGAGGAAGGTGAAGGTGAAGGTGAAGGTGAAGGGGAAGGGGAAGGGGAAGGGGAAGGGCAAGGCGAAAGAGACAAGCAGTGCCACTCTAGTTGCTCATGTCTTTGTCCGTGGTATGACTGAGGGAGGCTGGGCAACGAGTACAGCCAAACTTGAGTCGCTTCACCGTCGCCTCGATCATAAGAACCTTCATGGAGAAGAACAGGTACAGTAGATGTGCTTCAGACTGCTCTCTACTGTTACTGTTGAGTGCAGTCACTGTGCTGTTACAACACATACATGTACTGTAGCTGTTGCTCTACACTACTGTAATAAAAAGAAATGCATCAGATTGCCTCACATACAGATAGAGTTTTCTGAATGCTTCCATTTTGTAAAAAGGATGTGTTACAGTTACAGTAATCAGTACTTCTATTTTTCTACACAGAGACGATGAAATGGAAGAAGCCTGCCAAATATTTCAGTTGATGCGTGCTAGTGGTGGATCAGGCATACTAGAGGATTCCCCCCCGCTGCCAATAGGACCAATATAGCCTGTGATGTGGACGAGATCCTCTGGCCTGACCCAGACCAAAGACGGGATCCTATTTTTTTGTTTTTGTTGTTTGTTTGTTTGGTGTATTGTGCTGTTCAGTACATTAAGGAATAAAAAAATGTGCCAATGTATCCATTGTTTGTGTCTTTTGTGTTCTTCGTGTGAAAAGGTTTGTGGGGGGGGGGGGGGGGGGGGCACAAGCAACATAACTTAAAAGTTTTGGAAATGTTGTTTTGAATTTATTGCACCAGTGTGTAAGACTATGTTGTAGTGTGTGTGTTTGTGAGGGCTTGTCTGAGTGTGTGATGTCTGAGGACAAAGTTTGGTTTTTCAGCAAGAGTGAATGGTATTCCTCAGCGAGTGACTTCACTTCGCTGGATCTCCGGAAAGAAGCCGTGCCGTCGAAAAGCCTTTCAGCGGGACGAGCTTGAGTTTCGAGGATGCCGGCCGGATTCGCCTCCTTCGCTCGCCGTACCTGCTGCGCTATCCGGCGCCCATATCCTTTTCACTGCAGCCTTGATCGGTCGCGCCTACGCCGCCGCCGGTCAGGCCGCATCTGCATTGCACTCCATGGCTGTTTTGCAGATTCCTCAGGCCAACCTCCTCCGCTCTCTGGACGAGGCTGGACCAATTAAGGAGTGTGTGGCGGATCTGAGGAGTGCGACGGACTTGGTACTCAGAGCTACTAAAGCCGCCGCCCAGGCCATCGGCCGCAACATGGCTTCTCTCGCCGTCACGGAGCGTCACTTGTGGCTCACGCTGTCCGACATGTCCGAGTCCGACCGTGCCACCTTTCTGGACGCTCCTATTTCTCCGACTGGTCTCTTTGGTCCTTCAGTCAAAGGCTTCGCGAAGCGATTTTCGGAGGTGCAGAAAACGTCTCAGGCAACGAGACATTTTCTGCCGCGGCGTTCCAGTTCTGCAGCGGGCCGTACTAAAAAGCAGCCGCCCGCTCGAAGAACAGCCCCCCCACCGCCTCCACCTCCCGCCCTGCAACAGCACCAGGCCCGGGATGCACGCCAGCGCTCGCGCTCTTCGAGCCGCCGCAGACCGTCGCCTGCCCGGGGACCCAGACCCAGGCTCGCGCCCAGCTTTGAGCCTCTGAAAACTTCCTAGCCCTCCTAGGAAAGCGCCAATGGTTGAGTCCCGCTGCGGCTGGTACACCGTCAAAATCAGCACAAACCGCTCTCTCAGTTCCCTCAACAGAAGTGACTCGAAGAGTGTACTCAGCAGCCAACGAGCCAGTTCTAAAACTCGCTCGCCTGCACACAAACGCCGTTTTTACAGCGACCCACATAAATCTCAAAGAGAGCATTATGTCTGGTCATATTACGGCTCAGGCCGAAGGTGTTTTGAATGTAGAAAAGGTGCCTGCTGCCCAGTGCCCACCCATGCACATAAACACTACCCTCTCTGTGCGTTGTCACACTCATCCAGGGTCAAATACAATAAAGCTGGCTCAGGCCGCTCGACCACTAAGTGTAGGAAAAGTGCCCACTACCCAGTGTTCACCCCTGCACACAAGCACTACCTATGCAGTGTCTCACACCACCACAGGGTCCATATCAGTCGAACCGGCTCACGGCATTCATGGTTTAAGTGTAGGAAATGTGCCCGCTGTACAGCGCTCACCCCTGCCCGTGAAAACGACTGTATCTGCGCTACGCACACACATATCGCCTCAGCGTATGAACCCAGCATGAGCTGACAGTGTTTCAAGTGCAGATCACGTGTATGCCCCTCAGCGCACACACTTTGTGAGAAACTCTCTGCGCCCCGTGCCGCAAGCCCACACAGTTGTGTCTGTAAAGCAGCATCTTCCCGTTCTTATGACCGGGGTGCTAGCCACAGAGCTACCGCACAAAATACTGTCTACCCCATCCAAAATCGAAACAAACTGTTTCATCATGGTTTGGTCTCAGGGTCCCCGAATGTGAACAACTGGAACCCAGACTTCATTCTACCCCTGTCAATTCACACGAAAGCATGGAAATTGATACCGGGGGTTTCAGAGTGGGTACTAAATACAGTGAAACAGGGCTATTCGCTGCAATTCGCTCGCAGACCGCCGCGCTTCACAGCACGGGTCGAAACATCGGTGAATCTAGAAGTAGCACACCTACTTCGCACCGAGATAGCGAATTTGCTGAGAAAAGGGGAGCTGGAACACGTCCCCTTAGCCGAGAGCGAGTCGGGGTTTTACAGCCGTTACTTCTTAGTACCAAAGAAAGATGCGGACTCCGTCCTATATTAGATCTCAGACGTTTGAACAAAGCGCTGATGATACGCTCATTCAAAATGATCACAACCAGACAAATCCATGCTCAAATTCGACCGGCGGACTGGTTTATATCAGTTATTTCAGATCCAAATAGCAGCCCGCCACATTCTTGAGATTCGCCTTCGTACATTTACGAAGTACATGGACGTGGCGCTCGCGCCCCTCAGACGACGGGGCGTGAGAGTCCTGAATTATCTGGACGACTGGCTAATTTTAGCCCAGTCGGAGGAAGAACTGGTATTACACAGGACATTACTGCTGGCCCATCTGGATCAGCTGGGTCTCAGAGTCAACTGGACCAAGAGCATTCTATCTCCCAGCCAGAGAATATACTTTCTAGGGATAGAGCTGGACTCCAGGCTTATGAGGGCGCGCCTGACGCAAGAACATGCGGCGGCAATCCAACGCTTCACTGTAGGGAAGAATCTTCCCCTCAGAATGTTTCAGAGGATGATGGGTCTCATGGCCTCAGCCTCGACGGTGCTGCGGCTGGGTCTGTTACACATGCGCCCTTTTCAGCTGTGGCTGAAACGGCATGTACCAGCAAAAGCCTGGAAGGCAGGTTCGCTTCATCTCACGGCGAATCAGAAATGCGTTGCAGCTCTGAAACCGTGAATGAAAATCGGCTGGTACCAGACCGGTGTGAACATAGGCGCCGCCTCACAAATCAAAGTAGTCTCGACAGATGCCTCCAACACGGGTTGGGGCGCCCTGTACGAAGGGAGACCTTCCATGGGCCTGTGGACAGATGCAGAAAGGCATCTATACATAAACTGTCTAGAGATGAAAGCGGTCGAAAACGCCCTTCAGTTCTTTCTCCCTGTGTTAAAGAACTACCACGTTCTAGTCAGAACAGACAACACCTCAGTGGTGTCCTATATAAATCGCCAGGGCGGCCTCAAGTCCCGGAGCCTTCTTGCAATAGCAAGACGCCTCCTCATATGGGGCCAGCACAACCTGCGCTCGCTGAGAGCGGCGCATGTGCCGGGCATCCTGAACGTGGGCCCAGATATGCTATCCAGGGCCAAGCTCTCTCCAGGAGAGTGGCCTCTGCATCCTATGATGGTACAAAATATCTGGGACATTTTCGGCAGAGCAGAGGTAGACCTGTTCGCGTCACAGACCAACGCTCACTGCCCAATATTCTTTTCAAAAGAAAGGGACGCACTGGCCCAAAACTGGCCCAGGCGCCCTCTCTATGCATTTTCCCCGGTCGCCTTGTTACCACAGGTAATCAAGCGAGTCAGGGAGACCAAATGCTCGATACTCCTGATATCCCCGCTATGGGAGAATCAAGTGTGGTTCCCAGAACTAATGGAACTGGGGAACACAGCTCCATGGCCAATTCCGCTGAGGAAGGACCTGCTGTCCCAGGCCCATGGTGCAGTTTGGACCATCACCATTTCACCTCCCAGAGGGAGTGCTGAACACAATCACCAGGCTAGAGCTCCGTCTACTAGACGGCTCTATGGGTCCAAATGGTCAGTGTTCGCTGAATGGTGTTCAGCTCATGACTTTAACCCGCTAAGTGGTGAGGTAGCGGTGGTGCTTTCTTTCCTGCAAGAGCTGCTGGACAGCGGTAGAACTCCATCCACGCTTAAAGTGTATGTGGCAGCTATAGTGGCTTTCGCGAAGCCCGCGAACGGCCAGTCACTGGGAAAGAACGACCTCATAGTCCGTTTCCTCAGGGGTGCTAGGAGGCTGAACCCTCCTCGACCACCCTCGGTTCCAGCGTGGGACCTTTCCACGGTCCTTGAGGCCATGAAAGGTAAACCATTCAAACCATTACATGCGGTGGAACTAAGGTACCTATCCTTCAAAACTGCTTTTCTGCTGGCGCTAGCCTCAGTAAAGCGAGTGGGCGACCTGCACGCGCTCTCAGTAAGCGCTACGTGCCTGGAATTTGGGCCTAACGACTCTAAAGTTATCCTCAAACCAAGGCATGGTTACGTCCCAAAGGTGCTTGCGACTCCGTTCATAGTGCAAGTTATTCCCCTTTCGGCACTCCTTGCGTCCGACAGTGAGACTGGGATTAACCTCCTTTGCCCAGTGAGGGCTTTAAGGATTTATGTGCAACGCTCTGCGGCCTATAGGCAAACAGAGCAGCTTTTCGTTTCGTTCGGTGGCCGCGTCAAAGGCTGGCCGTCTCGAAACAGACCCTGTCCAGATGGATAGTGGATGCTATCGCGTCCGCCTATGCCTCCAAGGGCCTGGATTGTCCCTTAGGGGTTAGGGCCCACTCGACTAGAGGCATGGCCTGGTCGTGGGCATGGACAAGTGGGGTGTCACTTCATGATATTTGTATGGCAGCAGGTTGGGCCTCGCTGTCTACATTTATAAGGTTTTATAACCTAGAAGTGCCCGCCTTACAGGCCAGACTGCCGTAACTGTATTTATGTGCGCACACTTATCACATTTACCGAGTCGTTCCATCTACCGCTCTGTGTGTATTCCACTGATATGAGCCCCGGGCACACTGCCCTTGGGACATTGGTGTTGAAAATTTCGCACGCACGGCGTTTTACATAGGGTTCCCGTAGCGTAAGCTAAACTTACGCAACACGAGAGTACTCTCGTAAGAGAACGACACTCGGTTACTAACGTTACCTCGGTTCTCTCTAGAGAGGGAACGAGTGTTGCGTACGCTGCCGTGCTTGTGCTGCATTATGGTTTCGCTTCACTCGACTGAAATCATCATGCAACGTCAGCAGTGGGTATTTATAGGCTTGTGGCCACACCCACTTTGGCGGGTCATGACGTAGCGCGGGAAGGCTTCCCATTGGCGCTGGAGTCATGTTGCGCTGATGGGTTGCAGCAGTTGCTGCAGAGCAGCCAATAGGCGCGCAAGCTGTCTCGCCTAGGTCTGCCTGCTGTAGCAAATGCGTTTTACATTTTGGAAAATTAAGGATAATTTTCTTGCTTCAGTATTCTCGAGAAAAGGAGTTTTCCCATAGCGTAAGCTAAACTTACGCAACACTCGTTCCCTCTCTAGAGAGAACGTCTCGGTTACAGATGTAACCCTCGTTCCCTGAGTGGGAACGGAGACGTTACGTCGGATGACGACGATTGGGGTTTCGCTTAGAAAGCCTCTCACCTTCGAGTATATAAAACGAGCCAATGGCAATGAAATGCCATGGGTCTGCGGAATTTGCATAGCGTATCTCCGCCCACCGCAGGGGGTATAAAGGAAGTACGCTGGCAACATGCAGATATGTCTTCGCTGAGGAGCCGAGACTGAACTCAGGCGTTTTTCAGCGATACAGCGGAAGTGGCAGGAAGACGTAACGTCTCCGTTCCCACTCAGGGAACGAGGGTTACATCTGTAACCGAGACGTTCCCTTTCGTGGTCACTCCGAGTTACGTCGGATGACGACGATTGGGGTTCCAGTCTAATCACGCCACCTCGGCTGTCATCCAGTGCCCTGCGTAAGTCTGAGCTCCCTGTTGTGAGACTAGCACGAACGAAGGAGTCCTACTTAACACAGGAATACCAAGGTACACTGGGAAGCATATCTCAGGAGAAATATGCAATTATGCCCAACCATTAAGGGGGGGGGACTTGAGAGACACATATGACCCAGAGGGATGCATATGGGGTATCACTGAGGTGTCCAGCCGCAGGTGGAATTTTAAACCCCAGGGGTGGCAAGGTGGCTTGCCAAGGGAAAGACACACGCTCACAAGGAGACTTACAGTGGAATACACATGTGGGGGTCGCCCAGAGGGGGAACCATGCACATGGAGGCACCTAGTCAAGCGCAAAAGCTGCGTTATGGCAGATTGGCATAACTCAGGCGTTGACGTCACCAGTGCTGGAGGAAACTCAGAGCTTATCAGACTCACCTGAGTGAAATATCGCACGTATCCCGTCCGTGGAGAGGAATGGCGAGCAAGCGAAGACACCTGAGCAGAATCTAGCACCGGCTGGTTGAAGCGAGTACATGAGAAGAAACTGGCTCTACTCGGAGATTATAGAATCTCGCGAATGTGTTGGGTGTCGCCCAGCCTGCAGCTCTACAAATGTCTGTTAGCGAGGTGCCATGCGCTAGAGCCCAAGAGGAAGCCACACTACGTGTGGAGTGGGCTTTCACACCAAGGGGGCACGGACGACCTTGCTGCTGGTATGCCAAAGCAATGGTATCCACTATCCAGTGAGATAACCATTGCTTTGAGAGAGCCTTTCCCTTCAGCTTCCCACCATGACAGACAAAGAGCTGGTCTGAGGTCCTGAAACACCGCGTTCTGTCTACATAAGCACGGAGTGCGCGTACTGGACAGAGCAGTGCCAAGGCTGGGTCTGCCTCCTCCAAGGGCAGCGCTTGCAGGTTCACTACCTGGTAGGAACCTTGGGCACGTATCCAAGCCGGGGTCTCAGGATCACGTGAGAGTTAGCCGGCCCGAATTCCAGGCACGCTTCGTCAACCGAAAATGCCTGCAGGTCCCCTACCCTCTTGATGGAGGCCAATGCAACCAGGAGCGCTGTCTTCATTGACAGGAACTTAAGCTCCACTGACTGTAAAGGCTCAAATGGAGCACTCTGCAGGGCAGTTAGAACCACTGAGAGGTCCCAAGAGGGTACGAGGGGAGGACGAGGAGGATTTAGTCTCCTCGCTCCCCTCAGGAACCTGACGATCAGGTCGTGCTTTCCCAGAGACTTACCATCAACTGCTTCGTGATGTGCGGCAATGGCGGCAACATACACTTTCAGGGTGGAGGGAGACAGCCTTCGCTCCAACCCTTCTTGCAGGAAGGAAAGCACGACACTGATCGGGCATTTCGTGGGTTCTTGATGTTTAGAACACCAGTTGACGAAGAGGTTCCACTTCAACGCATAGGCATGTCTCGTGGACGATGCTCTAGCGGAAGTGATGGTAGCCACCACCGCAGGTGGTAGGGTACTCAAACCTGCCTCGTCCCGTCCAGGAGCCACACGTGGAGGTTCCAAAGATCGGGACGAGGGTGCCATAAGGTGCCCCGTCCCTGAGAAAGGAGGTCCTTCCTCAGAGGAATTGGCCAGGGAGGTGCTGTCGCGAGGAGTACTAGTTCGGAGAACCAGGTCCGGTTGGGCCAATACGGGGCAACCAAAATGACCTGCTCCTCGTCCTCCCTGATCTTGCGCAAGGTCTGCGCAAGAAGGCTCACTGGGGGAAACGCATACTTGCGTAGGCCCCGAGGCCAGCTGTGCGCCAGTGCATCCGTGCCGAGCGTGCCCTCGGTCAGGGAATAAAACAGGTCGCAATGGGACGAGTCGTGGGAGGCAAACAGGTCTACCTGTGCGTCGCCGAACTGATCCCAAATCAGCTGGACCGTCTGGGGATGGAGTCGCCATTCTCCAGCGAGACGCCGAACTCGAGACAGCTCGTCGGCCGCCTGGTTCAGGTGTCCCGGGATAAAAATGGCTCGAAGCGACCTCAGATGCTTCTGACTCCATATGAGGAGGTGGCGAGCGAGTTGCGACATACGGCGGGAGCGTAGACCACCCTGGTGGTTGATGTACGCTACTGTTGCGGTATTGTCTGATCGGACTAGTACGTGCTGGCCCCTGAGCAGCGCATGGAAGCGGTGCAGGGCGAGACGTACAGCCAGCAACTCGAGGCAATTGACATGCCAAAGGCGCTGGGGTCCTGTCCAGGAGCCCGCGGCAGCATGACCATTGCACATGGCGCCCCAGCCCGTGTTGGAGGCATCTGTTGATACAACAACATGCCGGGAAACTCGTTCTAAGGGCACTCCGGCCCGTAGAAAATTGAGGTTCGCCCACGGGGTGAAGGTCTGACGGCAGGCTGGAGTCACTGGGACTCGGAGCGTGCCGTGTTGCCATGCCCACCTCGGGACTCGATCGCGAAGCCAAAGCTGAAGCGGTCTCATATGAAGCAATCCCAGCGGCGTTACTGCGGCTGCGGATGCCATATGCCCCAGGAGCCTCTGAAATAATTTCAGTGGAACCGCACTCTTGCCCTCGAACTGACGAAGACAAGTCAGCAGTGACTGCGCGCGCGCGCTCGCTCGTAAGCTGCGCGCACATGGCGACCGAGTCGATCTCCATACCGAGAAAAGAGATCCTCTGCACGGGGCAGAGTTTGCTCTTCTCCCAGTTGACCCGAAGGCCCAGACGAACTAGGTGCTGAAGCACTAGGTCCCTGTGTTCGCAAACCTGGTCTCGAGAGTGAGCTAGGATTAGCCAGTCGTCGAGATAGTTCAGGATGCGAACCCCGTGTTCCCGGAGGGGAACAAGGGCTGCCTCGACGACCTTCGTGAAGACGCGAGGAGACAGGGCTAGCCCGAAAGGGAGAACCGCGTACTGGTATGCCTGCCCCTCGAAAGCAAACCGTAGAAACGGTCTGTGTCGAGGTAAAATGGAGACATGGAAGTAGGCGTCCTTCAGGTCGATCGCTGCAAACCAATCCTGCGGCCGCACACACTGGAGGATGTGTTTGGCCGTTAGCATCTTGAACGGCAGCCTGTAAAGGGAGCGGTTCAAGACGCGCAGGTCGAGGATTGGCCGTAACCCACCGGACTTTTTGGGTACAATGAAGTAAGGGCTGTAGAAGCCGGACTTCATCTCGGCTGGAGGGACAATCTCGATCGCACCCTTCGCCAGTAGGGTGGCGACCTCCGCTCTCATGACAGGGGCATTGCCACCGACCATAGTGAAGCGGACTCCCCTGAAGCGGGGAGGAGATATCGCGAACTGAATCGCGTAGCCGAATCTGATGGTTCTCGCGACCCAGCGGGACAGTCTGGGAAGCTCTAGCCAGGCCTCCAGAAAGTGCACCAGAGGGGTCATACGAACCACAGACGCACCGTCGGTGGGGCAGCGAGGCGGAATGACCGGCACCGGCGAGGGTGGCATAGCGGCCCTGAGCGGGGGCACGGTCATTAACCGCGTCCTGCCAGAGGAGGCCAGGGGAGGGCGCGCGTCCCACGGGGGCGTGCTCTGGCAGGGGTCTGGCGACAGAGGGGGATGAGAGGAGCGTGGCCCGTGGGCGGCGCGTGCTGTCATCCACAGCCTCTTGGGGCTTGGAGGAAGGGTTAGGCAGAGATGACTCACGCACACACATCCAGAAAATACACGGGCGAACCGTCTTGAAAAAGACGTGCCGCGTGCAGCTCTTTTAGAGAGTGGAAAAGCTCAGCAGAGTGCTGAAACGCCCAGGGAGAAACACACTCACTGTCGGCAGATTACTGCACAAATCAGCAGCAGGAAATGCGATCTCGCTGGAAAGCGCCGTCACACCAACACACTGAAGAGCCGCTCGTCTCGAAGAGATTTGAGATGACACTCAAAAGGCTTGTGGAGTGAAGTACTGAACTTGGCTCCGAAGCGAAAACATATCTGCATGTTGCCAGCGTACTTCCTTTATACCCCCTGCGGTGGGCGGAGATACGCTATGCAAATTCCGCAGACCCATGGCATTTCATTGCCATTGGCTCGTTTTATATACTCGAAGGTGAGAGGCTTTCTAAGCGAAACCCCAATCGTCGTCATCCGACGTAACTCGGAGTGACCACGAAAGGGAACCGAGGTTACATTAGTAACCGAGTGTCGTTCTTTAGATTATGTGCCCCCCTAATCATATGGTCATTCAGCAAACTTACTATTGAGAGCAAAAAAACGTATTCACATATTCCATAACGAAACATCTTCAGCAGCATTTAGCTCACAGGAGCACTAATCTCTGTATATATATATATATATATTTATATAGTTATATAGTGTCGAATTTTCATATTAATTTGCCTTCTAAAAATACTGTTTCCACATTTAAAAAAATAAGGTAATTTTTCTCAGAATTGCGTGATATAAACTCAATTGCAAGTTAAAATAATTATTAAATAATTATTTAATAATTGTTTAATAATTTTTTTAAGAATAAAAAAATGATTCTGTGATGAAAACAAGCTTATGCTTTCTGATTGCTTTTAGAGGGAAAAGCGGTCCATAAATGCTGGTCTAGGATCAGTTTGCTCCGTAATAAAATAATTTTGGCGAAACTCCGCAAAAGTAGCAGTGCTTCGCCTTCTGAGAACATGGTTCCCAGTGTTTATACGGTTAGAAGATGGCTGTGTCTCATGTGACCTTGTTATTTGTTCACTCTGTGACTATACAAATCACAACATGTAAATAGGAGAATGTTGGCGTTATTTTGTCTCTTATTGGGAGCAGTATGCTAGCTGGAGCCATTTACCTCCAGTGTTTGTGCTAAGCTAGGTTAGCGGTGGGTGCGTCAGACAGAGTTACGGCACGCACAGAGATGAGAAGGGTGTGTGTGGACTTATCTAACTCTGGGGGATACGGTGAATAAGATAAAGTCCCAAAAAGGCGTGCTCCTTTAAAAACTGCATTATCTTTGTGTAATGTTAAATTGGTTTGATGATCTGAATCATTTAAGTATGACAAACATGCAAAAAAAAAAAAAAAAATTTAGGAAGGGGGGCAAATAATTATTCACAGCACTGTATATCAGTATCGAAGTATATCCATCACAGGATCTTAAATCATCTTGTCTAAATCACTAGCACGTCTACTAATACAGTAAAGAAATTTCCCTACAGGAAATGCTGTTTAAAAAAACAATGATTAACCTCACCGCATTGCTTCCGACGAATACCATCTGTATTTACATACAGAAACACACTTCAAATACAGAACATCAAGTTAATCTCCAGTCCTTCTTGACAGAAAAACTAACACAAAGGATGTGATGTGCATCGGTTTCAAGAAGTGTGTGGACATGTGAATGTCGTTTGAAGAGTTGATTGTAAGAAATATAAGCACAGAATAAGTTTGTAGGTCTGAAACACCAGACGTGTGTTTGGGAAGGGAAGATAGTCAGTCAGTGTTGACTTTGGCTAGTAGATTATTTCCATAGTTCGTGATGAACACCTGTGTGAACTAATCAATGCAAATGTATTTGCTTAAGCTTTTCAAAATACAGTTGCAGTTGTGAAAAATATGATACACCGGTGTTTAGCCAGATGAGAAGTTAATCTATCATCTTTATATCTCTTTTAATTCCTTTTATAACTGTTTTAAGTTTCCTTGCTTTTATTTTGTGATTATTTTAATTATTTTCTGTGTAAAGCACTTTGAATTACTATAGTGCATCAAGTATCTAAATAAACTTGCGTTGCCTTTAACACCAGAGATCAGGGCTGGAAAGTCCCTTCAGAAAGCCAAAGGTGACTTTGTACATCCACAAAATAAAAAAATCTTTATTAGAATCTTAGTTTAGATTTTAGAAATCAGATTCTAACTATATTCTAATTTAAGACAGTTTTAAATTGGGTGTTTGAAACCAACTTAGTAAAAGTGCTTAGTAAAACTTGCGACATCTGTGACATTGTGCTGTGTGATAAAACTGCACATTTTAGAGTGGCCTTTTATTGTGGCCAGCCCTAAGGCACACCTGTGCAATAATCATGCTGTCTAATCAGCATCTTGATATGCCACACCTGTGAGGTGGATGGATTATCTCTGCAAAGGAGAAGTGCTCACTAACACAGATTCAGACAGATTTGTGAACAATATTTGAGAGAAATGGGCCTTTTGTGTACATAGAAAAAGTCTTAGATCTTTGAGTTCAGCTCATGAAAAATGGGGGCAAAAACAAAAGTGTTGCGTTTATAATTTTGGTCAGTGTATCATCACAACTTTTTATCTTTTGTCAAATCAACTTAGATAATTAATGTGGTTCAGATAACATAATATTTTGAGTTTATATTTATTAAACCAATCACTTTCATTGTATTAACAAAAATATATATATATATTTCAATGAACTTACCGGCAACCCGGTAACTTATTTTAAGTTATATTTTTATAGTGTATTTATTATGATTTAAGAATTATTGTGATGTATTGGTATTCATTTCAGCGGTGGAAAAGTTAAAGCACCAAAAAAGTTATGACTGGCTGACAACTTAAAAAAACAAAACAAAAAAAACAACGATAGTAACGATAGACTATAGTAACTTGTTTTGAACCGAAATGCTCCTTTAAATGACAATTATTTGTGCATTAATATGTAATTTCAAAAATGTAATTATAAATATATATATATATAGAGAGAGAGAGAGAGAGAGAGAGAGAGAGAGAGAGAGGTTGTAAATAAAACAAAGATTATTGGACAACAAGCTTGTTTCATGGTTGCCACACACTGTAAAAAATTTCTAACCCTCCCAAATCAAAAATTTCAAGTGACCGATAACATCTAAATTTTTCAATTGGCCCAAGTGAAATTCTGTAAATTTAATTTTATAATTTACAGAATTTCACTTGGGCCGATTGAAAAATTTAGATGTTATCGGTCACTTGAAATTTTTGATTTGGGAGGGTTAGAAATTTTTTACAGAGAGGGACCGAAACAGAAGAGAGGTGATTTAATGTTTATTATCTCCAGCTCGTATCTTGCTCCTTTTGATATTCTGTAATGCAGCAAAATACGGAGATGGAGAGATACTGTATATTTGACGTGTCTTTATTAACAGATGTTTACACAGGAACACACAAGCTAGATCTGCCACCAAGCACGGGGCTACAACAACACTGGTAACTCTGAGAGATTCAGCCATCTGTTGCACAAGCACGCCCTCTAGTGGTCACACTCCACTCCAATGAGTTCCAGAATGCATTCTTGCCCTGTGCCTGGGAAACTCACCACAGCTCTAAGCAAAATCTTTCAGATAACTGGGTAGCCTCCTCATCCTTTTGGACCTTCTGAGTTCAGGCTGCTCCTCCACACGTGAAGTCTCAGACATCGTAACCTCGGGTGTAATATCACTTGTCTGCTGTCCAACACCGTCATCTGAAGGTACAGAACTAGCTGGTTCAGGTGATGGCAACACATTAACATCTTCCAAGGAAGTGTCCAACAACACAGATGCACAGAATCTCTGCTGATTGTGGTAAATATTATTGATCCATATGAATATTGATTCAAAACAGATAATTTTTAGTCGCTTATCAATTCTTAAATCCTAAGAATCAATCTTTTTGTCAATGTCATTTTTAGTTGATGAATGAACAGAACATTGTAGTGCACCCATCCAATAAATCTCAAGTTCGTGCGGCTCTTGAATAAATTCCATTTCTTCCTTTTTGCTACTGGTTTCTAAATAATCATGACTGAAAATTAGAAGGAATGATAAAACGTATAGATCAACATACTAACGAATCATGTCTCACGTAATCGCTCAAACTGAGAAAGTAACTATATATACATGACAACTGCTCTCTCTGGGTTAGCCACAGATCTGAATGTTCACTGAACGTACTTGAATATATTATAAATACAGTATACTCTAAGTATAAATAAAATCTAAGTAAAAAAAATAATTATAATAAATCTAAGTATAATAAATAAAAATATAAGTATTCTTTAAAAAATATGATGATATTTAATGCAAACGTTATAGTATTAACATTACTGTAGTATGAAGCAGGGTGGCCGAGAGTCTGGGGCATTTTACGCAGCTGTTTTTATTTGCTTATATGCCACAGTCGCCACCCATTTCATTTTGTTGTTTATGTTTATTTTAACGATTAAAGTTATATTTTGTTACATTTACGTTTGATCACTTAAATTCACATTGTTTTATCTCATTCTAATGAAGGTCACTTTATCTGGCAAAATTAAAATTGTGGAGTAACACAGCGCTGTTTTACTTGGTCAAAACAATCATAATATAAATACATTTTTTAGTATTTTGAAAGTTGTGTTACTCTGTGCGTTCGCTCGGTGGCTGCTATGAGACACTTGTTGCACATTGCAGTAAGCTAGATCGGTACTAGAATATCATATTAATAAAAGCTGGATGACTTGTGTTTCTAAGTGGCATGCAATTAATTAAACAAGTAATAAAAACTCAGTGAGTGTTTTAGCGCAATTTTCTGACGTCATGGGATCACAACACTAACGCCGCCTTCACACTGGCAGTTGAAATCAGCTCCGATACGGCAGCGAAACGACCGGAAGTCATTCATTTCCTATGGAGATTCGCAGACCGCATGCGAATGGGTCCGAACCAGGTGCGAACGAGTGCGGTGCGAAAAAAATCGTGTCCGTTGGCCATCCGGATGCGTTCAAAAAATTGAACTCTTGCGAAAGGCTACGGACGGTTTCTATCCGAAAATCCCAACGGAAGTTAGCGTTGCTATGGTACTGATAAACAAACCTGGATTCTTAACTTTTAATAAAATAAATAATGATTTTATAACGATTAGTTGTCATGTCATTTTTTTATTTTCATGATGTTTTAACGTTATTAGGGCAGTTAATACAATTAAATTATTCAATATTTAAATATACTCGCTTCCGAGGCTTCCGACCACTGATCTATATAATGACATATATATTGTGTCCGTTGTGTACGACGTCCGCTGGGGGCGTATTGCGTATTACGGAGCTGATTTCAACTGCCAGTGTGAAGGCGGCGTAAGAGATAGTAAATCTTTTCCTGGATTTTTTTTGTGCGTTCCCGAGATTAGACCTTCCTTAACATAATGCCGAAAACCCGAAGTCTCTAGGTGGTCTGGTTGAGGAGTAGATAGAAGTACAAGTTTGGTGCGCACAGACAGAACAGAAATCATGAGTTAACAATCGCAATTTTGTCCGGTGGAAAATTGCGCTAAAAAATATATATTGTATGGTGGAGAAAATGCTGTATTACTGTTACTACAAATAAAGCTCTT
Organism: Squalius cephalus; assembly: GCF_949319135.1. Lineage (NCBI taxonomy): Eukaryota > Metazoa > Chordata > Actinopteri > Cypriniformes > Leuciscidae > Squalius > Squalius cephalus. The sequence goes on from NC_137139.1 coordinate 35,970,388, forward strand.
TCTGATTATAAATGATTTTCTCGATCCGCCCCTGGTGAGGAGCAGGGCTGCAGGTGCAGTGTCAGCGCCCCCTGGCTGTGGAGCTGCAGCAGCCGCACAAACTCTTCCGGCATCTTGTGTATGTTGGGGTGCGGGCGATTCAGGTCATAATAATGGTATGGAATCGGCTGATCCTGCAGGTCGCTGTCGAACGGCCAGAATCCATAAACGTGAACATTCTCACACAGTTCCAGTGCAGTGCTGATTAAAATAAACCCAGAGGAGAGGCGTTCCTCCTGCAAGCCACGCCCCTTCCAGAACCGGTCCAGTGTCCGCAGGTAAGAGGGGCTGAAGAACGCCACCGGCTGCTGAGGTCTGATTGGCTGGAGGACTTTGAGTGTTTTGATTGACGGTGATGTGCATATTGTGAAGGCGAAGGCAGGAATAATGAGGGAGGCGTTTCCGTACACACTGACCCGCTCCACCAACGGATCCGGATTCTTCTCCAGGTTTTTGTATCTACAGAAACACAGTTTTTAATAAATGCTACTGACAGAACACTAGATGATCATATTTGTATACACCAGGGAAATATGTCTCTGTTCCCCATCTGTCAGTCACTAATACGTTACGTTGACTGACAAATGTGGTCTCACTTGGGAGCTCCTATCATCGCTGAGTTTTATAAAAATGGCCAATGGAATTGGTGACTGGAATTTGCATGTCAAGCCACTCCCCCGTACATATGGGTATATAAGATGGCGGCCCACATCCACTCATTCAACCGATCTCTCTAGACTGGTGAAAAGGGCGCATTAAGCGTACATTCACGTCTCGATTCTACCTCGACACAGACCGATTCATCAGTTTGGCTTCAAGGGTTGGGCATACTAGTACAAGGTCCTCCCCTTTGGCCTGTCCCTGTCTCCCCGCGTCTTTACCTAAGTCGTGGAGGCTGCCCTTGCCCAGCTAAGGGAAGTGGGCATTCGCATTTTAAACTATCTGGACTACTGGCTCATTCTAGCTCACTCTCGAGATCTGGGACCTAGTGCTCAGGCTCCTCGGCCATCTGGGGCTTCAGGTCAACTGGGAAAAGAATAAGCTCTCCCCCATGCACTGTATCTCTTTTCTCGGTATGGAGTTGGCGCTTCTCACCATTGCTCAATTGAAATGCCTGAGTATACATTCAGGGGAAAACAGCGGCTCCACTAAAACATTTCCAGAGGCTCATGGCATCCGCCGCCTCAGTAACGCTGCTCAGGTTGATGCCTATGAGACCGCTACAGCACTGGCTTCACAGCCAAGTCCTGAGATAGGCACTCCGTGTGACCATCACACTGATCTCTCTGTTCAGCCCTTGGTCAGACTTTGCCATTCTACGGACTGGAGTACCCTTAGAACAAGTGTCCAGGCATGTTGTTTTTTATTAAAGCGGTAGTTAGATTTTTATTTAGAAATATCAATCAATAAAAAAAGAATGGGGCTAAAAATTAACCTGAAAAGTCTTCATTTAAATGATCATCAAAGCTGTGTTTTTATTGGTGTGTGTGTGTGTGTGTGTGTGTGAACACTGACTGAAGCTGACTGGGGTTGATGGTTATCAGGTCCGTCTTCAGTCCAACATCACTGTCATTAACTGTTGCCAAATTAAACCTGAAAGAGAGAGAAAACCTCATATTAACAGGAAGGATGGATGAATACTGATGGATGTGTTGTGGTCAGTGTGGGAGCAAGGAATGATGGGATGTGTTTACCGTATAACAAAGTCTGCGTTGTCAATCTCACGTCCACAGCTGCTGTTTTTCAAAATCCCACCGCTGCCGATCACAGCACACCGACCCAGACGCCGACCGGACCAGGGGAAGTCCTGCACACACACACACACACACACACACACTTGAATATGTGGTTTATGGAAACTTTCCATAGGCATAATGATATTTATACTGTACAAACTGTATATTCTCTCCCCTTACACTAACCCAACCCCTACATATACCCATACACACAAAACTTTCTGCAATTTTTCATTACATTTAAAAAAAAAAAAAACTGTTACTATGATTTTAATTAAAGCCATAAGAATGTGTCCTCATAAACCATGGTTACATTTTTATACCACATATTTGGGTCCTCATTAACCATATATACAAGAACACATACACATGCATGCACACATTAACATGCACACACACACACACACACATTGGGATGTTTGGGGACTTTCCAAAAACATAATGATTCTTATACTGTACACATTTACACTAACCCTATCCCTAAACCTACCCATCACACAAAACTTTCAGCATTTTTACATTTTCAGAAAACCTCACTTAGTATGATTGCTAAGCTGTTTTCCTCATGGACACCAAAAATGTCCGGCTCAAAACTCTCTCACTCTCTCAAAAATACACACACAATCACTCACTGCCACAAACAAACACCCTTTCTTTCTCTCTCACACACACACAAACACACTCTCTCTCTCACACACTCACACTCACACTCACATTCTCTTTCACACTCACAAGAACACACACACACACACACACACACACACAAGCACACTCTCTCACACACACACACACACACACACACACTCTCTCTCTCTCTCTCACTCACTCACACTCACAGACAGACAGACAGACACACACACACACACACACACACACACACACACTCTCTCTCTCTCACTCACTCACAGACAGACAGAGACACACACACACACACACACACACACACACACACACCTCAGGTAGCATACTGTGAAGTGCTGCATTCATTTTGTATGTTTTTGTTGTGCTTGTTTCATATTGGATGGATTGATTGATGGCTGTGTTGCTTTTGGTGAGAATGAATGATCCTGTGGCGTTACAACAAAACTGCAGCCGGATTCTGTCATAAACACACAGAGAGAAAGAGAAGAGTTTATGAGGATTCATTTTACATAATCATCTCTGTTAAAATGACCCACTTCAGTATGCTACGATTTATTGTTTGAACAGTTTTACCAGCTTGTCTCTTTAAACACTATTTAAACATTACGTTTGATTTTGCCAGATCGGTTCAAAACCATTTCACCTGTACTCAAACAATGCTTTCAGATCATACACACATCAGTCAATATATAAACACTACAGATCATTCATTAGACTCTACATCAAAAAAATGGAGAACAGCATCCATAGGTTACAGTAAATAATCGTAATCTAATATCATTAAGAACGGGACATGGTATGAATAACTAGATAGGGGAAAGTGGGGTGAGTTGTGCCAGTTTTTACTCAAAGTGACTTTAAAGTGAGGCCATGGCAGTAATGCCTTCAACTTAAGGATGTACATATATTTCAGGATGTGGTGCATCCCTGAGAACAATAACTTTGGATCTGAAATAAATTGTTTCAGAAATATAGCTCTTGGTAAAAAGTGGTCTCATGGCACAACTTGCCCCTGGTGCGGGGGACGTTGTGCCTTTGGGGGAATACATTGGGGGTAAATTGTGCCAGTGATTTCTGAAGTAAAACAGAACATTTTAATGTTATGAACCGTAATGCTATATGAAAGCAAGATAAATTCAATACAAAATGACTAATTTAAGGTTTATTTAGATACTGTCACCCTGGAATACATGCGTTTTTCCTACTATGGTCAATTGCATAGGGATTTTGTATTGAACATAACTCTGGATCACAGTGTCATAGAGACAAGGGGGCGGGCTCATTTTACTCAGACGACCAATCAGTCTCTCAGGATCATTGTGAAGCTATCAAGCTACGCCCTAGCAACCATTTAGAGCACCATAGCAACACAATATATGATATTTGTGAATCATTTCAGGCAAAAAGGCTTTGGCAATAGATGCCTGTTGACATAGCGCTGTCTGTCAATTATGTAACATATAAGAATAAAGTGACTAGGCTAATTTCTAAACATCCTATTGTGACATAGGCCACTTAAAAACGGAATAAAACTTCTCTTTAATAACATAGTGCAAACTCAAAACTGAAATCAGTGTTAGCTAAATTAAACAAATAGCAGGCAGGCCCAAGTCAAACAATGATGAGGCATGCCCATCTCCTCACTTCTCAAGATTATCCCCTGTGAGTATGTTGGTCTAGGTGGTCTGGAACTGGCACAACTTAACCCAGGCCCTTTGGCACAAATCATCCCAGACCCACAAGTTTGAAAAACTAGCATGATCCAGCAGTTAAGAGCTAACATCATGCTAACTGTATAGACTCATTGTGTAGCCTACTAAAGCACTAAAACATGTGTGAAATGGTTTCAAACTTATCTATAATTGTTCAGACACTACAATCAAAAAACCTTACTCATAGAAATTTTACTTTGAAAGGGAAAAAACAGTTTTTTTGCACTAAAATGTGCTTTACTCTCATGTCATGTGTCTCTCTTCTTTGGAGGATGAGTAAAAGTGATTAGGCTTGTTCGACTTCATGCAGCTCTGCGCAGACCGATCGGCGGCTGACTTAAAGCAGTGCATACCGGTTAGAAATTTTGTCCGACTTGATACAGCGCCGACGCCACGTGACTGTGACGTATGCCATCAAAGTACCGCGAGAGCGATTCGAGAGTAGCCGGAGAACTCAGCCAGCGCAGCTTCTCCAGAGCGGCTGCACGAGGGCTGATGACGACACAGCTGTTCCACGATTGGCTGATGACGACACAGCTGTTCCATGATTGGCTGGATTCACCACATGACAACAATCATGTGTGTTTCGTGTTTATTCGAACACCTTTAGTTCCTCTAAAGCTCTCAAATCAGTTTATTATAACAGTGAACACTCTTTTCATGTCGTTGTCATGTTATATTGTGTCATGTTTATCAAATTAAAACTGATTAAAAAACGTAGACTTCACTTCATTGATAGTAGCTTATGTTGAACTTTATTCTTGTTCAAACAGACGCTGTATGAAGCAGTACATAAAGTATTGAATGAAAATGTGTCTGAAACATCTGTGTATTATTTGGCAAATATTGCATTTATTTCACTTCAGCTGTGGTAAAGTATGCAAACACCACGTGGAGCGGTCACCACGGAAACCAGAAAGTGTCCGACTTCACGTCTCCGTTTGCAGCTCCTCCCGTCGGCACACGGCTACTCTCGCCGATCGGTTGCATCCAGCCGCAGCCGATGTCGAACACACCTATTGCTTTTCAAAATGATGTGGTCACATGACCAATTTCTTCTATGGTTTTCCAGAAACAAGGGTGGAACTACTTCCCCCCTGGCACAAATCACCCCACTCTCCCCTACATTTAATTAACACAAGGAGCAAGAGCATACATACAAACAACTAGCATCACATTAAATACTGGACAAGGAATTTAGGTAAACTTAGGGCTTATATACACAGGGAAAACAAAAAGAGCTAAATGAAACGCAGGTGAAACTAATCAATAACTTTGGGAGCAAACTGGCTCTCACCAGAAAACTATTTCAATTAACAATGACAGGGAACACAGGCAAACGTACTCGGTTACTAACGTAACCTCGGTTCTCTCTAGTAGAGCTATTATCTGGTTTTTCATCACCGAAGCAACCAGAGCGTGTGCATGCACGGCAAGATACGCAGTACTAGTTCCCTCTACTAGAGAGAACCGAGGTTACGTTAGTAACCGAGTACGTTCTCTTACGAGAGGTCTCTCGTACTGCGTAAGATATCTTACGCTAGGGGACCCAATGCAAGACGTTGTGCATGCTGGGATCTGACACCAAAGACCCAAGGGCGAAAGCCCGGGGTTCGTATAGTGCACAATCACCCAGGGAACTCACAGGGAGTCCAGGAAGAGGGAGGGGCGAAGCCGCACACTCTTCCACGTATAGCAGCGTCGCTTAGACGCAAATTACATCATACAGACAGGGCGGGGTACGGCCTGAACTGATGGGGAAATGTGGGTATTACACAGTTTGCCCGAAAACATCTTTGTGCTGTTGTTTTACACTGTCGATCATTGAGCTGTGCTCAGTAGATGCAGCATTCTGAGCTGATAGCATCAGGACAGACAATACTGGTTAACTAGACCGACAGCAGCCTGGCCTGCAGGGCGGGAACCTCTAGGTTGTAAAACCTTATAAATGTAGACGGGGAGGCCCAGCCCAACGCCGTACAAATATCTTGCAAGGCAGTCCCACTCGACCAGGCCCACGAAGAGGCCATGCCTCTCGTGGAGTGCGCTCTGACACCCAACGGGCATTGCATGCCCTTGGAGGCGTATGCTAGCGCAATAGCATCAACTATCCATCTGGATAGGCTCTGTCTCGACGCGGCTAGTCCCTTAGAGCACCCGCTGAACGAAACAAAGAGCTGCTCTGTCTGTCTGAAAACAGACGAGCGAGACACATAAGCTCGTAATGCTCTGACTGGGCAAAGGAGGCTCGCGTCTCTTTCCTCATCAGGGACCGGTAGGGCTCACAGGGAAATGACCTGCGCCCTAAACGGTGTGTTGAGGGATTTTGGAACATAACCGTGCTTAGGTTTGAGTATAACCCTTGAGTCATTAGGCCCAAATTCCATGCACGTCGCGCTCACAGAGAGCGCGTGCAAGTCCCCTATGCGCTTCACTGAAGCGAGAGCCAGCAGAAACACAGTCTTGAAAGACAGATGTTTCAGATCAATCGTCTGTAAAGGCTCGAATGGGCCACCTTTCATGGCTTCCAGCACCGTAGAAAGGTCCCATACAGGGACTGAGGGAGGTCTGGAAGGATTCAGTCTCTTGGCCCCTCTAAGGAAGCGGATGACTAAATCGTTCCTTCCTATTGACTGACCAAGCGTTGTTCTCGAGAACGCTGCTATAGCCGCCACATAAACTTTGAGCGTGGAAGGGGTCCTGCCCTTATCCAACAGCTCTTGTAGGAAGGAAAGCACCTCCGTCACTCCACGGTCAGTGGGTGACACGCCACGGGCTGTGCACCAGCCCGAAAACACTGACCATTTCGAGGAGTAGAGACATCTCGTAGACGGAGCTCTAGCCTGCGTGATCGTGTTTAACACTCCCTTAGGGAGTTCAGTATGTACCCGTTGATGGCCCAGACATGAAGGGACCACAATTCTGGGTGAGGATGCCAGATCGAGCCGTGAGCCTGAGAGAGGAGGTCTCTCCTCACTGGCACTGGCCATGGGGCAGTGCTCGCTAGCTGCATCACAACTGGGAACCAAGGTTGTTTTTTCCAGAACGGTGCTACGAGCAGTACTGAGCATCCTTCTTCCCTGATCCGCTCTATCACCTGAGGCAGGAGAGAGACGGGGGGAAATGCATAGAGTGGGCGGCGGGGCCATACATGAGCCAGCGCGTCCCTGCTCTTGGAGAAAAATTCCGGGCAGTGAGCGTTTTCTTGAGACGCGAACAGGTCTACTTCCGCTCTGCCGAATTTCTTCCACAGCAGTTGGACTGTCTGTGGGTGTAGAGACCATTCGCCTGCCGGAACATTGTTCCTGGACAGTCTGTCTGGTCCTATGTTTAGGAGCCCTGGCACGTGCGCTGCTCTCAGCGAGCGCAGGTTGCACTGAGCCCATACCAGGAGGCGTTCTGCTAGCCTGTGCAGGTTCCTGGACCTGAGGCCGCCCTGGCGATTTATGTAGGACACCACAGACATGTTGTCCGAGCGGACCAGGACGTGGCGTCCTTTTATTTGGGGACAAAAACGCGTCAGCGTGTTGTCTACTGCCAACATTTCGAGGCAGTTTATGTGCAGAAGCTTCTCCCGTTCTGACCACAGGCCGAAGAACGGTCTGCCCTCGAGCAGCGCTCCCCATCCCGAGGTGGATGCGTCCGTAGACACCACCCTCACCCTCGAGGAAGTCCCCAGGCTTACACCTAATGTACCAGTCGTCCGCTTTCCAAGGTTTCAGAGCTGTGACGCACTTCTGATTGACCTTGAGACGAAGCAGACCGGATGTCCACGCTCAGCGTGGGACTCGCGCTTTCAGCCAGAACTGCAGTGTGCGCATGCAGAGCAGGCCCAGCTGGAGCACTGATGATGCTGAGGCCATGAGACCCAGCATCTTCGGAAATTTCTTGAACGGGACAGATGCGCCGCAGCGGAAAGAGTTCGCTGCACGCTGAATGTCTACCGTGCGCTGTGGTGATAGTCGCGCTATTATGGACAGCGAGTCCAGCTCTGTGCCCAGGAAAGATATCGTCTGACTGGGGGACAGAGAGCTCTTCGCCAAATTGACTCTGAGACCCAAATTCTCGAGGTGATCGAGTAAAATGGTCGTGTGCTCTATGAGCACTGAGCGAGATTGCGCTAGAATCAGCCAATCGTCCAAATAGTTCAGTACTCGCACGCCCCTCATTCTGAGGGGTGCGGGCGCCGCATCCATGCACTTCGTAAATGTACGGTGTGCCAGGGATAAACCGAACGGCAGGACTGTGTACTGATATGCCTGGCCCTCAAAGGCGAATCTCAAAAATCGCCTGTGATGTGACGCTATCTGTATTTGAAAATACGCGTCTATCAGATCTATTGACACGAACCAATCTCCTCGGCGAATCTGCACGAGAATTTTTCTGGTCGTGAGCATCCTGAACTGTCGCTTCACAAGCACTCTGTTCAGTTGCCTTAGATCTAGTATGGGTCTGAGACCCCCGTCTTTTTTCGGTACCAGGAAGTATCTGCTGTATAGCCCTCCTTCGCTCTGAACTTGAGAGAGAGGCTCTATGGCCCCTTTGCTCAATAGTTTCGCCACTTCGGCTCGAAGTAAATGTGCTACTTCTGTTTTTACCGTGGTCTCGACGCGCGCCGTATAGCGGCGAGGGCATCGGCAAAACTGCAGCGAATAGCCTCTTTTTATAATGTCTAGCACCCACTTCGAAACCCCGGGCAGCTTTGCCCATGCATCTGCATGAATAGCTAGGGGTTGAATACGAAGCGCGCTCCGTTCGCTCAGCGATGGAGAGGCTTCGGTGTGCTGTAACACAAGCGTCGCGCTCGTGACATTTGAGGCAGGGGGCACGCTGATAACAGCGGGCAGATTGCCCGCGCTCGACTCCTCTGCGGCGGTCAACCGAGAGGGGGAGGGCTGGGCGAGTCCTGTAGGAACTGTCATGTCTGTGTGTGGATGTGGGCGTGGGATAGCGGGCACATTTACCACACCGAAAGCATTGTTCGCTTGAGTGAAGCAAATGCACGCTGGTTTCGTTTTTACAGAAACCGTGAGACATGCATAACGTAGTGTTTGTGGGCATTGGGTAGTGGGCACATTTACCTCGTTTGATGCGCAATCGATCTGAGTCGATTTTATGTGCACTAGCCCTGTGTGACGGGCTGTGCTTGTGTGTAGAGATGGGCACTGGGCAGTGGGCATTCTTTCTACACATAAAACACCATCGGCCGTGGCCGGGACACCAGAAAATACACTCTCTTGGGGATTTATCTGGGTAGCCGTGAAAACGGCATTTGTATGCAGGCAAGCGGGCGACAGAACCGGCTTGTTGGCTGCAGAAAACACTGGACCAGTCACATTTGCTGGAACTGGACGAGCGAATAGCTTTGGTGGAAGTCCGGCCGCAGAGGGACTCGACCACCGTCGTTTTCCTAGGCGTGCTAGGACGACTTCGGGGCCTCGGGCTTTACCACAATCCTAGGCCGTGGGCCACGCATGGCGGGGCGGCGGGCGGATGAGCGAGAGCGGAATAGCACTCTAGCTGAATAGGGGGCGTTCCAGGACTAAGCGACTTCTTCGTGTAGCTCAGGAAGAAAAGGCGCTGGTTTGGACGCAGGCGAAGCGCGCTCCCCAGGCAGGAAAAAGCAAAAAATCCAGCCGGTTGTGAGCGGGCTGCTCGGGCGAAGACCACTCGAGGCCGAGGCTCGCCGCGGCCTGTGCGAGTACTCGCATGACGCTCCCTTGCCTGACGATGTGCGGGCAGGGGGCGCGAGATCCTCAGAGCTCGCCCAATCCTCACCGCCTGACGCCAGGATAGAGCAGGAATCATCCTCTCCCAGCAGGGCTTCCTCGTCAGCGATGTCGACGGAAGCGGCGGCAGACAGCGGCCGCTGTCCGTCAGGAAAAGAGGCTGATGAAGCCGGTGAAGCAGGCGGGCGAACCGGCGAGCTTTGGTGGCTGGGGGAAGGTTCCGGGACCCGCTGGGCACGGCGTTTTTTACGGCGCGACACGGCGGCGGGCAGGGGAGCAGTCTCGGTGAAGAAAGCCAGGCGAGTCCTCAGAGTTGCCATGGGCAATAGCTCGCAGTGAGGGCAGCCGCCATCAGCGAGCGCGAGAGCTGCATGTTCCTCACCCAGGCAGGAAACGCAGATCACATGGCGGTCCCCGTCGCTGAGTGTGGCTCTGCACGAGCCGCAGGAAGGCATTTTAAAAAAGACGCTACTCTTTTAGGATCGCCGCCGCGACACACACACACACAATACAGAGAGTAAAAGGATATAAGCGCCGGAAAGCGCAGCAGGAAGGCAAGGAAGGCGGCGCGGCCAGCGACTTCAGTGACTCGTCCCGCTGAAGGTGCTCTCTCTCAGACGGCGCGGCTTCTCTCCAGCTCCAGCGCTGCGTGTGCTTCGCTTGAAGGATGAAAAATCAGGTAATAGCTGCCTGCGAGCGGTATTTATAGGCCTAGACCACGCCCGTTTCGACGGGATGTGACGCAGCAGGCGCGAAGCACCCTCATTGGGTCTGGTGTCACGCCAGGCCTCGCTCGATAGGCTGCTGCAGTTGCCGCAGTTATTTTTTTACATTATATTTATTGGGTTCTTTCTTCAAAAAAAACCAAAAAAAACAAAAAAAAACAATACAAAATATAAAATACAAATTGAATAATTCTTTCCATATCACAACCCTATATCACACCCCAAACCTCCCTCCCACAGTGCCACTAATAAACCATAAACAGATTAAACAAGAAAAAGGCATTTAAAGTCATATGAAATTGAGGTATTTTGTCCTGTTGTTGTTATACCCATACATGAAAGGAAACTGCCCCAGTGTTTTACAAACAGATCTTGACGTTTCTTCAAACAAAATGCGATTTTTTCAAGAGGTACATAGGATGATACTTCTGTAGTCCACATAGAAGTAGTAGGTGGTTTAGAGTCCTTCCACCTCAATGTTATGCATTTTATTGCTGCTAAAAGAGCTAATCTAACAAACCTCAGATTAATCCCCCTTCGTTCATCCAGTAATGAAGTGTGCCCCAACAAGATAAGCCTGGGCTCCCTGAGTATATTAGTACCGACAACTGTGCCAATGATCTCTAAGACCCCTTCGCAGTATACCTCAAGATCAGGACAAGACCACAACATGTGTAAAAGTGTCCCTGTCTGCACTTTGCATCTGGGACATAGCTCTACTTATAGTTACTTTTAAAGGCGTGTAGTCTTACTGGGGTATAATAGACTCTGTGTATCACGTTAAATTTTTCCCATTTAGATTTAACATTGCAAAGATTACCAGCCATCAACTGGGACAGCTTACCATAAATAAATGATATAAGACCTTTAGTGTCTTTTTTATCAGATAAGATGTCCTCCAGGGGGGAAAGGGAGAGGTTAGATAGGCGACCACCTTGCTGAGTCTGAATGTAGTGTCTAACTTGTAGATATTTAAAGAAAAATTTAGAGGGGAGGCAAAATTTCTGTTGTAGCTGCTTGAAAGACATGAGTGTATCCCCATCATAAAGTTCTTCAGAGGTTTGAATACCACAGTCATACCATTGTTTGGTTATGCCATCTTTAAGAGCTGAGGTATAGGAAAAGATTATAATAAAAGGCAGTGGATCTGAACAAAGTTTGTTTGCATTCCATCTTTTTCCTGAGGTCTGTACACATTTTACAAGTACCAACAATCAGAGGATTAGAAGTCAATTTCTTTAAGCAATTCAGAGGAACAAAAGCTGTTGCAGCAAGAGCTATACCCTGTACTTGTGCTTCCTCTAATTGTCGCCACACTGGAGGAGAGGCGCATTTTGATCGCCAAATCCAAATTGAGCGCAGCTAAGCTGCACAGTAATACAAATAAAAATTGGGCAACTTTAGTCCATCGTTCCGGAATGTCATAAATAGCGAACTTAGCTTAACCTGTGGCACTTTTCCTTTCCATAAGAACCTCGAAATAATACTATTAAAAGCTCCTTAAAAAAATTTTTTGGCAAAACAGGGGGAAGTACCTGAAACAAATATAAAAACTTTGGTAGTATGGTCATTTTGATAGAATGTACCCGGCCAATTAATGAAATAGGGAGAGATTTCCACCTATCTAAATCCCCTTCTACTTTTTTAAGTAAAGGAGCATAATTTAAGTTATACAACTGAGACAGATCTCTGGATATTTGTAGTCCTAGATATGTGAATTTATCCATATTCCAGGCGAAGGGAAAATTTCTAAGAGGTAATCGGGTAGCAGCTATATTAAAGGTGGTATCAGTGATTTCAGGCCCAAAAATATTTTTATCACATTCATCTAATCTTTCCTAACGATCCGCTAGCTGCCCGCCCCATAAGCATGCCGTCAAAAAAACGCGTATCTGTAGGCAGCCTAGGCTCTGAGATCTGCACACAAAAACAAATGGTTTAGCCAAACACTAAAAACCAAAACAAAAAGTGTTCCAACCAATCACCGACAAGGGGAGGGTGTTGTGAGGTTTTGTGCTCGTGCACGGCTGCATGCGAAGTCAGAGCTGAAGATCGTTAGGAAAGATTAGATGAATGTGATAAAATATTTTTGGGCCTGAAATCACTGATACCACCTTTAAGGGGCATAGAGACACTCTTGTTTACATTAATTTTATAACCAGATATGATTCCATAATCTTGTAGTAGAGTCGTCAATGCTGGTATAGTAGAGTTTACATTAATCAAATACAACATGATATCGTCTGCGTATAGTGAGATTATATGCCGAGATTGAATGACGTCATGCAAGCGAATTGCAATAGCTAAAGGCTCTATTGCTAGCGTGAATAAAAGGGGAGAGAGAGGGCAACTCTGACTCGTGAACCGCTCCAAGGAAAATAGAGTCGAAATTTCACTATTGGTCTGAATAACTGCTGTTGGATGGTTATAAAGCATCTTAACCATATTAATAAATTTAGGGCCAAAATTCATCTTCTGGAGGACCGAAAGCAGATATTGCCACTCAACTCGGTCAAAGGCCTTTTCGGCGTCTAAAGAAACGGCAATAACGGGATAGTCCACCTGAGAGGCAGAAAAAATTACATTTAGAAGCCTGCGAACATTGTCAAAATGGCATCGATTTTGAATAAATCCTATCTGATCCATATGCACCAACTGTGAAATTACTTTTTCCAATCTTAAGGCAATAATTTTGGCAAACACTTTGTAATCTGCGTTGAGTAATGAAATTGGCCTATATGAGCCACACAGACAAGGGTCTTTACCAGGCTTAAGTAGAAGAGTTATCATAGCCTGTTCGAGAGAGTCTGGTAGACGTTGAGACTCTATAGCTTGCATATGCATATCCTTCAGTGGCTTAATTAATTTGGGTATAAATGCTTTTTAAAAAATCTATAGGAAAAACATCCAAACCAGGCGATTTGCCAGCAGCTAGGCATGATATGGTATGGCCTAGTATGGATATATTGTATTTCGACCTCAGTGATGTCCCCCTCCAAATTGTCCCTGGAAACTTTAGTAAGAGATGGTATGTTCAATTTATCCAGGAAAGTATGTGCTTTCACCATATCAGTACCTTGGGAGGTATATAACAATTTATAGAATTGCATAAATTCCTGATTAATAAGAGTAGGATCTCTGATAACAGTATTGTCAACTCGACGTATTGCATTAATAGGCCTCACTGCATCTTCTTTTCGTATTTGCCAGGCCAACAATTTGCCAATTTTATCCCCATGCTCAAAATATCGTTGTTTGGATCTAAGGAGGACACACTCTGCTTCTTTAATGGACAGCATATCGTACTAAAGCCGCAGTGAGCTTAGTTTCTAAAACATATTTTCATCTCCACAGACAGAACAATCCTGTTCCACTTTTTTAATGTCTTTAGAAAGTAGATTCAGTTGACTCTGATATTTTTTCTTTTTACCAGATGAATATGATATAATTATTCCCCTTAGATAGGCCTTTAATGACTCCCAAACCACCCCTGGAAAAGCAGAGCCCGCATTAAAGTCCAAAAAACGTTCTATATTGTCATTTAAAAAAGCTATAAAGTCAAGGTCATTGAGGAGATAGTTACTAAATCGCCATCTTCTAAGATGTGTTCTGGTAGTAGGAGCATTAACCGTAAGGACTAATGGGGAGTGATCAGATAAGGTCTGTGGAAGGTTATTCACATGAGTCAACTAAGTATTCCTGTGTTTTGTGCAAAAGAAAAAAGTCAATTCTGGAAAAACTTTTATGTGGCCGGGAATAAAAAGAGAAATCTTGTTGGGACTTATGTAAAGCCTTCCAAATATCTATCAGCTCTAATTTAGCCATCATGTGACAGTGTTTCACAGCTCTTGCTGATGGTGTCAAGGCAGAACATTTAACAGGTGATCTGTCTGTTGGGTCTAGGACCAAGTTAAAGTCACCTCCAATGATTGTACAAGGCAAAAAAAGTTTGAAATGTAAAATATGAAAAAATTGAGGTTCAACTTGATTGGGGGCATAAACATTTGCTATTGCGATACTTTCAGATGCAATATATCCTTTAAGGACAATATATCTTCCATATTTGTCTTTGACCACATGTTCCAAAACAAAAGGCACTCTGCGATTTATCAGAATAGCAACCCCTCTTGAGTGATAACTTACAATGATCCTCCTCAGTCAAATGGGTCTCTTGTAAGAGAGCAATGTCTATCTTATTTTTCTTTAAAAACAACAGTATTTTCTTTCTCTTTAAATTGTTATTAATCCCATTAACATTCCAGGACAAATATTTATACTTATCTCTTTCAGTTATAAGTCAAAATAAAATAAAAGCAACACAAAAAGATTGAGAAAAAAACAAAGCAAGAAAATGCCCCCCCCCCCTCCCCAAAAAAAACACGCGTAACGTTGTATACTGAACATGCACAACTTCAAGCTAAAGCTACCCACATACATCCACAGAGTAATTAACGCTGACTACGCCATCTGCTGAGCAAGGAAAGTTAGTAAGTACAAACTGGACAGAACTATTTCAGAGAACAACTTATAGATAGAATGGTAAGATAGACA
This sequence comes from Squalius cephalus, assembly GCF_949319135.1. NCBI lineage: Eukaryota > Metazoa > Chordata > Actinopteri > Cypriniformes > Leuciscidae > Squalius > Squalius cephalus. Next base: position 35,985,522 of record NC_137139.1, read on the forward strand.
ATTGAACAGATTCATTATTGTCCATTCTTACAGCTATTCGGAGCTCACATGTCCGTAGATCCAGTAGCTATTTACAACGTACCTACAGTCTCACTCCGAACTCGTTGACGACAGAAGTGTTGGATGATGAGTTTTCAAATAAGCCTCTGCAGTGTCTTTCGAGCTGAAAGATCGCACGCCCTCTGGTAGATCCACTCTCAACGTGGCCGGGTACTACATGCTGTTTGAAATACTATGATCCCGGAGCCGTCTTCTAAGAGGAGCAAACGCCTGTTTCTTCTTGTAGAGGGTCGTTGACATGTCCCGGAAGATCATGATTTTTGAATTGCCATATGTAAGCCCTTTTTTCTCCCGTGCAGCATTCAGTATTGAGACTGTATCTCTGAAGCGAAGCAATTTAATCACGATGGCCCGTGGTCTTTCGTATTCTGCCGGCCGGCGCTGAAGCGTACGGTGAGCTCGTTCAATTTCAAATGGGCGCTCCTGATTGACACCGGTGATTTTTGGAAGCCATTCCACCCCTTCAGGAAAGCCAACAAGGCGTTAATTGTTACGCCTGGAGCTATTTTCAAGATCATCGACCTTATCTTTCAAAGTATTTCATACTCCGCGTGCTTTTTACCGTCCGCGATGTCTTCACGCAGACTCACAATGGCTTCTTCAAATCCGTCTTGGCGTGATTCGAGTTCGCACAATTTTTGCCTCGTTTCCTGAAGGTCGCTGTGTACTTTGTCTACTGAGTCCCGTATTTCGCACAGACGCCTGTCTAGCATGACTTGAATTTTCGCAAAACCTTTCTCCAGTTCTAAATGGAACCATTCAGGGGGCGATGCCAAGCTAGCCGTTAAAGCTAAAGAGCTGTCTTCGGTAGCATTAGTTGTTTCCTTCTTGTTCTCGATGAGTTTTTTAGGAGGCATCTTCAGAAGTTGCCAAAAGAAGTGTATCCAGTTTAAATTAAAGAAAATACAAGCGTAGCCGCGTTTTACTCAAGCTGTGCAATATAAGCTGGATTTTCTGTGGGAGCGATGCTTTCCGCGTCTTACTCTATAGCGGCCATAACCAGAAGCCATATTATTAATTTTAAGGCCAGACAAGTAGTATGTTGAGGGTTGATTTGTAGGGAAGGACTACACACCTGCGCACATATATTCAAACGCACAAACCTATAGACTGAACTCGTAATACGCATGTGCACGCCATTGGCGTTCTCACTGGTTCGTGTTTTTGAAGTTTGCGCAGAAAGAACTTAAGAGTTTTCTGTTAAAACGGTGTCGTGTTAGCGGCCCCTAAGTTAATAACTAATGATCGTTGGGACGGAAGTGAATTAATCAAACTAACTTTAGCTGGACAATAACTTTAATCTAGAGCTACTATAAAGCCAAAACACTTTACTAAAGCTGTAAAGCTGCTTTGGAACAATCTACATTGTTAAAAGTGCTATATAAATGAAGATGACTTGACTTGACTTGCAGCTGAGGAGGGAGGGTGGGGACTGTGGAGGAGGACTACAGCAGATGAAGAGCAGGAAACCTGGGGAAATAACAGAGGGAGAGATCAGGGTGGCAATGATGGTGAGAGGAGCCAGGAGCAGATAAGTGGGGAGCCAGAGCACAGCCAGGACACTGGCCCACAGTAGCATAGAGGGAGGGAGGAGCCATGGTGGAGGCTTGGCTGTTGACACTAAGAGGACGATGGACAGGGATGGAGACGATGGAAGTGAAGTCCTACGTGTAGACAAAAAGCCAGCGAGAAAGGGCAACACAGATGGTCCTAGAGGCTGATCCGCAGTGAAGAGCGTCAGAAGTGGATCCAGGGTATCTAAAGGACTGAGGTGAGGTGGAGCCGGACGGAAGGCGGAGCCAGATGGAACTGAAGGGGAGTCCGTGGTGCAGGCAGGGCAACATCTGACCAAGGCGGAGCCAGAAACGGAGGGAAAAGGGAGCCCGGTGGAGCCACAAGGACGATGGAGGCTGGTGGAGCCGAGGGAGGGAAGAGCCCATGTGGAGTTGACAGGCTGAGGTGGAGTGATGTGATTAGTGGCTGGAGGCAGAGCCAGGTGATCCACTTGCCTTGGCGATGCTGGGGCAAATCCACACAGTGGAGTGGTGTCAGAGGAGGAGCCGAGGGGCTGAAGGGAACCAGCGGAGGCTGGGCTGAGGAACTGGCTACTATAGGAAGAGGCAGCGGGAGAGGGAGGCTGCACATGAACTCTGGAGACACAGGAGACTTCGAGCTGGGCGGAACAAGCGGAGACACAACAGACTGGGCGGGGACGGGAGAATCGAGACATCCTCTTCCAAATCATCCTAAAACTGTCCAGAAGCCAGGCACAACTAATCCTCAGTGGCAGGTGGCAGAATCAGAATCAATTTTATTCGCCAAGTGTGCGCAAACTGTTATAGAAGTGCACAGAACCGACTCAATAACAGAAGAGTAAAACTGTGTCATCTGTGCCTTTGGCAGGTTGAACTTCTTCTGTTGATGAAAGAAGTACAACCCCTGCAGGGCCTTTTTCACAATGGAATCAATGTGATTGTCCCACTTCAGGTCCTGAGAGATGATGGTGCCCAGGAACCTGGATAACTCCACTGCAGCCACAGTGTGCTCATGGTGGTGAGTGGGGGGAGTGCTGGGTGTTTCTCCTGAAGTCCACTATCATCTCCACTGTTTTGAGCGTGATCAGCTCCAGATTGTAATGACTGCTCCAGACAGCCAGTTGTCCAGTATCCTGTCTGTATGCAGACTCATCAATGTTGTGGATGAGAATATGTTGTTGACTGTGTTGTGTGCGGGGCTTCCCTTCATGCCTTCTTACTCCACAAGCAACCCCACATGGACGGACGATGTAGCCGACTCATGCACCTGGTCAGACTTCTCTTGTGCATTGGCTCCGGGACGAAGAAGGCCTTCGGCATTGGCTCGGGCTCATGCTCCGTAGTGGACATGAATTAGAATTTCTTTTTATTACAGTGATTGACAGTATACTGTCTTGTATTGCTAAACCAAGTTCCTGTTCAATTCTTTGGATATTTGAACTTTTCTTTTGTAATGCTTATCATCTACTGCAAGATCTCTTTACAGTAGTGTAATGAAAATAAACTTTTGGTTGAATTTCACTGTATCTGCACCCCTCTATTTGTTGTATACTGTATTAGACATTGAGCTGTAAAATGATTCCTGCTTGCCAAACGGAGGTTTTTATAACAGTGTTTTAGTCCAACGCCGTGGTACAACGAGCACACTCGGGCCCTTAAGAGAGCAGCCAGAAAAATGGAGCGCAACTGGAAGAAAACAAAAAAACAAATTTTTCGCATTTCATTGATAGAGAGCACGACTGCGTACAGAAAGGCCTTAAAAGCTGCTAGATCTGCTTATTTTTCAGCCCTCTTAGAAGAAAACAAACAAAACCCTAGGTATTTATTTGAAAAAGTGTATTAAAACAGTGTTTAAAATAAATTTTAAATTTATTGATTGTTATCCAATCACAGCCTCAGTTGAGGCACATCGAGAGATTTATTCGGAAAATGTGTTTCCATCACAGTTTATCAGATAAAAAAATGTATCCGCCTCAGTTGCAATTTATAAAAAAAATGTATGCACATTTTTAGAATTCATGCGCATCTTGACATTTCCATCCAGCATTTGTTTGTTTTTTATGCAATATCCCAAAATTTGCATAAAAACAGGCTGATGGATTTTTTTTCATATTGGTTATGTTGTGTGTGTTAAACAAGTGTAGTGCTGTGGAAACGAATTTCCCTCTGAGGACAATAAAGTTAATCAATCAATGGAAACATAGAAACTCACAGACTTAAGAACAAACCATATTTGGGAGTTCCTAAAAGATTCTGTCTTCTACGTAAGGGTTAATGCCCGACGAGGAGTCCATTGTCAGGTATTAATGGACGACGGCGAGGCGTGAACCGTCCGACGCGCAGCGGTTGCCTCCGCCGAAGTCCATTAATACCTGACAATGGACATTAACCCGCTTATACCATGGTCACTTGCCAAATAACACATTTTTAAAACATTAGTTTATATTTTAATTAGTTTTACAATCAAAATCTAAAGTTTTTACAAACAATAACTTGGTTTCCCTTTCAGTCACTCACGCTCGACGTAACGTCACCGTTACGACGTAAGTGGGATCACTTCAGAGAGCCTTATCATCTTCGAGTGTCTACAGAACGAACCAATGAACGTTGGCGTGCGTGAATCGCGTCACGCGCCCCCGCCCCGCAGCGCAGGTATAAACAGGAAGCGGGCGCACGCACACATTGTCTTTCACTTCAAGGCCGAGCTTCTGTGAGACTCTGTCTACGAGAATTCAGCTCTTTGAAGACTTCGAAGGAGATCTACTGTCTGATTGCAATGTTGGTGTGATGGCGCGATCAGCGGTGGCCCCAAGCATTGCAGCTCACAACTGCTGTTTTCACAGCACTATTGTTTGTGCCTGTGTGTGTGTGTCGGTTCGGTGGGGCGTTTCCCCTGTGTGTGTTCATTCACACCACGGCTACCCCTGGGTGCCTCAGAGAGTGTTTTCCAACCTTTTTTATTTTACTAAAAGAGCAACACAAGCGTGACCCTGCATCTTTTTCAAGATGTCATTCTGCTTGTGCGTTTCTGGATGCAGTCGTACCCTGGTGCCAGCAGATGGCCACAGTAGGTGCCTCTCGTGTTTGAGCATTCAACACGCTGAGGCAGCTCTTGTGGATAGTTCATGTTCCCATCTCAGCGCTTAGATCGAGACTCGCTTACCTCAAGGGAGGTGCAGTCCCCTCGCCTATGCCCCGATCTAGCGTTTATTCTGCCCCGCAGAATAGACCTACTTCGGTGCATGACCAGGGTGATCTGAGGATTACCGTGAGGGCTTCCCCGTCGAGTCAACCTCCACGGGCCCCTCACGCCTCACAAGCGCTGTTGCCATTGGGGCCCCTTAGTGCTTTCCCTAAGAAAGCCAGGCCGCCGAGAAGGTTGGGCTTGTGTGGAACCCTCCACCACGTCCCGAACCTTCTCGGTTGGACGATTGGTTTCTCGGGCCGGGCCGTGCTGGTTCTCAGTGCGCCGCCCCGGTACCTTTCTTTCCGGAGGTGCATGAGGAGCTTTCTAGGACGTGGAAGGCACTGTATAGTGCCCGAAGCTGTCTTAGTGGCTCCTCCCCCTCCCCACCCTCGACGGCGGGGCAGCTAAGGTGTATGTGGATATCCCCCCAGTGGAGCGGGCCGTCACGATGCAACTGTGTCCGGCGTCCGCCTCCTCTTGGCGGGGTAATCCACGCCTCCCGTCCAAGGCCTGTAAGTTTCCGTCCGGTCTAATGGTCCACCCTCCATGCCATGGCGCTCTTACAGGTCCACCAGGCCCAGGCGCTCATGGACATGAACGAGGGTGATTCTGAACCAGAGCTCCTCCGGGAGCTCCGTGTGGCAACCGACCTTGCCCTCCGGGCGACGAAGGAAACCGCATGTTCCATCGGTCAGGCGATGTCCACCTTGGTGGTCCAGCAGCGCCACCTTTGGCTCAACCTGGCGGATATGAGGGACACCGATAAATATCGGTTCCTAGATGCCCCTCTTTCCCAGGTTGGGTTGTTCGGCGATGCAGTCGAGAGCTTTGCCCTGCGGTTCTCGGCCGCACAGAAGCAGACAGAGGCCATCCGGCACATCCTGCCCCGGCGGACCGCTGCTGCTCCCACCTGTCCACCGGCCGCAGTCCCTGCATTCCGCCGCGCTGCCCCACCCCGGGTACGTCTGTGGTGCCGTTGGTCCTGCTTGCTCGGTCTCTGGGAGCCTGGTTAACGCTTCCCAGCCCGTCTTGCTGGCTCATCCGTACCATCAGACTCGGCTATGCGATTCAGTTCGCCCGGCGTCCCCCTGCTTTCAAGGGCATTCTGTTCACCCGTGTTCTGGCGGACAATGCCCCTGTGCTCAGGGCAGAGATCGCAGTCCTACTGGCGAAGGACGCGATCAAGCCGGTCCCTCCAGCCGATATGAAGACCGGCTTCTACAGCCCGTATCTCATTGTACCCAAGAAAGGTGGTGGGTTACGACCAATCTTGGACCTGCGCGTCCTGAACCGGTCCCTTCACAGGCTACCGTTCAAGATGCTTACGCAGAAACGCATTTTCAAATGCATCCGTCCCCAAGATTGGTTTGCAGCGATCGACCTGAAGGACGCGTGCCTCACCGAGGCCCGTGTCCAGTCAGTGTTGAACTGCGTGAGCATGCTCAGACGCAGAACAGCGGCACCACTGAAACTTTTTCAGAGGCTCTTGGGGCATATGGCATCTGCAGCCGCGGTTACGCCGCTCGGATTGCTTCATATGAGGCCGCTCCAACTTGCTCCACGATCGAGTCCCGAGATGGGCATGGCAGAGCGGCTCGTGCCGGGTCCAAGTGACTCCGCACTGTCGCCAAACTCTCAGCTTGTGGTCGGACCCTTCATTCCTGCGGGCAGGTGTTCCCCTGGAACAAGTGTCCAGGCACTCTGTGGTCTCCACGGATGCCTCTGCCACCGGGGGGCCACGTACAAGGGGCATGCAGCTTCAGGTCTGTGGACGGGGCCTCATTGGCACATCAACTGCCTCGAGTTGTTAGCAGTACGTCTTGCGCTGAGCCGCTTCAAAGCGCTGCTACTAGGTAAGCATGTACTGGTCCGTACGGACAGCACTGCGACCGTTGCGTACATCAAACGCCAAGGTGGTCTACACTCCCGCCGCATGTCACAACTCGCCCGCCATCTCCTCCTCTGGAGTCAGAAGCATCTGAGGTCGCTTCGTGCCGTTTACATTCCGGGCCTGCTCAACCGTGCAGCCGACGAGCTTTCACGGCAGCAGGTGCTACCGGGAGAATGGCGACTCCATCCCCAGGTGGTCCAGCTGATTTTCAGGCGCTTCGGGACCGCACAGGTAGATCTGTTTGCCACCCCGGACACGTCTCACTCCCAGTTGTTCTATTCCCTGACCGAGGGGACCCTCGGCTCGGATGCTCTGGCACACAGCTGGCCCCGGGGCCTATGCAAGTATGCGTTTCCCCCAGTGAGCCTTCTTGCACAGACCTTGTGCAAAGTCAGGGAGGACGAGGAGCAGGTCTTGCTAGTTGCACCGTATTGGCCCAACCGGACCTGGTTCCCAGAACTAGTGCTCCTCGCGACAGCCCCTCCCTGGCCCATCCCTCTGAGAGAGGACCTGCTCTCTCAAAGACGGGGCACCCTATGGCACCCGCGTCCAGACCTCTGGAAACTCCATGTCTGGTCCCTGGACGGGACGCGGAGGTTCTAGGTGACCTACCCCCTGTGGTAGTTGACACCATCACTTCCGCTAGAGCCCCCTCTACGAGGCGCCTCTATGCGTTGAAGTGGAACCTGTTCGTTGACTGGTGCTCCTCTCACGAGGAGAACCCCCGATCTTGCTCGATCAGAACCGTGCTTTCCTTCCTGCAAGAAGGGCTGGAGCGAAGGCTGTCTCCCTCCACCCTTAAAGTGTATGTTGCCGCTATTGTTGCACATCACGATGCTGTTGATGGTAAGTCTTTGTGAAAGCACGACCTGATCGTCAGGTTCTTGAGGCGAGCGAGGAGACTGAACTCTCTCCTCGCCCACTCTCTATACCCTCTTGGGATTTGTCTCTGGTCCTTTCGGCACTTCAGAGACCACCCTTTGAGCCTCTGCAATCAGCTGAGTTAAAAATCCTGTCCTGTAAGACAGTACTCCTGGTTGCATTGGCCTCTATCAAGAGGGTAGGGGATAACTCTCACGTGATCCTGAGACCCCGGCCCGGATACGTGCCCAAGGTTCCTACCACTCCCTTCCGGGACCAGGTAGTGAACCTGCAAGCGCTGCCTTCGGAGGAGGCAGACCCAGCCCTGGCTTTTCTCTGTCCCGTTCGCGCTCTGCGTCTGTACGTGGACAGAACGCAAAGCCTCAGGACCTCAGATCAGCTCTTCGTCTGTTACGGAGGCCAGCAGAAGGGGAAGTCTGTCTCCAAGCAGAGGATGGCCCACTGGATAGTGGATGCCATCGCCTTGGCTTACGAAGCCCAAGGCGTGCCCTGCCCGCCCGGGTTGGGCGCTGGCACACGGCGCCTCGCTGACAGACATCTGTAGAGCTGCGGGCTGGGTGACACCTAACATATTCGCTAGGTTTTATAGCCGGTTTCTTCCTGTGTGCTCGCTCCAACCAGCCGGTAACAACGAAGTTCCCGCTCTACTGTCGGCTTGCTGCGCCACTCCCTTCCTAGGAACGGATACGTGCGCTTTTTGCTCCAGTCGAGTTCCCCACTTGGCGAACCCTGTGAGTTCCTCCGCACCCCTCCGGCAGTCGGACGTTGCGGAGCGTCTGAAGCCAGGCCTAGTGCTCGTATGCTTGTTTAACTTGTGCTAGGCTGGGTTCCATATGTGTGGTCTTCCCTTGGCAGAGTCTGCTCTGCCGTCACTGTCCGGTGTAGCCTCCCCCTTCGGGCTGGAGCCACCCCAGTGACATTCCATGTGTTGCACTGCCCCTTCAGCCAGTCCATATGTGTATTCTCCACATGTTACCTCCCTTCAGGCAGGATGTGGCTCCGCAGCACAGGCAGGATGTGGCTCCGCGGCACACGCTTTCCCAGTGTTATCCAAGAGTTCCTCTGTGTGGGGTGTAATGGAACAGCAGTTGAACTCCCTCTACGCAGGTCTTCCGCCCCAGCAGTTGGGGGTCTGAGAGTCTTGCATAGGGCGCTGGATGTGGCAGCAACCGTGGCGTTTTCCATGGGATCCCAATTACGTCGGCACGTCGAAGTTACCTCTCCCGTTCCCTCATTCAGGGAATGAGGGTTACATTAGTAACCGAGATGTTCCCTGGTTACGCCTGACGGTTTATTTAGCAACCGGACATATTTATAGTCCGCTCAGCTTGTAGAACCCTTCAGTTTACTGCCTGTTGCTATGGTTACCCACAGCTGATGTAGCCAGCGCATTTATTTATTAATTTCGAACGGTAAACAGTCAGTTTCACCAGAACTCCTTTACTAGGTGTGCTCTATCACTTTTTAATGGACACCCTGCAGCCAATCAGAATCGAGTATTCACCCAGACCATGGTATAAACAGTATCAAACTCTGTTATCCTAAAATGCCAAATGTTTCATGAGATGATTCCGGTTGTCTATATGCACTATTGTTGCTCAAACTTAACTTCTTAGGACATAAAGACGGAGGAATAAAGAAACTAAAGGAATGTGCAACTGAACGTACAAGTTGTTCCTGTTGCTCAATTAGCATATTATCATGCCAAGATCATCAGTACGATCCCCAGGAAAATGTCAACATTGAATCCCATGCAAGTCACCTTTGGATGACCTGCCAAATGCATAAGCATGAATGTAAAGATGATAAAGACACACCTGTTTAGCTCCCGCTCAGTTTTGTTTGATTTGTATGGGCAGCTCATGAAATCTGTCAGCTCCTGCGTGAACTTCTTGAGTTGTATACTGAGAGGGAAACAAAGGCATTTAATTAAATGGTCAGTTCTCTGAAATATCAGGATCGCTGGTTGATCTTCATTCTCACGCACCTTTTGGCCGGTTTGATAATGGAAAACTTGCGTCTGAGATTTGTGCAGCGCAGCTTCTGAAGCGCCTCTGTCATCGCATCTCTGAAAGAAAAAGAGCAAATGTAAATTTTTTCACTGCTCATTAACTTTCCTCTAAATGATCAACATAATCAAAAGTGCCGTCCCGATAACCCTGTTGCACACAATCTATTACATTCTTGTTGTTCCTGTAGATTCAGTCTAATGGGTTCCTCCTCACTCTTAAAAATAAAGGTTTCAGCAAATATACATATTTACTTTCAGCAAAGAACCCTATTCTTTTTAATGAACTTTTGGCTGGTTATCAAGGGGTTATTGATGTTTCAATACCAGTTTTTTTCTACAGAACTATAAGAGAATCAAAGTTCTTTGGAAACTTTATGGCCATGAACACCACAAATGTGACTATTGATTTTCGAATCATGTCCATGATTTGTGTGTGTGTGTGTGTGTGTTCACATAGCAAGTGCCAAAACCTTTACCATTTACTTTTCTGTTTCGTACCATTCCAATGAAGAAAAATTCTAAGTAATAAATAATACAAATAAAATAAAAATGACCGGAAAGCACCAGAGGGTTAAGGGTTGAACAGTTCTTCTTGAAGAGCAGGATGCACAATTTCAGCTAGAACATGCCAATGATAAAACATATTATAGTTATCAATGAAATCAGATGATTGCTCGATTGGAATATTGATTTAGTATTTGTGTAGTTTTCAGCAAGACTTCTCCTAATGTTGAACACAATGCTCAAAAACATCAATGCACTAAAACCAGCCGCTGATGAACATCTCTGTACAGTAGCTACACTTATTTGCATGCATTTTTTCCTTGTTCCAGAAGCCGCGCAACTCCAGTTTCATCCACACAAACATTCCATCTGAACAGAAAACAAGATATTTGATATATTAGCATTCAGATCTAGGCCTACTAATAAAGCAATACAATAATTTATTTATTTATTCCATCGCAAAATGTAATTATATTATTGCCAGGTCTTTTAATACACTACAAGTATGTCCAACTTCATCTGCATACATAGACGACAGCAAATGTCAACTCCGCGATTAAACAACGTCACAAAATGTACTGTAACTATATTATCGTCCAGCTCTAATCTGATAAACGCTACAATAAACCATTAAGATATTAAGATGTTACAAACATTTTCTGGAATTACTTTTGCAGAAATAGCCTACAGCACATGGTTGAAATATGTTCACCGCAGTAAACTGAAGGATTTATTTGAAGCACTATATAGTGAAACACCTCTGATTCAGTCCTGAACAGATCTACTCTCCTGCGTAACAAACCAAAAACATTTCTATTCTGATTAAAATTATAATGACGTTTCCATCTAAACTAATGACATTTAACTAGCCTATAACTTGTGCGTTTCTTAGACTCCTCAGAAAACAATTTAACAACTTCATGACAGCATGCACAATATAGTACTCTAGTCATAAGTTAGAATAAAAATAAAAATGAATCGCTTATTAAGACGCAAATCTTAAACTAGTCATAGACTTTAGGCTAATTAAAAATCAGCAACACGGAGCCCGATTTGAATTCATTTAAATAGCATATTGAATTATAATGAAACATTGATATAAAAGCGCTCACCTGGACGAGTGTGTGTCGGGTATGTAGTAAAACACCACACACACACCCTGAAAGATGACCAGGACCATCAGCAGTGTGAAGATCCACTGGAGAGACCCCGATGCCATCAAATAGTTTGTGAGTGAGTGAGTGAGTGAGTGTGAGTGTGTGTGTGTGTATGAGAGAGAGAGAGAGAGAGAGAGAGAGAGAGAGAGAGAGAGAGAGAGAGAGAGAGGTTATAAACACACACACACACACACATACACACGCAACTCTCGTCTGCGCCCCTCTCAAACTCGCTCTTCTCCTGTAAAATGGTCATAATGATTTTAAACCCGATATTGACGTGTAATTTGCGTTGTGCAATTTTGTCAAGGGAAGATGCGATTTTTTTTTTTTTTTTTTTTGTAATGTGTTCTTTGTCGAGAACTGTGTTTAGATTATTTTCGAAGGTAGACGCATTGTTTTATCATAAGCCCAAACAACGATAATATCTAGAAAAGCCCTGAAAATCCGAAAGATTTGCAATTCAATGTAGCCTATACTGATTCACAATTTGTTTTAAAAACAGGTGACAAGCAACGGCACAACAACACATTGTGGTTAATTGTGGAGCCTTCAGGGGGGGTGTGTGTGTGTGTGTGTGTGTGTGTGTGTGTGTGTGACAAATACAATCAGAGTTCTTTTAAACAGCAATCAATTCATCTCAAGACAATCATCTTGTCACACGCAGGACAAACAGAAGAGAGAAAATATTACGAAGAAAATAGGCTATATCTCACCAAAAACATGACTAGACCAATATATAAACTATTAATTACAAATACATTATCATAAATGATTAAATTGGAATATATATCAAAATCCAGTGAAATAAGTTATACAAATCGAAATGTTCCTTTAAATGACAGTTATATGCGCTTTGTAATTTCAACACTGTCAAAAAAAAATCGATTCCAAATAAAACAAAGATTATTGGAAAACACTGTACAAGAAAATGTCAATTCAATGTTACTTTTTTGTAATTATTTGTGAAATTAACTAGCAATATTTGAGAGAAAATTGTTGCAAAGTAAATCCTACACCAGTTTTTTTTTATCTTCTTCTCTCTCTCTCAGTAAACGTGCTATTATAATTAGCCTAGCCTACATTAGGAAGCATATAGCACACATTTCCCCTTTAGCTCTTTACTTATCATCTCGGGTGTTTCGGTCGGATGGGAAAACAAGCTTGTTTAATTGTCACACAGAGAGAGGAGATGTGGTCAACATTAACAGGGCGAAGGCCAGGTGTGCGACTCTCTTCCAGGGAATTTTCAAGAATTTTGATATGCACATAGTAAATAGAGTCAATCTTTCTCAACTGGTGGGTTGCAAGACCGTTTTGAGTAAGTCGAATAGTGTGCAGTCAACCACAAACGTAGGCTAATTCTCTTTTTTTCTGATGCTACTTTTATTTTAGAAGATATGTGTGAAAGCTTGTGACACTTCTGTCAGATGCTGAGAAAAGGGCGTTGTCCTTATTCAGTTGGCAATCTTCGGTAAGATGAGATGTTTTCAGGCCAAATGTCAGTAAAACTAACTAACTTTTCTGTCATACGGCTGACAACCGTTGTAGCTACTGTGCTTGCGGTACGCACATTACGCGCAAATGCGGCGTGATGTAGTTGTCGTCAATTAACTCATGTAAGAATCAAAAAGGCGATTAAAGATGTCAAAACTGCATGCATGATATGTAATGTTTTAATGTCCAAATAAATGTGAGCACTGTGCAGTTGTACTAGATGATAGGCATTCATTTTGCGTTCATTTGTAAAGGACAAACAAAAGTGGGTAATTTTTAAATCCATAAAATAACTATTTTTACATTCTGGCAACATTAAATTATGAAAAACATAACATTTTACATTATGTGCTGTTGACTTCCGCCTTGTTCACATTCTTGCACATGGGGATTCAAAAGAGAACTTTTGTTTTCCTTTTTAATTTAGGTATGATAGACCTGTTGCAATTATTTATTTTGACAACTAATATAGAAAGTTAAAGGTATAGTGGAGGATCTAATTTTAGATAAGACCCGCCCTCTCCACTTTTTGAATAAGTTTGATTGATTCACCAGAATGATTGACAATTAGGAGGACCAATAGTATAGGTGATCCACCCGGAAGTAAAAAATCCTCCGCTATACCTTTAAACTTTAAAGTATTTAACTGCATGTTATCTCATCCACGAAGATGCAACAATGTAGAACAAGCTATTGGAGATTTTGAGACCCAGAACCAAGCTAACTGAGCAAGTTGAACTTTAGCTATAGTGTGTGCCCTTTTATTACCATTTAATTAATTTTAATATGAGGTGGTGGGTAATAATAAAAAAATATATAAAATTCACTCAGTATTCTATTAGGCTATTCCTAATTCACTACTATCTCAATTATAATTATGTACAAAATTAACTGTATTCCGTTGTGTAGGAACTAAAACAGCCCAATACATTATCAAATTATGTTTTATGATAAAATAATTAAGATTTCTGTGCCACCCCAGACTGGTTGCTGGCCCTTGCCTGGCCACCCCTATGAAAAAAATCCTGGCTCCGCCACTGCCTTACGAACGTCAGCAATGATGTAACATTTTGTGCACGTGTCGTCAAGAAAGAAAAGAAAAAGAAGAAAAAGAAAGAGTGTCGTCAAGAAAACTGAGGCTCATTTGGAGACAAATTGTTATTGAGAGAGTTGATGGAGATTGCGGGAATGTGTTTGGATGGCGACCACACCAGAGGATTATGGGTTTGAAAACTTTTAAATCATTTTTCAGAAGAGTTTCATTTTAATTACTTTGGTGTAACCAAGTAAAAAGGACTTTTTCCATACTCCTTGAATTAATGTGAGTGTGTACACATCTTAATCATTATATACAAAAGTAAATTGAAATATATAACACGAAAACACATTAAATACACAAAAATATTCCACTGTATTCCATATATATTTTAAAAGAATATTTATTTGCATGAATTTTCCTACAGAAATAACCACAATCCTTAATATTTTAAGTTAGAAAACCTGAGCCAGTAACTAATCCAGATTTTACTAAATTAAAGTAACATTTTGATTACATTCAGATTCACCGGTGTCTCACAAGAACAAAACAATATAAACTATGACCAGTGACAATATAGGAATAAGACTCCTGAATCAATTATGCACACCTAAACAATATAAAATAAAAAGTATTTTATCGCATAAAAAAAAGTTAAAGTTTTCACACAATGAAAGTGTTTTATTCGAGATGTGGCCATGCCAATACCTGAACCTCACAGCGATTGGCTGCCGCCCACATTTTTTACTTGATCTTTGCATAAAGTCGAACTGCTCAACCTTTTGATGCTCTCAGCCGCTCTTAACGCTTTCTCCAGTCTGCTGTCAATCCCACAATCCACTGCGTGAGCGTGAAGCTCATTTTCCATAGGAATGAATTGAAAAACGGTCACTACTCCGGCGCCAGTGAAAACGCACTGTTAAAGCCCAATTTTGCGTCGAACTCACGCCGTAGCGCGCGTACCCTGATGTGCACCTCTCCAAAAATGTAACGTCAATTCTACCAGGACGCAGGCGCTGTGATTGGTCATTTTAGTAGGAATTTGCGAGTTCGGGAGTTTGCCGTAGAAGGGCGAAAATGGTCCGCACAGTTATTCACTCATGTACAAGCTCACGCGAACTCACCACACTGACCAACAAAAGGGTGAAAGTGAGTGGCTTGTGTGAAATGTGCAATTATATATCGCTACGCTATTGACGCTACTCTAAGCTTTTTTGGTCCATGAAATTTCGTTGAAATATCGCTAATTTGTCGAGACCATTACATAACATATCTATGGCTATAAAAGAGTGTTGCGCGTGTCTGTGGGGGCACAGAACTATTTCGCACATTACTTTAATTTTTATATACTTCTTTTAAATTAAATTTGAATCTAAAATCACAAATAAACAATGGCTGTATGCAAAATCGCTCCCTATCCCCTACTCTCCTATTCCCTACATTAGTCAATTAATTTGGTACACTTGAATGTGTGAACAATGCGTACGCCATCTTCTGCCGACACAGGAATTCAGCGCGACCCTCACAGTGTTTGGTTAGCGCACTCAATAATATCCGCTAGCAGGGTATCTGCAAGGGTTTTAAAATCACATTTAATGCTTTTTAAGACCTTTTTAAAGACCATTTTAAATCAGATTACACCATCCAGGCGGAGTAGAGCAGTGTGTGTGGTAACATCGAAACCATAAAAGTAGGCCTACTGTAAAAACAACGATTTAACAAGTTTTATATAAAAATAAATCTCACATTTCAATCTTTAAGCCATTTTTACATTTATATTCATATAAATATGATTTTATAAATATATTATCCTAATTGTTTACATTTTTAGAATGCACAGTAGCTTTTTTTTAGATCCATCAGCTTAATGGAATAAAAAATTGCAGAAATATAGCAGTTACCCTGGTAAACCCTGTAAACAATGCAGCTGCTTTTTTTTTTTAGAAATGTGACGAGTTTCCAGGAATGATATAAACACCACAGGTAAACATTTTCATAATTCATCAACAGTATCTCATTGATTTAGCCTGGTTAAAACCAGACCATTCTCAGTAGTAACTGAGATATGGTCTGGCAAAGCTCCTAATAACTCATTTCCAAAGGGGCGTCACCAACGGACGTCGCTCAAATGCCCTTGGACACAATTGGATAGACCTAAAACTCCTAAAACCAATCAGAGATCGTCATGTGTAAAGCCATATGCTGCGTCCCAATTCGCCTATGTTACACTATTTTTTTACAGTCTATGGTTACACTACGCCATAAAAGTATGTACTCTTTTTGTGAAGAAAAGGTATTTACTTTTGAATGTGTAGCAAAAAAGTAGGCAAGCTTTGGGACACACTACTTTGTCATCTTTATCGGACGGATCTGTCGCGTGCATCCCGTCATGTAAACTGCCCTGTCAATCATCTTGTCACAGTTAAAATCCTCAATTAAATCTAATTTAATTTCCTACCGTTTCGGAGAGAAATGTAGTAGCACGTTCATCTGCCAGTGGGTCTTTCATGCGGAGACTCTCCTCATGTGTTTGCAATTTGAATATAATAATGCATAAAAGTTGGTGTGCTTCACCAACGGACGTCGGAGTGGACGTCGCTCAAATGCCTCTGGATAGGCTAGTCCTAAAACCAATCAGAGCGATCGTCATGTGTAAAGCCCGCCTCAACGTTTCTAATTGGTGCCTTGATTTCTCGGCATGGGGAAATGGACTTGAATGAGCTCTTTGCCAGACTTACCGGTTCTTGCAGAGCAAATCTAAATTTGCCGGAAGTTGTCTGGGTTTTCCCAGGCTATCATTGATTGCGAACTGCTCTGAAAACGTGAGCCTGTAGAATGTGCTACAGTGCCTCGTATTTACTTATACCTATACCTAGTTAAATCATTGCCTTTTGAAGTTTAACTTTAATATTAAGCCATATCTCCATTCCTGTTTTTCCATCCCCAAATTTAAAAGTGCTTGAAATTATAATTAAGACTTTTCTTATAGCATTTAAGATATTTAAGACTTTTTACGGCCTTAAATTTGATTTAAAGGTGACATATTATGCCCCTTTTCACAAGGTGTAATATAAATCTATGGTGTCTCCAGAATGTGTCTGTGAAATTTCAGCTCAAAATACCAGATCATTTATTATAGTTTGTCAAATTTGCCCCTTTTAAATGCAAATGAGCTTTAGCTCCGCCTCCGTTCAGAAGAGGGCGGAGCCTTTACACAAGCTTCAGAAACTCCGGCAATAACAGAACAGGCCAATCTCCCTCATCCAGAATCCCAGTATAACCAGTAGCGAGTGCAGGCTTACGGAGAGACTCAGGAAGAGCTTCTGAATGTTAGTGGAGACATTTCTGTAGTTGTTGTGGAGTTACACTGATCATCTCATCATCATGTTTAACTCCTCCACAAGTGTCCACAGTTCCTGAGGTCTTTATAAGACAGCGGTGACATGTTCTGGTCAGTAGTGTTCAGTGCTCGTCTGTGCTCAACCACAGAACAGCTTCAGGCTCTGCTCGAACTTTGTTACACTGTTGTCGCTTGCGAAAACCAAATGGCGGTGCCGTGGGTGTAAACATGCAGATTAAAGGCACACTATGCAATATTTGTACCTTAATATAACAGCTTCGAAATCATTTTGATGGTAAACAAACTCGTAGTAGGGCGAATCATCCCGATAGCAAAGCGGGGGTGGGGGTGGGGGTGGGGGTGGGGGGGGACAGTGCTGGCAAAACAGCAATGCAGGTTTGAGAGGTAGCGCCCCGCCAAATCTCACGAGAATCACGACTTGCTTTACGGCACGACGTCACATACATCAACAACATGTGAAGAGCCTCTATGGAGACACTAGCGCGCATTCCAGACGTGAATCATGGCAGAGTCGATGAAGAAAACGAAGAAAGCGCGGTCGGAAGAGTGCAGAGACGGCCCTGCGTGAGTGGTATTTACGACAGTAACGTTAAATACAAGTACTCCACAGCGACTCTAGGGGGCGCTGTTTGAGAAAAAACGGAAACTGCATAGTGTGCCTTTAAGGGCCGGTAATATTATAATAAGATCCTCTTCATACATCAGAAGGGGAGCGAAATCTGATCGGCTTTTTTTGGACATGCTTGCAGAGAAAGGCTCACCATAACAAAGATACTGGGTTTCACTTTTCATGTTTTCTAGGTTGACAGATGCACTGGGGACCCGATTATAGCACTTAAACACGGAAAAAGACAGATTTTCATGATATACCACCTTTAAGACTAAGGACCCGTGGAGACCCTGCGCTATGGGTTCGGAGACCACTACAAATGGCTGTGCCCGTTATCCGGGGTGTTTTCGGACATAGTCCGAGTGTGTGTTTGTGAGGAGCAGGGCTGCAGGTGCAGTGTCAGCGCCCCCTGGCTGTGGAGCTGCAGTAGCCGCACAAACTCTTCCGGCATCTTGTGCATGTAGGGGTGCGGCATCATCTGGTCGTAATAATGGTACGGAACCGGACGCTCCTGCAGGTCGCTGTCGAACGGCCAGAATCCGTAGACGTGAACATGCTCACACAGTTCCAGTGCAGTGCTGATTAAAATAAACCCAGAGGAGAGGCGCACCTCCTGTAGGCCACGCCCCTTCCAGAACCGGTCCAGTGTCCGCAGGTAAGAGGGGCTGAAGAACACCACCGGCTGCTGAGGTCTGATTGGCTGGAGGACTTTGAGTGTTTTGATTGACACTGATGTGCAGAACGTGTAGGCGAAGGCAGGAATAATGAGGGAGGCGTTTCCGTACACACTGACCCGCTCCACCAACGGATCCGGATCCTTCTCCAGGTTTTTATATCTATAGACACACACACACACACACACACAATATTGGTAACACTTTACAATTAAGTTCATTAGTTAACATTAGTTAATGTATTAACTATCATGAACTAACTATGAGCAATGCATTTCTTACAGTATTGACACTTTATTTTAAGGTGTCATTGTTACAGTGTAATTATATATTTAAGTACTGAGTAATATTAAGCAACTACATGTACTTACTATAGGATTAGGGTTTAGTTGAGGGTTAATTACATGTAATTATGCATAATTTACTGTTATTACTATGGTAAGTACATGTAACATATGTAACAAAGACACTGTAAAATAAAGTGTTACCGTATTTAGTCATCTCTGTTAATGTTGGTTAATAAAAATACAGCTGTTCATTGTTTGTTCATGTTAGTTCACAGTGCATTAGATAATGTTAACAAATACAACCTTTGATTTTAAAAATGTATTAGTAAACATTGAAACTAATATTAACTAAGATTAACAAATGCTGTAGAAGTATTGTTCTTTCTTAGTTCATGTTAGCTAAGGTAGTAAACTAATGTTAACTAATGAACCTTATTGTAAAGTGTTACCACATTATCTAAACAATACTGAAAAAAATTAATAATAAGTGTCTAATATTATAAAAATTTAAAATAATCTCACTGAGAGGAGTGTGTGTGTGTGTGTGTGTGTGTGTGTGTGTGTGTGGATACTGACTCTCTATTAATCTGACTGGGGTTGATGGTTATCAGGTCCGTCTTCAGTCCAACATCACTGTCATTAACCGCTGCCAAATTAAACCTGAAAGAGGAAAATAACTCTTTGATTTCTGTGAAACAGGTGCAGCTTCAACCTTTTAAAAGTAAACCATAGGATCTAAAACATAAATGGTGTGTCGTCCAAGCTAAATTAATGTTGGGATCTACATTTATAAGTTATTATCCTTCAATGTGTTTATTAGAAAGAGAATCTGATGCTGATTATTGATCATTTTCAATAATCACTTTACTATAAAATCATATTAACAGGGTTGTCATTTTAAAATGATCTCCTACTGACAAACACAACAAACTCTAACATTTGTCCTTCGAGTACTCTGGATTAAAGCATCAGTCGCCTTGTTCTGCTCGTTAGTCATGAGTGAATTTCATGTTCACAGTCATTGCTAGTGTGACTTCCTGAAGTATGTGATGTGTTCACAGGGAAATGTCAATGCTTAACGCTGTGCTTATACATTATCTTCTCTGTCTGTTATTAGGCTACATAGATAAGCATTTTCAAAAGAATTTGCTCTAAGAATGTACCATCACCTATTGCACCATATAGCCGGTTGAATATAAACCCCTCAGCTGAGCTGATAAGAGATGGCGTGTCCTGTGGTTTCTGTGTAAATCCACAAAACTATTCAAAAAACTGTACAGTGATTAACCATTTTAATTATTCATAAACTAGATTTAAAAGAGTTCAAAGTCTATGTGATCTTCTGGTCTGCAGATGTGGCTCAGGCCCCTCCTCTAACGTGCGTCTGTGGGGTTTTTAGGGGCCAAGAACAGAAGGTGTGATGGCACTTATTGAATCTGTTAGTTTTCTTATTTTTAGTGGTGCTTGCCAAAGTCAAGGCATCACTAGTGTTCTCTTGTATACTTATTATTAAGTTGGCTTGGGAAAGCCAACTTACTGATATTGTACTTAAACTTATTATCATTCTTCTTTTTCTTCTTACCCTAAATTTACAACTCTAACTCCTCCTAGAGCTTTAACTCTACATACTCCGAACTCGGCTCAGACCTTCAGACTGTTCTGACTTAGTGTGCTATATCTTTTCAAACTGATTTGACTTTCAGTTTTCTATCTTCAAACTGTTTTTATCTATCTATCTATCTATCTATCTATCTATCTATATATATATATATATATATATCTTTCTAACTAATCTATCTTTCTTTCTAACAAATCTTTCTTTCAAACTAATTTATCTTTCTAACTAGTCTTTCTTTCTAACTAATCTTTATTTCTTTCTAACTAATCTTTCTTTCTTTCTTTCTTTCTTTCTTTCTAACTAATCTTTCTTTCTTTCTAACTAACTAATCTTTTTTCTTACTTTTTAACTAATATACGTTTCTTTTGAACTAATCTACCTTTCTTTCTTTCTAATCAATATATCTTCCTTTCTAACTAATCTATCTGTCTTTCTTTCTTTCTTTCTAACTAATCTATCTATCTTTGTTTCTAACTAATCTTTCTTTCTTTCTTTCAAACTAATTTTTCTTTCTTTCTAACTAATCTTTCTTTCTAACTAATCTTTTTCTTTCTTTCAAACTATTCTTTCTTTCTTTCTTTCTATCTAACTAATCTATCTATCTATCTATCTAATCTTTCTTTCTAACTATTCTTTCTATCTAACTAATCTTTCTTTCTTTCTAACTAATCTTCTTTCTTCCTTTCTTTCTAACTAATCTTTATTCCTTTTTTCTTTCTTTCTTTCTTTCTTTCTAACCTATCTATCTATCTATCTTTCTTTCTAACTAATCTATCTATCTTTCTTTCTTTCTAACTAATCTATCTATCTTTCTTTCTTTCATTCTTTCTTTCTAACTAATCTATCTTTCTTTTTAACTAATCTATCTTTCTTTCTAACAAATCTTTCTTTCAAACTAATTTATCTTTCTAACTAGTCTTTCTTTCTAACTAATCTTTATTTCTTTCTAACTAATCTTTCTTTCTTTCTTTCTTTCTAACTAATCTTTCTTTCTTTCTAACTAATCTTTCTAACTAACTAATCTTTTTTCTTACTTTTTAACTAATATACGTTTCTTTTGAACTAATCTACCTTTCTTTCTAATCAATATATCTTCCTTTCTAACTAATCTATCTGTCTTTCTTTCTTTCTTTCTAACTAATCTATCTATCTTTGTTTCTAACTAATCTTTCTTTCTTTCAAACTAATCTTTCTTTCTTTCTAACTAATCTTTCTTTCTAACTAATCTTTTTCTTTCTTTCAAACTATTCTTTCTTTCTTTCTTTCTTTCTTTCTTTCTTTCTATCTAACTAATCTATCTATCTATCTATCTATCTAATCTTTCTTTCTAACTATTCTTTCTATCTAACTAATCTTTCTTTCTTTCTAACTAATCTTCTTTCTTCCTTTCTTTCTAACTAATCTTTATTCCTTTTTTCTTTCTTTCTTTCTTTCTTTCTTTCTTTCTTTCTTTCTTTCTAACCTATCTATCTATCTATCTTTCTTTCTAACTAATCTATCTATCTCTTTCTTTCATTCTTTCTTTCTAACTAATCTATCTTTCTTTTTAACTAATCTATCTTTCTTTCTAACTAATCTTTCTTTCTTTCTTTCTAACTAATCTTTCTTTCTTTTCTAACTAATCTTTCTTTCTTTCTAACTGATCTATATTTCTTTCTAACTTATCTTTCTTTCTTTTCTAACTAATCTTTCTTTCTGACTAATCTTTTTTCTTTATGACGAATCTTTATTTCTATCTCTTTCTTTCTTTTCTAACTATTCTTTCTTTCTAACTAATCATTCTTTCTAAATAATCTCTCTTTCTTTCTTTCTAACTAATCTATCTTTCTTTCTTACTAATCTATCTTTCTTTTTAACTGATCTATCTTTCTTTCTTTATAACTAATCTTTCTTTCGTTTCTTTCTTTCTCTTTCTTTATAACTAATCTATCTTTCTTTCTTTCTTCATAACTAATCTATCTTTCTTTCTTTTTTCTAACTAATCTTTCTTTCTTTTTTCTTTCTTTCTATCTAATCTTTCTTTTTTTCTAACTAAACTTTCTATCTATCCATCTATCTAGCCATCTATCTATCTATCTATCTATCTGTCTATCTGTCTGTCTATCTATTATTTATCTATCATTCTAACTCATATTTCTTTTTCTTTCTAACTAATCTTTTTCTTTCTTTCTAACTATTCTTTCTTTCTAACTAATCTATCAAACTTTAAACTACTTTAAACTTCAAACTACTTTAAACTTATTAAAACTCTCTGGTCCGGCTTTCTCAAGCCAACTTAAAGTTTGTCTCAACAAACTTTTTTTTCTAGTTATCATTAGTATTATTCCACAAAAAGTTTGGCGCGTAACTCCTCCCGCACCGTTTGTCACAGACCCATGAGTGAGGCATCAAATCGACTGGCTCATCGAGGAGAGGTGTGCTATATCTTTTGCTAAAAACATGTTAGAAAAATGCTAATCATGCTAGCATCCTGCTACCAACATGCTAATTATATTTAACATTGTGCTAAAAACATGCTAGCAACATGTTAATCATGCTACCATCATGTTATCAACATGTTAATCATGCTAGCAACATTCTAATCATGCTAGCATCATTCTAACAACATGCTAATCATAGTAAATCATGTTATAATGTGGTATCACAACATGTTAATTGTGTTAGCATCTGCCCAGTGTAAATTTTGCCACTGCAAGCTCCGCTCACATTTTCTTCAGGAAATGTACATTCTAGTTATTTAAATTATTCTGCTCTGTAAGTCTATGGCAGCCCAAAGAACCATATGGTAAAAAGTTGTGAAATTTGGCACATAGATAGAGGACAGTCCAAACATTAAACACAGCAAATTTGGAGTCTCTAACTGATTCCCTCTAGCGCCACCAACTGTCCAAATTTGCACTTACGTTTATGCTAATAACTTTTGAATCATAAGGGCTAGAAACAAAATTGCACAATATGCCATTATTTTCCATCATGAACATTTTTCCGTCATTTTGAATTTTCCACACACACACAAAAAAAAACTTTTTAGAACTCTTCCTAGACGGTTCATCCAATTTTCATGAAAATCTTTCTAGTGGCACGTGGTGTGAAGTGACAAGCACCTGATCTGTTGCGGGTTATAAAAGTCTTTGTATTGTTGTGTCATTTTGATTCCTTTGTTATTTGGGTAAGCGTTGTACTAGACTTCTACATGGATTCGTTTTTTTGTTCATTCCGTGTTTATTCTCACCTGAAGTATTTAGTGCCCAGAAAGTTTTGTGATCAAATAGTATGATCATAGTTTTTACTTTCAATTATTCTGATTGCAATGTAAACAAAGAAATATAAATGGCTTAAGTTTTCTATATATTCATAATTGTATGCTATTTAAGCAATGAACACTTGACTAGGAAGATGGGGCTCCATATCCCATATGAAATGCCCAAATTGTTACGATTATGCCAAGTACATTCAAGAGTTTATTTGGCTCTCTATTGAAACTGTTGTTTTTAAAGTAACAAATAGCCTAGTACAGATGCCCAATCCTGTTCCTGGAGATCTGCCTTCCTGCAGAGTTCAGCTCCAACCCTGATCCAACACAACTGAACCAGCTAATTAAGAT
The DNA here is from genome assembly GCF_949319135.1 of Squalius cephalus. Lineage (NCBI taxonomy): Eukaryota > Metazoa > Chordata > Actinopteri > Cypriniformes > Leuciscidae > Squalius > Squalius cephalus. Next base: position 36,009,436 of record NC_137139.1, read on the forward strand.
CTTCAGGAGCACTTAATAATTACAGACAGTTGTGTTGGATCAGGGTTGGATCTGAACTCTGCAGGAAGGCAGATCTCCACGAACAGGGGTGCGTTTCCCAAAAGCATCATTGGCCAACTATGGTCGCAAGTTCCATTGAACTCTATTGATAATGACAGAACTTGCGACCATAGTTGGCTTTGGGAAACGCACCCCAGCCCACCCCTGGCCAAGTATGTCTAAAAATGTTCATTCTCACCTTGAGTCTCTCTTCAATATCCATATACAGTCTGTCATCTCTGTGACACATTATGCTTAGTTACAGAATTTCCAAACCAAGGTTTGTGTTTAAAATCATTTTTAAACCATATTTACCTGAACAATTTTCACCGATCTTCAGTCAAAACATATTTTCTAAGAACTTACAGCTTACAGCTATATTTTTTCACCTGTTTTCCATATAAATCACTCTGGTTGAGTGTATTGTTGTAGCCAGTGTGGGAGCAAGGAATTATGGGATGTGTTTACCGTATGACGAAGTCTGTGCTGTCAATCTCACGTCCACAGCTGCTGTTTTTCAAAATCCCCCCGCTACCGACCACAGCACACCGACCCAGACGCCGACCGGACCAGGGGAAGTCCTGCACACACACGGGCACACACACACACACACACACACACACACACACACTACATTAACGATGACATTTCATAGTTCCATTGCAAGGGAACTTGCGTTGCATCAAGAATTGACTCTGTTGGAACGCATCTGTGTGATTGCGTCGTGAAGCACATGTGAAATTAGTCCAATGGCATGACAACATCATAGGTGGGTGACATCACGACCGGGAAACTGTCATACCCAGTCTTCAGCAAGCACTCTCTGTGAAATTGATTGTCTTATTTGGTGTTACTGTCTCTGATAAATAAGAGTTATAATGATGGCGAACAAACAACATTTGAAATTGTGCGTTCCTCCCTGCCCTCGCTACATCACGGCTGGGGATACACATGATTTATGCGTAGTTTGTTTGAGAGTGGAGCATGCAGAGTTAGCTCTTGAGGGGGTTGGCTTTGAGCATTGTGAAAAGCTTCCATTACGGACGCTCTGCTCAGACTCGTGTTCCTTGCGGCTCTGGTCCTGCTGCTGCCGAGGCGGAGGGGCGATTCAGGTCGGGGGTCTGTAGATGGGGATCTAGAGACAGGCATTTCTCTGCCCTCACCTGCTGGATTCAGTGCCTTTTCTTAGGGTCAGGAAGTATGCGCTGTGGTTTCTTCCACCCCGAGTGAGGCTCCGGTGCTGCAGTTATCCAGCTCTGAGGAGTTGGATACTGTTAGCATCGATGCAAGAGAGGTTGAGGACTCGCCACCTCACACTCCTGCATATGAGGAGCTCATGGAGGTTGTGACTCAAAACATCGACTGGCCTGCCGAGAAGAAGGACATTTGTCCTAAAAGCAAGTTGGACTTACGCTTCCTGCCCTCACGGTCGCAACCAGTCTCTTATCGTGTGTATAGCTCTCAGATATCTAACTCCAGCTATCTCTCCCCCGAGTCAGCATCGTCCCTGAAGGCCCCGGTGTTACCCACCAAGCCGGTCAGAACAACAGCAACTTTGGTGGGTAAAGCTTATTTGGCTTATACCTGCTAGGAGACCTAGATCTTGAGAGAGCTGCGCCGGGCCACAGATCATTCTCTCCAGGCCACCAAGGAGACGGCTAAATCTATCAGCCGTTCTATGGCAGCCTTGGTGCCAGTGGAGGGGCATCTTTAGTTAAACCTCTCAGGGATAAATGATAAAGATTAAAGTTTCCTCATGGACGCCCCGCTTTCACCTCCTGGCTTCTTCAACAAGTCAATACAGTCATCGAGAGGTTTCAGGAGGCAAACAAGCAGTTTCTCCCACGCCACTCTCAGGTCTCATCTTTGAGCTCGCCACCCAAGGCTCAAGACCAGGGGGTTTTCCCCCGAGGGTCAGTCCGATTCGCATGATCAAGGTAGAAGTAGCTCTAGTCCCTTCACCTTGTCATTGCGTAATGCTAACCTTCACAGGCTGGGGAGCAGTCCTAGATGGTCGCTCGACTCAAGGTCTGTGGAGAGGTCATCAGCTCTGAGGTGATGGATGTGTTTCTTTCTCTAAAGTACATCCTCTCAGACCTCAAGGGCCACCATGTTCTTGTCTGCACAAACAACACAATGGTGGTTCCCTTTATAAACCATCAGGGGGGTCTGCATTCGCATCCACTTTGCAAATGTGCACACCAGATCCTCTTGTGGGCTCAAGGAAAGCTGCTCTCCATCAGGGCTGCTTATATCCCTGGGAGCAGATGTCCTGTCGAGGCAGGGGCTGAGCCCTGAGCAATGGAGACCCCACCCCAAGGTGGTGGAGCAGATATGAAGGGTGTTCGACTAGGTGTTTGCATCTTGAGAGATGGCACACTGTCCACTGTGGTTTTCCCTCCTGCATCCAGCTGCTCTGGGTCTGTATGCTTTTCCCCCGATCACTCTGCTCCCGGAAGTTCTGGAGAAAGTTTGCCGGGACAAGGGTTGTATTACAAAGGTTCCTTCTAATGTGTCCAGATCAATTGTTCTGCAGGCCTTCTGTCCCCCTGGAAAAGAATAATCTGCTTTGCCCAGTTAGAGCACTAGATGGCTATGTCCACAGAGCTGCCCTGCGGCATAAAACCGAACAACTGTTTGTTTGTTTGTTTGTTTGTTTGTTTTTGGGTCACCCAGCAAGGGATCCCCAGCATCGAAGCTGAGGATGAGCAAGTGGATAGTTGAGACTATCTTTCTTGCGTATGAGTCGTTCGGACAACCTTCTCCTAGGTTTGGCTGCTTTTAAGGCTATTTTATCGTGAGTCGCCTTACGCTGATACGCTGAAACACTACGCAAACTCACTCGAGGCACAGAGAGAAGGAAATGAATAGTGGCATAAAGTCGTTATTTTTGTTTACTTTTTGCGCACAAAAAATATTCTCGTCGCTTGATAAACTTAAGATCGAGCCACTGATGTCACATGGACTACTTTGATGATGTCTGTATTGCCTTTCTGGACGTGAACAGTATGCCGTCCATTGACTTTCAATGGAGGAACAGAAAGCTCTCGAACAAAATCTAAAATATCTTAAACTGTGTTCCGAAGATGAACGGAGGTCTTACGGGCTTGGAACGACATGAGGGTGAGTCATTAATGACATAATTTTCATTTTTGGGTGAACTAACCCTTTAAGGTTACAGTCATAACTGAGACTATTTCCATTGATTTTATATAAGGTCTATATTTTCTATGAATATTTTCCCAAGCCCTACCGTTAAAGCATCACAGAAACATGTACAAAATGCTAGATTAAAATGAAAACATGTTTTGGCAGTGAGGACCAGTGAAATGTCATCATAATATTTCACTATATAAGTGAGGACACTCACAAAAACACACACACTCACTCTCTCTCTCTTTCTCTCTCTCTCACACACACACACACACACACACACACACACACACACACACACACACACTTATACTCTCTCTCTCTCTCTCTCTCTCTAACATACACACATTCACACACACACACACACACACACACACACACTCACACACCTTGGGCAGCATACTGTGAAGTGCTGCATTAATGTTGTATGTGCTTGTTGTGCTTGTTTCATATTGGATGGATTGATTGATGGCTGTGTTGCGTTGGGTGAGGATGAATGATCCTGTGGCGTTACAACAAAACTGCAGCCGGATTCTGTCATAAACACAGAGAGGGAGAGAGAGATGGAGGGAGAGGGAGAGAGAGAGATGGAGGGAGAGAGAGAGAGAGAGAGAGAGAGAGAGAGATGGAGAGAGAGAGAGAGAGAGATGGAGAGAGAGAGAGGCTCAAAAAGCATTTATTTACCAAAATTTTAAAAATGCAATTTTACATTATTTTTCCAGGAACAAAAAAAAAGTCAAAATGCATCTAAAATAAATTAATAATTAAATAAATAAATAAAAATAAATAAAATTAAATATACAAGTCCAAACAATCATCACTATCAATATCACAAATACACTGATTCACAGCCCATCGATGTTTAAACTTCTCCATGTCATTTACCAGTTTATGATATGTGAACTCAATTTTAATGCGAGATTTTACTAGTCCTTTTAGAATGGACACAATATCATCTGACCCAGCCCCGTTCAAACGATATTTTCTTGATAGCCAAATTGCCAATTTAGCTTTTCCAAAAATAAAATTAATTAACACATGCACCTCCCTCTTTCTTCTACTGTATTTTGGACCATAAATAAAAGAAACTGGTGTAAAAATGTCTCCTAATTTACGAGACCACTCTTCTAAAATACAAAAAACTGGTTGAAGTCTTTTGCACTTTAAAAACAAATGAAAAACTGTCTCTTGTTCCCCACAGAAAGGACAGCCCTCCCCTACCTGTGGATCAAGGTGTGCTATGTGTCTGTTTGTGGCTATAATCCCATGTACTATTCTCCACTGCAGGTCTCCAGACCTCTTCTCAATGGGAGGTTTGTACAGGGACCTCCAGCTGCCTTTGGGGGAGGCACCTGGCCCAAAGAACTCTTGCCATTTGGACTCACTAACAGTCTCTAGTGCTTTAAGATGCCATGATTTCACACACATAGTGTATATGTCCGTCTTATCAGCATTGCAAAAGTATTTCGGCTGATGAGTCTTAAAAGACAGCAAGCAACCTTCTTTCTCTTGCCATGTACCATTCTCTGGTGAAAAAAGCAACTGAGGAAAACTACAGAGATCAGTCTCTTTTTCAAAACTTTCCATTGCCAGTTTGTAATCCTGAGGCAGGGTCTCAATTATCTGAGTCAGCACATTTTTTATCAATCTGACAGATTTAATTCTCAATTTTCCAGCTAAATTCTCAGGGTTAATCCATTCCTTATTGACTCGCAAATGTCCAATCTTTAAGATGTTTGCTGCCCACATGGCTTTTCTAAGAGTGTCCGATTTAAGAACATCCACATCCAGAGCAGGATTAAAGAAAAGCGGCTCTTCATTCAGCCACAAGTTCTGAATGCCACTTCCATCCCGTGAGAACTTAAAAAGTGCCCATGCTTTAAAGAGTGATCTGTAAAAGAGACTCAGTCCAGACAAATCCAGTTTGTTAAGATCCATCAGAAACAGGTGACGGTCTAGTCCCATGTCTCCTACTCTTCTCAGGAGAGCACATGCGATCTCAGCCCAGCTCACATCCACACCATAGATTAATCTCCTTGCTGTCTGTATTCGAAAAGCCTTTAGTCTCGATTTGATGTCAATCAGCCCCTGGCCACCTTCTTGCCTTGGTAAGTATAGTACAGCAGCCTTCAGCCAATGCTGTCCCGACCAGAAGAAGTCTACTATCCGCTGCTGTATTTCTTTCACCAGCTTTTCGGGAGGTTCTAGTGTCATCATTTTGTGCCATAATGAAGAAGCAACCAGGTTGTTACATACCAGAACCCTCCCCCTATAGGACAGCTGGGGTAGCAACCAGTTCCAACGAGACAACCGGGCACACACTTTCTCCACAAGGCCCTCCCAATTTTTATCTCTATACTCCTCTATTCCTATAAAAAACCCTAAATACTTAAAACCTGTTCTCCCCCACTGTAACCCACCAGGAAGTAATGGACCTTCAGAAACCCTTCCACACCACAAAGCATCACTTTTGCTCCAGTTGACTAAAGCGGACGAGGCTTTACCATAACACTCTAAAGACTCTTTGAGTACCTGAATATCACTTTCCTCTCTGATTATAATTGTGAGATCATCAGCATATGCAGATAATTTAATAGAGTAATTCATGGTATTAACCTGTAAACCCATTAGTTCCCTTCTCAGTTTGCATAGCAATGGTTCAATTACGATACTGTACAATTGTCCTGAAATTGGGCAACCCTGTCTGATACCTCTTCTTACATTAATAGGGGTACTTAACCCACCACCCATTTTAATCATACATGTTGCTTTGGTATAAAGAAGTTTGATCATTGAAATAAAACTTTTCCCAAAACCAAAAGCATTAAGGGTATCAAACAAAAAAACATGATCAACCCTATCAAAAGCCTTTTCTTGATCTAAAGACAAAAGACCCAGATTAAGATCATTACAATTGGCATAGTCAAAAACATCCCTAATTAAATGAAGATTATCTGTAATTAGCCGATTTTTAACACAATATGACTGATCTTTATGTACAATTTCATGCAAAACTTTGTTTAACCTATTTGCTAAAACCTTCGAAAATATTTTATAATCTGTACACAAGATTGCAACCGGTCTCCAATTCTTTAGGAGTGTTAAATCACCCTTTTTCGGGAGCAAAGACAAAACAGCTCTTTGACAGCTGGTTGGAAGAATTCCTTCATGACAACATTTCTGAAACACTTTAAAAAAGTCCTGACCTACAATTGGCCAAAAAGTCTTGTAAAACTCAGCTGGTAGTCCATCCATTCCCGGACATCGGCCTGAAGATAGACCCATCACAGCTCGAGAGACTTCCTCAAAAGCGATATCATTCTCTAATGACAGCTTTTTTTCTTCAGATAAAACAGGTAAATCTCTTAACAGTTCAGTCCTGGAATATTCATCTGAGCTTTCAGCAGTATACAATTTAGAATAAAAGTCAACAGCAATTCTTCGCATCTCCAGTGGTTCTGATGTGACATGTCCATTATTGTCCTTCAGTAAAATCATTTGTTTCTGCTGACCCACTTTACGCTCTAAGTTAAAGAAATAAGAAGTGGGAGCGTCCATGTCCTTCAAATGTACATAGCGGCTTCTTATAAGAGCCCCTTTAACTTTTTCATCCAGTATTGAACTTAAAACATTTTTCTTTTCAGTCCACAAGTCTTTTAAATTAGCATCATCATTAACAGTCATATTTGTTTCAATATCAGCAATTTCTGCTTCCAACTGTTTTAATGTATTTTTCAACCGTACAGAGGAGTATGCAGTATATTTTTGAGAGAAATCTCTTATATGGGCTTTGCCAACCTCCCACCACTGAATAATATCTTCAAAATTACTCTGTTCTATTTGCCATTTCTCCCAAAAACACTCAAAATCTTCACAAAAAGACTTATCTTCTAAGAGTTTAGTATTCAGATGCCAATAATAGCTCTTATGTACACTTTTAGACATGGTAAACCCAACTGTAACAAGCTTATGATCAGAAAGAATATTGGGGATAATTTCTGTGTTAACAACTCTATTTTTCAGGTTAGAAGATATATAAAAACGGTCCAAACGTGCAGCATAAATCCTCTCATTAGTCACTTTCACCCATGTATATTGTTTTATAGAAGGGTTATTCACTCTCCACACATCTGAGAGACTGAGCTTTTTTAAAACACTAGCCAAACAGGAGGCTGACTGTGTGTGTGGTTCTTCCCCGTTTCTGTCTAGAACAAAATCTATAGTGCAGTTCCAGTCCCCTCCTACAACAATAAAAAAATCATCACTTTCTTCTTTGATTATGCTTTCTAATTTAGCAAAGAATAACTTTCTTTCCGCTCCAACATTAGAAGCATAAATATTTACAAAAAGAAAGTTTAAATGACTGATTTCAGCCTTAACAATTAAAAACCTTCCTGGTACTACTTCTTGTTTTGATACAATTTTGACATTAAATGTAGGAGAAAAAAGGACAGCTACACCAGCACTTAAATTAGTACCATGGCTAAGAATATAGTCTCCCTTCCACCATAGGCCCCAGTCAACTTCATTCTTGCAATTGCTATGAGTTTCTTGCAAAAAAGTAACACTCAAGCCTTTCAATCTAATCATTTCTGAAAGTAGTTCATTCTTTTTTCCATCCCTCATCCCATTAATATTAAGAGATCCCACCCTCAGAGTCTCCATAGAGAAAAGAGAAGAAAAGAAAAAACAGAACAAAAGAAAGGAAAAGTTTACAGCCATAGTGATTATCTAAATTTTCCCCTCGCTTTCCCTAGCTTTTTACCTAGGTTTGTTACATGCTTTTTAAGGCGGTATCTTTTTTGCTGAGTAAGTTCCTCATAGCTGCTGACCTTCCTTGCCCTCATTGCAGAAACAATAAATTTCTCCGTATCCGGGAAGTAATCACTTATCTCAACCCCTGTTTTACCTTTTGTTTGATCTAAAAAGGAATTGATTTGTTCAACACTGTACAAATCCTTCTCAGCCTCTTTAGTCATCTCAGGCCACTCATCATCTTTCATTCCATCGTCAGTGCACTGTGATAAACACTCAAACTCATCATCCATTTTCTCCTGAGAGCCAGCTACCTGTACAACGTCACTGCTCATACCTTTATCCACAGCATCACCCACATCATCATCAACACTAGCACTCACATCTTTATCAGGTAAATGACTACCTCCAGGTTGTTCCACACATCCAGCATGATTAACATTAGAATCACTCACCTCTTGCTGTCCCTCCACTTCCTCTGTAGCACCATTATCTTGTTCTTCATATCTCGGAGTTTCTACGATATCTACATGGTGTTCGCTGTTATTATCGTCAGCGCGAGATGTGGAAGCGCGCACTTCGGGGTTTTTTTTCGGACATGAAAAGCGCTTATGGCCCAAGTCTCCACACTCAAAGCATCTCAAACTTTCCGAGCTAGCATAAACCATAAAAGAGCTCTCTCCGTGAGTTACACGGAAAGAAGCCTCCAGTGTTCTCTCCGGAGAGCTGAGAAACATATAAACCATACGTCTAAAAGAAAGCACGTGCTTTAAAGCGGTGTCTTTACATCCCAGAGGTACCGCTTTAATAGGGCTCGCAATCTTACCGAATCTTAACAGTTCTTTAACAATGGCTTCGTTTGAAATGAACGGAGGTGCATTAGAGACTATAACTTTAGTTGCTGGAGCGGATAGCGGGGTTACTGGTACAAACGACTCTTTTACCCATATTCCACTCACAGTCAACTCATTAACAAGTGCTTCAGTTTTTAAAAACACAACCACCGCTTTATTCATTCTGGAGGCCGAAACGATGTTATCGAACCCTATTTTATCGCCAATAATCAACAACATTTCCTCCACGGTCACCCCGGGCTCAGGTACACACCTGCAGCCATTCCTGAGGGACAGGTTAGACGTGCCCTGCGTGTTGGCAGTCGCCATGCCAGCGGCTACCAACCACGCACGCACACAGAGAAAACTTTTTGCCTCCCTACCCTATTAGCGGACGAATCTAGCGAGGGGAAAAGAAAAGAGAAAGAAAGAAAGAAAAATAATGATAATTTGAAAAGAAGAAAACAAAAAGAAAAGAAAGAAAAACGCCCTCAACAGCAGCGCTCTCAACTCGCTCCGCACGTTCACCCCCAACAATCACACCGGAAGTGAGAGAGAGAGAGAGAGAGAGAGAGAGAGAGAGAGAGAGAGAGAGAGAGAGAGAGAGAGAGAGAGAGAGAGAATTTAAAAATAAAAAGTTTATGAGGACTCGTTTTACACGAGCGTTAAGCTGTCACTATACCTTTTGATCAGTTTACATACATATGACACACATCTAATTTAATAACCTGTTAATCAGCAAATAACGTATAGCATAACTGGATTGGAGATTAAAGGGGTGGTTGAATATGATTTGACTTTTCTAACTTTAGTGAGTGTGTAATGTTGCTGTTTGAGCATAAACAACATCTGCAAAGTTACAACGCTCAAAGTTCAAAGCAAAGGGAGATATTTGCTTTTACAGAAATCACTTTTTAAGGACTACAACAAACGGCTGGTAGAGACTACACCACATTCCTCCCGGGTTAGTGACATCACCAACCCTAGAATTTACATAAACCCCGCCCCCTGAACACGATTTATAGATTATCAAGACAGAATATGCTAATCAATGACTAGAAGATAACTACACATAAGCTTCATAAATTCATCAACTAACCATTCAGAAATGTTGTCACTTCTTCTCGAGTCTCTCCATCTTTCTGACTCTGGATTGAACATAAAAGGCTAAAAGTTTTTTAAATGTTCAGTGTGTGTGTGTGTGTGTGTGTGTGTGTGTGTGTGAGGTAAAAGGACACAAGCTCTTGACGCTCCGCCCCCTGTGCCGGGAGGAGCAGCTCATTTGCATTTAAAGGAACAGACACAAAACGAGGCGTTTTTGCTCCCCCTCAAAAAGTGACAACTTTAACATGCTATATAAAAATATCTGTGGGGTATTTAGAGCTAAAACTTCACACACACACTCTGGGGACATCAGAGACTTATTTTACTTCTTGTGAAAAGGGCATTACACCACCCCTTTAAATTACACACCTGTTTATGTCCTGTTCAGTCGTGTTCGGTTTGTAAGGGCAGTTTAAGAAATCGGAGAGTTCCTGGGTAAAACTCTTCATGTCTATCCTATAGAAAGAAACACATGAGATGTTTGAAAACCATCATTCTCATTATTTACTCCCTCAGACGCAGGGGCAGATTAATATTATATCACCCCTTCCTAAGTCAGTTTTGCCGCATGTCAAGAACAGGGACAAAGCACAACGCCATTGGATCAGAGCACTGTCAATCACTGCCTTACACTGCTCATTGTTGTCTGTAAATTTGATAATGCCAATATAGTTACTTGAATCTGAATTTGTCAATCGCTGATTGATCTGCGATGCAGAGTTTTTCCATCTGGAGGAGAGACCACAGACCAGATCTCATCGCAATGTTCAATGGTTCTGATTGCTCTTGTGTGGCTGATCAAGCTATTATATATAGCTAGTGTGAGTAACAAAATGCTTTCTCTGTGTCCAGATTTGACTGTAACAATAATGCAAACATTGAAAAAGTAGTCTTTAATAATGTCAAAATATTTATACAAATGCAAAACCTAATACAACTAAAGTATTATTATTATAACTGAAAATAATGTTTCCAGCAACTATGGATTACACAGCCAGGTTTATATATTTATATGGTTATACAGCCATCTAGTGGTTACACTATGGTATTACAGATGATAAATGGTGCATAATTTAGAGGTAAATATTTTGTACCGTAAAATCCTCTTATATAGCCAGTATTTATTTGTTTTCCCAGAGATTCTCATCTGAATACCCATTATTAGTGATATTTATTTTATCACTAATATTTATTTGTGTGGAGGGGGGTGTCTTTTGATCTTTGTGACTCACAGTCTGAACTACATTAACTGGACCACAGGTCTATAGATTGGGTGAATTGCATGTGTATGTTGGCACACAAAGCTAAGTATATAGTTAATGATAAACTTCACATTTAAAGCAAATATAATAAAGATTCAAATGTTTGCAGAGGCGTGTAAGTGAAATGCATTTCAGCTGATGATGAACACATAGCACAGTGTCTGCCAGGATGAAAAAAAAAGATAGATAAAAGATAACGCTTCATTGTTTACATTTGAAGGGTAATAGTCAAATGACACTTCCTCAATTGCAAGACTGTCAATGATTTTAGTTCAAAGTAGTCGAATTAAATCAAGTTTTTCAGTAATTTAAGAATATCTAATGTGATACAATTTGGTGTAAAAAAAGCACAGTGTTTTTAGAGAGCAACAATGAAACACTTCCATCAAAGCATTACAGTTTTCCACGTGAAATAGTTAAGAGTTTTCTAATCTGTTTCACAATACGCCGCATTTGAGTTACAATTATATTTGCAGTAGGCCTATACAAGTACTGAATTTACATGATTTTTAAAACTAACTACTTTTATGATTTCTTTTCTCACAAAATGTTTTTTTTTTTTTTTTTTTTAACGTCATCTGCTGAGTATCGGACAATTAAACGAGTTTATACTCGGAAGTCAGAAATTGCACATATATTTCTGTACAGAATGTACAGAATCGAGCAGCGTGAATGTTCCTTTAAGAAGGTAATTCTCTGAATCATCAGGATCGCTGGTTGATCTTCATTCTCACGCACCTTTTGGCCGGTTTGATAACGGAAAACTTGCGTCTGAGGTTTGCGCAGCGCAGCTTCTGAAGTGCCTCTGTCATCGCATCTCTGAAAGAAAAAGAGCATAAAATAAATTGTCTTGTGCACTAAACCAGAGCCTTCATCAAACATATTCAGTGCTGTGAAAAAGTATTTGCCCCCTTCCTGATTTTTTTTTTTTTTTTTTTCACATGTGTGTCACACTTTTAATTATTCAGATTACAAAACAAATTTTAAATATTACTGAAACAAGCAACATAACTTACCAGTTTTGGAAATGTTGTTTTGAATTTATTGCACCAGTGTGTAAGACTATGTTGTAGTGTGTGTGTTTGTGAGGGCTTGTGTGTGATATCTCAGGGCAAAGTTTGGTTTTTCAGCAAGAGTGAATGGTTTTGAGTGTAGAGCTTCATTTTGACCTGAAAATATGATGTTTGGGGAATTGGGTGAGACGTTATGGATTTGTGTTTACAGTTTTGAGAATATGAGGCATAGTTTCAAGAAATGTGTTTAAGCATTCGAGAAAACCTGTAACTGAGGGAGCGTGGCCTGCAGTTCTTTAGATTACGTGCCCCCTTAATCATATGGTCATTCAGCAAACTTACTATTGAGAGCAAAAAAACGTATTCACATATTCCATAACGAAACATCTTCAGCAGCATTTAGCTCACAGGAGCACTATCTCTGTAACTTCAGAAATATGAATTGGAAATTAGTCGGAGCGGCCACGGCCTTATATAGTGTCGAATTTTCATATTAATTTGACTTCTAAAAATACTGTTTCCACGTAAAAAAAAAGAAATAAGGCACTTTTTCTCAGAACTGCGTGATATAAACTCAAAATTGCAAGTTATAAGAGTTGCGTGAAGAGATGCGTTTACAGATTTATTAAACTCCTTTGGGGTCAAGCAAAACGTAACTGGTCCCACTCATCGTCTTAATCATACGCTAGATTTAATTATATCACATGGAACCGATCCAACCGATATAGATATTATACCGCAAAGTGATGAAGTCACTGACCATTACATGGTCACTTGCATACTACGTACCGCTGAAATTTGTCATGTTGCGCCGCGTTATCGACCAGGCAGAACAATCCTTCCAACAACTATAGATCATTTCTCAAATAGCTTACCTGATCTATCTCAGCTGCTCAGTGAACCCAAACAAACAGATGAACTAGAGGAAATGACTAGCACTATGAGCACCATTTTCTCTAGTACATTAGACATCGTTGCACCAATTAGATTAAAAAAGGTTAGAGAGAAAACTAAAGCACCATGGTACAACAGTGTTACGCATGTTCTAAAGAGAGAAACTCGTAATTTAGAGCGTAAATGGAAACAAACTAATTTAGAGGTCTTTAGAATCGCATGGAAAGACAGTATGTCACGTTATAAAAAGGCCCTAAAAGAGGCCAGAGCTGAGCATCTCCGCAAACTAATAGAAAACAACCAAAATAATCCTAGGTTTTTATTTAACACCGTCGCTAGACTAACAAATAAACAGACGTTACCGGAGCAAAATATTCCATTACAGTGTAGTAGTAATGATTTTATGAATTTCTTCACTGAGAAAATAGAAAGCATCAGAAACACAATTGTAAATGTACAATCTTTAATGATGTCTTATGATTCAGCCTCAACTATCACCCCGCAAGAACAATTACAGCGCTTTGCAACTATAGGACAGGAAGAGTTAAATAAACTTATCACTTCATCTAAAACAACAACATGTTTATTAGATCCAATACCAACTAAACTACTGAAACAAGTGTTACCTGTAGTGGAAGAGCCTCTTCTCAATATTATTAACTCGTCTTTATCCTTAGGTCATGTTCCAAGAATATTCAAGTTGGCAGTTATAAAACCTCTTATTAAGAAACCACAATTAGATCATAATAACCTAGCAAATTACAGACCCATTTCAAATCTTCTATTTATGTCTAAAATACTAGAAAAAGTTGTGTCCGCTCAACTGTGCTCTTTCTTGCAAGAAAATGATATCTATGAAAAGTTTCAGTCTGGATTCAGGCCGCACCATAGCACTGAAACTGCGCTCGTTAAAATCACAAATGATTTACTTTTAGCTTCTGACCAAGGCTATATCTCAATACTAGTTTTACTTGATCTTAGTGCTGCGTTCGATACTATAGATCACACAATACTCTTAGACCGACTACAAAACTACACTTTTGTTCAGGGACAGGCATTAAGCTGGTTAAGATCATACTTATCTGACCGTTACCATTTTGTCTGCGTAAATGGGGAAAAATCGAAGATAACGTCAGTGAACTACGGTGTACCGCAAGGATCTGTGTTAGGCCCTCTGCTATTCTCAATATATATGCTGCCACTTGGTAATATTATAAGAAAACATGGAATTAATTTCCACTGTTATGCTGATGACACTCAATTATATATTTCATCACGACCAGATGAAAACGCTAAATTATCTAAATTAACAGAGTGTGTTAAAGATATAAAATACTGGATGACATGTAATTTTCTGCTATTAAATTCAGATAAAACGGAGGTATTACTTATTAGTCCAAAAAACTGCCCACAAAACCTCTTACAATACAACTTTAATTTAGAAGGGTGTCCTGTTACTTTATCCTCTACAGTAAAAGACCTGGGTGTTATATTAGACCGCAACTTGTCTTTTGAAAATCATATTTCATATGTTACAAGAACAGCCTTTTTCCACCTTAGAAACATTGCTAAGCTACGTAATATGCTATCTGTTTCTGATGCAGAAAAGTTAGTTCATGCGTTCATGACATCGAGACTAGATTACTGTAATGCTTTATTAGCTGGTTGTCCTGCATCCTCAATAAACAAGCTACAGTTAGTCCAAAATGCCGCCGCTAGAGTTCTTACTAGATCAAGAAAATATGATCATATAACACCAATTCTGTCGTCTCTACATTGGTTACCTATAAAGTTCTGTATTAATTACAAGGTATTGCTACTGACCTATAAAGCCCTAAATGGTTTAGCTCCCGTGTATTTAACGGAACTTCTATCGCCCTACAATCCATCGCGCTCTTTAAGATCACTAAATTCGAGGCTTCTGGTCATTCCTAGGATATCTAAGTCCACTAAAGGAGGGAGAGCGTTTTCACATTTAGCTCCTAAACTCTGGAATGGCCTTCCTGATATTGTTCGAGGCTCAGACTCGCTGTCCCAGTTTAAAACTAGATTAAAGACGCATCTCTTCAGCCAGGCATTCACATAATACTTACATTTTATACTACAGTTGAATCAGATTGAATGCATTAATATTGCGAACAGCAGCTACGCTAATTATTTCCCATATGCTTTTCTGTTGTTATCTCGGGACGCTAGTCCCGAGGTAAATACAGATCGTCAGCTCCAGTTTGTATCCAGCCTCTCATGGAAACTACAGATTCTCCAACACCCGTGCAGAGACGACTCGGCGCCTGTGAAGAGACGACTCGACGCTGGCGATGTTTATGCCCTAAATCAATACATGATTAACTAACTGTATTTCT
This sequence comes from Squalius cephalus, assembly GCF_949319135.1. Taxonomy (NCBI): domain Eukaryota; kingdom Metazoa; phylum Chordata; class Actinopteri; order Cypriniformes; family Leuciscidae; genus Squalius; species Squalius cephalus. The sequence goes on from NC_137139.1 coordinate 36,024,852, forward strand.
CAATGTACATTTCTGAAATGCACTTTCTGTAAAGCTGCTTTGAAACAATATGTATTGTGAAAAGCGCTATACAAATAAATTTGAATTGAATTGAATATAAAATCGCATTTGCGTGTTTGTAAAGTCAGAATTGTGATATAAACTCGCAATTGTGAGAAATTTGTCAGAATTGTGGGATAAAAAGTCGCATTTATCTTTTAATAAAAAAATAAATAAAAATTCTGTGACGAAAACAAGCTTATGCTTCCTGATTGCTTTTAGAGGGAAAAGCTGTCCATAAACGCTGGTCTAGGATCAGTTTGCTCCATAATAAAATAATATTGGCGAAACTCTGCCCAAGTAGCAGTGCTTCTCCTTCTGAGAATATAGTTCCCAGTATGTGTACGGTTAGAAGACGGCTGTGTCTCATGTGACCTTGTTACAAATCACAACATGTAATTAAAGCTGCAAGCAGCGATGAAAAGGGCCCTCGCACCCCTGCCACCGCCACCCGGCACCTTTAGGAAATGCCTTAAGATTACACTCACCAAATTTGAAGAGGATCAGATCAAAACTGTAGGCGGAGTTTGTTAAAGTACAACATCAGGAAATGGCAAAAACTGCCCAAAATCTGAGAGGAAGTTCAAAATAGCTGACTTCCTGTTGTGTTTAGGGCTACGCTCCAAGAGACTTTTTTGTAGGTATTGGGTCTTTACATGTATGTACCGAATTTCATGCCTGTACGTGAAACGTCGAGCCGGGGCAAAATGTAGGGGCAATAAGTAAGCCATTTTGCCCCACCCAATTTTGAAAACCACATCACACGTAAATTTTCACCACTTCTGAAGCGTGTGCAAAGTTTCATGATTTTTCGAGCACGTTTTGTATTTGCCACACTTCCTGCTACTAGCAGGTGGCGCTATTGCTATAACCATAATGAGCATGGTCATGTGTTCAGGACAGGACTCTTATCAAACATGTGAAGTTTGGGGCAGATTGGAAATTGTATGCCTGAGTTACTGCAGGCTGTCTGTGGTTGCCTAGCAACATCGGAACTGCAAGCAACATTAGTATTGAACTTATCTGATCATGCATACATCACCAAAAGGCCGAAATTGAGTGAACGTTTGTCAGGCTGCCGAGGGCACACCCTTCGACGAAAACTCAAGATCTTCGCAATTTAACGTCGCAAAGGCCTTCAGATTACACTCACCAAATTTGAAGAGGATCAGATCAAATCTGTAGGAGGAGTTCGTTAAAGTACAACATCAGGAAATTACGAAAAATGCCCAAAATCTAGGAGGAAGTTCAAAATAGCTCACTTCCTGTTATGTTTAGGGCTATGCTCCAAGAGACTTTTTTGTAGGTATTGGGTCATTACATGTATGTACCAAATTTCATACCTGTGCGTGAAACGTAGAGCCGGGGCAAAATGTGGGGGCAATAATTTACTGAATTTGCCCCACCCAATTTTGAAAACCATATCACACATAAATTTTCACCACTTCTGAAGCGTGTGCAAAGTTTCATGAGTTTTCGAGCATGTTTAGGCCCTCTAAAAAGCGATTCACTTTGGAGAAGAAGAAGAAGAAGAAGAAGAAGAATAAACGGAGCAAAAACAATAGGGTCCTCTCACCATCGGTGCTCGGGCCCTAAATAGGAGAATGTTGGCGTTATTTTGTCTCTTATTGGGAGCAGTATGCTAGCTGGAGTCGTTTACCTCCAGTCTTTGTGCTAAGCTAGGCTAGCGGTGTGAGCGTCAGACAGAGTTACGGCACGCACAGAGATGAGAAGGGTGTGTGTGGACTTATCTAACTCTGGGGGATACGGTGAATAAGATAAAGCCCCAAAAAGTCGGCGTGCTCCTTTAAAAACTGCATTATCTTTGTGTAATGTTAAAATTGGTTTGATGATCTGAATCATTTAAGTTTGACAAACATGCAAAAAATCTAATTTAGGAAGGGGGGCAAATAATTATTCACAGCACTGTATATCAGTATCGAAGTATATCCATCACAGGATCTTAAATCATCTTGTCTAAATCACTAGCACGTCTACTAATACAGTACATCATGGAAAATAGAAACATTAAATTCTTTTTTCTTTTTATTTTTTTTATTCAATGTCTTAGACTTATTTCTTCAAAAGCAAGTAATGATTAGATTTCAATTTTCATGAGAAAAATCCATTCGCACTCACAGAAATATCCAGATACGAGCGAGTCTTCAAGTATTGAGTGTGCGCACTCACCTGGATGAGTGTGTGTCGCGTGTGTAGTAGAACATCACACACACACTCTGAGAGATGACCAGGACCATCAGAAGCCTGAAGATCCACTGGAGAAACACCACTGCCATCAGAAGAACGATGTTGGAGCCAGTGTGTGTGTGTGACTGAGATGGAGAGATTAAAAATGACACACACACACACACACACCCATGCACACCTGTTCTTAGCTCCGCCTCTCTCACTTTAAAGGCTTCCTCACTCCATAAATGTGATAAAGTGATATCTTGCAGTGATGATGATGTGTCTTGTTTGATGAAGCACAATCTACAAGTACATTTCAATCTCATCCCGTCTCTGTAAACAAACACTTTATTACATCTATTAGTCACTCAGGTCTTAATCTGATGTCCCTGACTGAGACAAACCTCCCCAAATTTAATCCTTTACCATCTCTGTGTGACAACAGCTCCTTTGAAGCACATGCAATTACTCTCACCAGCACTATTAAAATCCATGTTGTAGTTGTGTGTCGACCGTGAGGTCAGCTTGGTAACTTCTTGGAGGAGTTTGATGTGTTTCTGTCATCATTCCCTGAGGATGGTAGTTCTGGGAGACTTCAACATCCAACTAGAAAAACTGCTGGTTTCCACACACTTTGCTTTGATCGTTAAAATATTGTGCCATTGACTTTAGACCAGGTTTCAGTTGGTCAATGGCGCACAAATGGGCGTAAATGCATTTGCTATTTAAACAACGTGGCGCAGGAAAAACACACTTGCGTCGCGCTTGCCGCTGCATTGCGCCGGGTGTAAGATGGGGCCCTAAGACTACATTGCGTTCTGTTAAACATTGAACAAATGTTATCTTATCTTCCAGATTAGATGTCAAGAGACTGTATGTTGATCAAAGATCTTCCTTATTTGCTGAGACTGTGATGCACGATATTGAAATTGAGGGATAAGCTTCCATATGTCAACATCCTTAAAATTGCAATTCCAGTTAAACGGGAGATTATGAAAGAGGAGGTAAAGTATCTGCAGATCCCGTGCATCCTTGTGCCTAATCCTGACGGTACAGTACAGTAGCTTTTTCTCAATTTTTCTTAATTCTGCAAAACTCTACACAAAAAGTCCTCATTTTACACAGGTTTAACAATGTTCTCATTCAGATCATTCACATAATATAATTAACTCAAGTGTCACACTTTGTACACAAAGAGCACACATGTAAGGCATGTGTAAACAGGATAATTACAGCACACAACAGAAGTACATCAGATGGGAGAACTTTCATTGTTCTGTGTACAGTTATAGCACGTGTGTACTCTCTCAAACTCATAAATGCAAATTGATTTGTAACCAAGTACTTCTAACATGTGTATTTGCTGAACTGAGAGACGACTGCCTAGAGGAGCGAGAGAAAGTCTTTTGTAAGAAGACTACACTTTTAAAGAGGCAAAAGAGTTTTAAACCCCAACAAAACTACAGAACAGAAGTTTATTTAGGCGTCAGTTCTCTCCCAGCTGAAGTGTTCATGGAGCATAACCCCTGATTTGTCAAATAACAACCAGTGTCTGATGAGATGGTCATTCATTTTGCAGGAATTTAAGTTGGAAATACAACCCAAGAAACGAAATGATAATATTATTGCTGATGCTCTTTCCAGGTCTGTTGGTATGTGGTGGTTTTTCATTGAATTTTGCTGATATATTGTTTTTTTAGGGGTTCAAATGCATTACATTAGAACCCTATTGTAATTGTTGAATTTTCCAAGGATTCTCCCCTAAAACTGATCAGGCAGACCAGTGACTTCGTAGAGACTAAGTCGTAGAGACTTGAAACTTTGAGGACAGGTAGTTCTCACACTGTCTACAACATGACCAAGCCTCGCCCCGATTGGCCTGATGGGGGCGCTACAGCGGACAAAAGTGTGAAATGGATCATAACTCCTAAACGGTACAAGTGTCTTGTATCGTTGGAATCCTCAAGAGGGACAAAATGCCTCAGATTCGATCGTCGGCCTGGTGAATTTCTTTTTAAAAACCTACTTTTGCAAACTAGTCCTCGGATTTTGGTCCGATCGGAACCAAACTAATGCAGCAAGATTCTCTGATTGTCAATAATTATCAAAAAGAAAAAGTTTGCCTTGAGAACCACTGTTGTCAATCAAATCGTTCATTAAATATTCACGATTATGTAAGAAAAAAAAACTTTTGCAAGCTAGTCCTAGGTTTGTCGCTCAACCTCAATAAAACAAAAACTAGTGCAGTACAATTCTCTGGACTCTCTAGTTCAATAATTATCAAACAAATATTGAACTTTTCCCTTTGGGTAGCCATAACAGGGTTTATTTGGAAAATGGGCGTGGCAAAATACACTCAAAAGCCTATGAATCCTAAATGTCACGAAATTAAGTGAGCACATGCGACATATGATTCTAAACAAGCATGCCAACTTTTATGGAGATTGGACCATACCTGGCACTATAACTGTTAACCAAATATTTCCTATGGTAAATTGCCTGTATTGGCTGTAAATGGTCTTTTCCATCAATGATCTGTGGTTACATGCTTTGCTAAATAAAACAATCCCCTCTCACGCATTGGCTTAAAGGCCTTAAAGTGCTTGAACCCCGATATTTGCTGCTTGCAGCTATATTTCTTTTTGTTTCTTTTTAATAACACTGAAGTTTGTTTCTCATTGGTGGGGATATATGGTATTAAACTGTGGTTTGTGGACATCTTTTTTTGTGGATTTCTTCTGTTATTGTTGCTAGTGTTGTTAGTAATCTGCCGATATTAAAAGGTGGGGAGAAATGTTACTATCTTGTAGGAGTTTTTTTATAATTGTGTCGGTATTAAAAGGTAATCTGTAAATAGAGTAATGCCACTATCTTGTAGGAGATGGGCGCCCATATTTTGAAAAGTATATTTTCTCCTGGTTTGAAATAAATATGGAGTTAGGGATGTGAAATATATATATATATATTTACTTTTACTTTGTTAGGTTATGGTAGCGTTTAAATAAAAAGCTAGTTTCCGTTTTCGCTTGTTATTTTGGCATACCATTTCCGAAGCTCATGTAGTGGCATGTAAAAAGACGTTCTTCATTTATGTTACTCCACGCTGTTCCCTAGACTGGGACATAACAATTGAATTGAAAACATACAATTCCAAGATAAAAGAGTGATTTTGTAATTTTTGTAAGTCATAATAGTGTAAATGAGCTCAGATCAACCCACTTTTGTTTCCAATATTTATTTTCAAAATAATTTAAAGCGGTTTGTACAAAGCTTGAGTACAAAAGCTATCTCAGAAAGTATTGCTCTTTAAAAAAAAATTCTGCCTTGAATATTCTATCAAAATCAAGTAAAAATACTCTTTTCATCAAGCTTTTAAATCAAGCTTTATAGTTCACTTAAAACAATAATCTTTTGAAGGAGTGAATCTCTGACCTCACGTGTGCCAGAGATCGTTTGTAACAATCTGCTCGAATGTAACATTCGATTTATAATTTACAGAAAAAGCACAAACAAACACACACACACACACACAGGAAAAAGTTCACATGATTTTCAAGGGTCAACGAATGAGACCATGATGTATCGAGTCCCTTGTGTGGTGGGAAGCCCCTCGTGGTAGTGCGTCAACCGGCCCGGGTGCATAAACGACCAGCCCTTCCTGGGAGACTCCACCTTACAGTCGTAACGCAGAAACCGGCAACCTCCACCCTGACACACACAAACACACACACCTAAAGTCCCGCTGTCCAGTGCATTAGGCCTATTATCTACTAACTAATGTCTGAATGAAAATATAAGAAAGGTTTGATTGAAATCGTGTCCTAACCAGACACGACATGATGCGCAATAAAAGCCATGTTTTCCATGTTAATCAGAGTTTTTATCCTGACGAGCTGTGACAGCGATAAGTGCTGATTCTATTTTAGAAATGGCTTCTATTTCTGCGAGGTCGCGGCTGGAACAACAACATACAAAGTATGACAATGATAAACTGAGTGTAGTGTGCTTGCAGAGACTCCGCCCCCACACTCTTCTGATTGGCTGTGATTTTGGATTGATTTGGTTGTGAGTGCAGTGCGCTTGCAGAGAGACTCCACCCACACTCTCTTCTGATTGGCTGAGACTATGGATTGATTTTGTTGCGTCTCATCATATTGCTTCTGGTGTGGACCAAGGTTATTTTAGTTTTGCATTTTTTAAATTAGTTTTTATTTTAATATCAATTTCCTAAAATTTCAGTTTAGTTCATGAATAGTTTTGTTAGTTTTAGTATAGTTTTTATTTTGTGAACACATTTCTATATAGTTTTTATATATTTAGTTTCAGTTTTAGTAATTATAGTTTAGCAGATTTAACAGAACACTTCCAGTTGAAGACATTTAATTTCAGCAAAAGTTTAATGCCGGTGAAACGGCAACGTCATTCTTTTTTGTATTTTGTCTGATGATTAAATTATCCTCTCCATCCTCTTATCTGTTGCTTAGTGATTTTTGCGCTCTTTAGCTACGGCATTTAACCGTTTACTTCCGGCTGCCGTTGCCATTCTGTTGCAGCTGTTGCTTAAAGTCCCTAATGTTTGTAGTTTACAGTTAACTTTTGTCATCATCATCATCATCATCTTCTGCTTATCCGGGTCCAGGTCGCAGGGGCAGCAGTCTAAGCAGAGATGCCCAGACTTCCCTCTCCCCAGACACTTCTTCCAGCTCTTCCGGGGGGACACCGAGGCATTCCCAGGACAGCCGGGAGACTTAATCCCTCCAGCGTGTCCTAGGTCTTCCCCGGGGTCTCCTCACAGTGGGACATGCCCGGAACACCTTCCCGGGAAGGCATCCAGGAAGCATCCGGAACAGATGCCCGAACCACCTCAGCTGGCCCCACTCGATGTGGAGGAGCAGCGGCTCTACTCTGAGCTCCTCCCGAGTGACCGAGCTTCTAACCCTATCTCTAAGGCATCGCCCAGCCACCTTGCGGAGAAAAGCTCATTTCGGTCGCCTGTATCCGGCATCTTGTCCTTTCTAGGAACGTAGATTGACCGGTAAATCGAGAGATTTGCCTTGCAGCTCAGCTCTTTCTTCACCATGACAGACCGGTGCATCGACTGCATTACTGCAGAAGCTGCACCGATCCGTCTGTCAATCTCCCGTTCCGTCCTTCCCTCACTCGTGAACAAGACTCCAAGATACTTGAACTCCTCCACTTGAGGCAGAAACTCTCCAGCAAGCGCATGCTGAAGGTCCTGGTCTGATGGGGCCAGCACGACAACATCATCCGCAAAAAGCAGAGACGAAATCGTGTGGTCCCCAAACCCGACCCCCTCCGGCCCCTGGCTGCGCCTAGAAATTCTGTCCATAAAAATTATGAACAGAACCGGTGACAAAAGGCAGCCCTGCCGTAGTCCAACATGCACCGGGAACAAGTCTTGAGTTACTGCCGGCAATGCGAACCAAGCTCCTGCTCCGGTCGTACAGGGACCGGCTAGCCCTTAGCAAAGGGCCCCGGACCGCATACTCCCAGAGCACCCTCCACAGGATGCCGCAAGGGACAGTCAAATGCCTTCTCTAAATCCACAAAGCACATGTGGATTTGTTAGACAAACTCCCATGAACCCTTCAGCACCCTGGAGAGGGTGGAGTAGAGCTGGTCCAGTGTTCCACGACCTGGACGAAACCCGCACTGTTCCTTCTGAATCCGGGGTTCTGCTATCGGTCATATTCTCCTCTCCAGTACCCTGGCATAGACTTTCCTGGGGAGGCTGAGAAGTGTGATCCCCCTCTAGTTGGAACACACCCTCCGGTCCCCCTTCTTAAAAAGAGGGACCACCACCCCGGTCTGCCAGTCCAAAGGTACTGTCCCCGACCGCCACGCGATGTTGCAGAGATGTGTCAGCCAAGACAGCCTCACAACATCCAGAGACTTGAGGTACTCAGGGCGGATCTCATCCACTTCCGGTGACTTCAGCTTGGGTGATGGACGAGTCCACCTCCGAGCCCTCAGCCTCTGCTTCCTCAATGCAAGACGCGTCGGTGGGATTGAGGAGATCCTTGAAGTATTCCTTCCACCGTCCGACAACATCCCTAGTTGAGGTCAACAGCTGCCCACTTCCACTGTAAACCGTGTTGGTAGGGCACTGCTTCCCACTCCTGAGGCGCCGGATGGTTTGCCAGAATCTCTTTGAGGCCAACCGATAGTCCTTCTCCATGGCCTCACCGAACTCCTCCCAGGTCCGATTTTTTGCCTTCACAACCAGCCGGGCTGTAGTCCGCTTGGCCTGCCGGTACCCGTCAGCTGTCTCAGGAGTCCCACAAGCCAGCCAAGCCCGATAGGACTCCTTCAGCTTGACGGCATCCCTTACTTACGGTAAGTAACCACCGGGTTCAGGGATTGCCGCCTCAACAGGCACCAGAGACCTTACGGCCACAGCTCCAAGCGGCCATGTCGACACTGGAGGTGGAGAACATGGTCCATTTGGAATCAATATCTCCAGACTCCCTCGGGATCTGGTCGAAGCTCTGCCGGAGGTGGGAGTTGAAGTTCTCTCTGACAGGGGACTCGGACAAATGTTCCCAGCAGACCCTCACAGTACGTTTGGGTCTGCCGAGTCTGTCCAGTTTCCTCCCCTGCCATCGGATCCAACTCACCACCAGGTGGTGATCAGTTGACAGCTCCGCCCCTCTCTTCACCCGAGTGTCCAAGACATGCGGCCGGAGGTCGGATGAAACGACCACAAAGTCGATCATCGACCTCCTGCCTAGGGTGTCCTGGTGCCACGGGCACTGATGGACACCATTATGCTTGAACATGGTGTTTGTTGTGGACAAGCTGTAACTCAGATCAGGAGGGCCGTTCCTCCCAATCAGGCCCCTCCAGGTGTCACTGTCTTGCCCACGTGGGCGTTGAAGTCCCCCAGTAGAACGACGGAGTCCCCAGTCGGAGCACTTTCCAGCACCCCTTCCAGAGACTCCAAGAGGGCCAGCTACTCTGCACTGCCGTTCGGCCCGTAGGAGCACACGACAGTGAGAGACCGATCCCCGACCCGAAGGCGCAGGGAAACGACCCTCTCATTCACCGGGTTGAACTCCAACACATGGCGGCTGAGCTGGGGGGCTATAAGCAAACCCACACCAGCCCGCCGCCTCTCACCATGGGCAACTCCAGAGTGGTAAAGAGTCAATCCTCTCTCAAGGGAGAGCCCAAGCCGCTTATCCGTGCGTGGAGGTGATCCCGACTATCTCTAGTCGGTACCTCTCAACCTCACGCACAATCTCAGGCACCTTCCCCGCCAGCGAGGTGACGTTCCACGTCCCTAGAGCTAGTTTCCATGTCCAGGGATCGGGTTGTCGAGGCCCCCGCCTTCGACTGCCGCCCGATCCACTTTGCACCGGCCCCTTACGGTCCCTCCTGCCGGTGGTGAGCCCAAGGGCGGGCGGCCCCATGTCGCTCCTTTGGGCTGAGTCCAGGCGCTCACATACGAGCCCCAACTCCGGGCCTGGCTCCAGGGTGGGGCCCCGGCTGCGCCATGCCGGGCGACGTCACGGTCCTTGTTTTAAATTTCTTCATAAAGGGTTAATGAACCGCTCTTAGTCTGACCCGTCACCTAGGACCTGTTTGCCTTGGGAGACCCTACCAGGGGCATATAGCCCCGGACAACATAGCTCCTAGGATCCTTCGGGTACTCAAACCCCTCCACCACGGTAAGGTGGCAGTTCAAGGAGGGGGGTTAACTATTATGCAAATAATAAAAATGAAAAAATTGTTTAGGATTGAACAAAGAACCAAACTAAATGCAACTTAAATGTATAAAAGTACATACTCACTCATATTAAAGATGAAATCTTGTTAAACGTGGTGTATAAGAAAAAAATATGCATATGATTATTATGATTATTCTTTTATGGTTATTTCTATCATTAATCCTTTCAAATATTATTCTTGTATTGATCCATTTATGCTTTTTGTCTATTGTATATTTTAATATCATATACTCATAGTTATACTCATATTTATGTGTTCCATTCAGACATT